>NC_062289.1:40307827-40640327 GCF_902655055.1 Lutra lutra
GAGAGGCCATTGGAAATGTAGGGTTTGGAACTTGGGAAGAAAGTCTGGGCTTCAGTTTGAGGATTATTACAGTGGATGGTGATTAAAGCAATGGGAATAAGAAGGGTCAACGAGGAAAAAATTGGATAAATGGGAGCTAACATCAGAACCTGAATGTTACTAAGAGGAAGAAAAAAATAGAAAGTGAGGGTTCTCTAGAGTAGGAGGAAGGCCAAGTTAGAGTGGTATCACTTTTTAATTAATACTGTGTTTTGTTTCCAAGAGATTGGAGTTGTGTGCTAAAATAAAGTTATAAAAATGTGATGTTACCTGTCTATAACTAGTCCCCTGTAGACAGGAATCATAGCTGATTCATCATGCTTGGTATAACACAATTAACCTCAGTTAATACTTGGTAAGTTAGTCTTAATTTGTAGACATGTTTTAATAGACTTAACTTTCTCTTATTTCTCTTGTGTATCCAGATAGACCACCTTGGTAAAAGATCTCATCCAGTTTTCCAAAACAGAAGACCAACAATATCTTGATCTTGTTTGCTAAAATACTACTTGTTAAATGTTCCCTGAATGAACACATTAACTGTAGGTTTAAATTCTAGATCACTCCTTTAAAAAAAAAAAAAATCACAAAGCATCTCACTACCCTTTGTTACGCAAAATTCAGACAGAAAGCATTAGAAAAGCACACTCCCTGCAGTCAGGCCAATGTGATTTCAACCTGCAGGTCCAGCAGGCCTAGCTCTCTGACCCTGAGCAAGTCACTTAATCTCACTATGCCTCAGCTTCCTCTCTGAAAAATGGCGATCATACACCATATAGAGTGCTGGACGGGATGACATACCCAGAGCCCCTGCAGTATTTGCTATCATAAAATAGATGCTCAGGAAATACTAACTCCTTGGCAGTATTGCAACCCTGGCAGTCATTTTCACCGTGAGAATTTGCATTTGCAAGAAGTGATCCCCAGAAGAAGTTCAAGGCTTCCTCTGAGCCCGGTGGACCTGCAACGTCATCAAGGGCCACCAGGTGGTGGTGGTGCTTCTTAGGGGACCCTAGGTCAGGGGTTCCTCACATCAGGGAAGATAATGAACTTCTCTGGGCTAAGCATCAGGTTGTTTCCTGTATGCTGCTTTCCACAGCATTATACCCTTACTAAAATAACAATCTTTACAGATTAAACAGAAAAGACTCCATGTGTGCCTCTAACAATAATGATATCTATTATATATACATATATATATACTTATCAAGTCTTATTTCAAATAATATATATTTCAAATATATATATTATACTATATTATATATATAACATATTATCTGAAGCAAGACTTCATGAAATCACATAACTTCCTGAATCCCTTAAACTGCTTTTAATCGTTTCTTAACTTAATCTAACCTTGGTTTTAAGTCCCTCACATTGATTTCGATCCATTGTTAATATTAGCATAAAGCTAACAGCCTCTGGGCTGTGCTTAACCTTAGAATCCGGTAAAGCACTGCATGGAAAAAGCCCTCAGTCCTTTTCACCTGCTGGGGGATTAAATCCCCTAATTAAGAGGCTTAAGCTAGCCCTCCAGCCAATACTTACAAAAAAATCTTGGCCTCTGGCTGCCATTTCAGAGTTTGGCCCTATCCCTGCTGCCTGTCTTTGTCCACACCGAACTAGAGAATACTTCCTGAGTTCCCCACACCCTGTGACCCTTGACTTCTAACCAAATGCTGATTACCAGAGTTACCCAGACTTCTGCACCGTCTCCCTGGCTCTCTGTACTTGCTCCCAGAGCTGCTGTCTGGGGGAGTCCTCACTGCCTGGTGAGTGCTCACATAGGCTCGGGCTTGGGGTGCTGTGTGTTCCGCAGTTCCTGGCATCCAGTTCGCATGCAGGCCTTCTGTTTATAGATGCACATTCTTTTTACCTTTAATAACATTTTGAATGCGGAGTACAAAAAATATTTTTTTTTAAATTTTTTAGTGACATCATTGTATTTAGGGCAGTGAAACTACTCTGTATAGAGATCCTATAGTGGTACCTACATGCCATACATTTGCCCAACCCACAGAGTGACCCCTAAAGTAAACGATGAACTTCCGAACTTCCGGTGATAATGACGCGACAGTGTAGGTGCATCGATCTTAAAGCCATAGCACCCTGGTGTAGGAGGTTGATGGCGAGTGAGGTTTGCCAGTGTGCAGACAAGGGATATGGGAACACTGTACTTTCCACTCCGTTTTGCTCTCCACCTAAGCCTACTCTAAAAAGTAGAGTCTTGGGGCACCTGGGTGGCTCAGTGGGTTAAAGCCTCTGCCTTCGGCTCAGGTCATGATTCCAGGGTCCTGGGATCGAGCCCCACATCGGGCTCTCTGCTCGGCGGGGAGCCTGCTTCCTCCTCTCTCTCTCTGCCTGCCTCTCTGCCTACTTGTGATCTCTGTCTGTCAAATAAATAAATAAAATATTTTTTAAAAAATAAAATAAAAAGTAGAGTCTTTTTTTAAACTGTCATTGTTGTGACTATTTTCTGCTCTGTAATGTAGGTTCTGAGGTGTAGGTGAAGAAGGAAACAGGACGCATGCTCCTTTGCATATGCTTATCAGGTCATTATTAAGCACTGATTTGGGGCGGGAGGCTGTGCTGGACAGACCAAGCCAGCTCCTGACCTCAGGAATCCTGCAGTTGGAAGGAAAGGAAGAAAACTAAACTAAGTCACCTAACTAAGTACTGTTATGCCTCAATAATGGGTCCGTGATTAAAGGAGCGAGACTGATACAAAGCGAAGGTCAAGCAAAGCTTTATTTCGTGCCAAGCATCAAGAATCTAACCGAACGTTCAGGGCCGCACCTCTTACAAGAGAGGGCCACCCTTCTCTGTTTCACAGTCTAACTTTTAAGGGCAAAGGCCATGTGGTTGGGCCTGGCCACGCACAGGTGGCCAATGAGATTGTAACACACACAGGAAACTCCACAGTGATGCTAGGTGACCAACTGAGTTACAATTTACCCTAATAGACATTTGAACCAGCCTATTACACCTTGATTGGGATTGGCACCCAAAGGGCGGGGCCCATACTCCTTGGTAACCTGGGAGACAGTATGCATCCCCCCACTGATCGGATGTTTCCACCTGGCCTGACCCACCTTTGTATGTGGGATTTGTTACCTGAAGCTGGTTTATCCCCTGGGGGAAGGGGAGCAGGGACAGTTTCTAAATAGGTCCTTACAGTACTTAATTTCACTGAAGCAAATGCAAAAAAGGTGCCATGAGAGAGTCTCCCAGGTGGCACCTGGGAAGGGCTACTTCTCTGCCCTTGACATTGGTTCTCATTCTTCGACATCAGCATGCTGAGTAATTAGCAGTGCAGTTAAGACACCTAGCTAGGGGAGTGGTAGCTGCCCCTTGCCCCCTCCTCCGCTCACCCATCAATCATGTTACGGGTCAGGCCATTATGCCCCAGAGAGCTGAAGTGTTACTACTGTGAACATCTCCAGTCTAACACTTGTGCTGACCTCAGCTGTGCCTCTCTGAGAAAGCGCTGCCGTTCAAGAAGCTTCCCAAAGTACCTCACACCTGTGAGGATGACTCCTGTCGAAAACATAGAAAGTTACAAGCGTTATCAAAGATGTGGAGAAATTAGAACCCTTGCGGACTGATAGTGGGAATGGAAAAGTCACAGCCACTGTGGAAAACAATATGGCTGTTTCTCAAAAGAAAGCAAAAATCGATTTACCAAATGTTCCAGCAATTCCATCTCTGGGTATACACTTGAAAGGACTGAAGATGGGTCTCAAAGAGATATCTGTAACCCATGTTCACAGCAGCATTATTCAGCACAGCTGAAATGTGGAAGCAATCCAACTGTCCATCAATAGATGAATGGAGAAGCAAAATGTGGTATGTACATACAATGGAATATGATTCAACCTTAAAAAGGAAGGAAATGCTGACATGCTGTTGCATGGATGAACCTTGAGGACATCATGCTAAGTGAAATAAGCCAGTCATGATGAGGGAGCAGGAGGCTGGCTGAGGACAAAGCAGAAGCTGGCACCTTGCACCCCCTCTCCACCTGCTCACCTAGGTAATATGTGTCACATTCCTCAGGCACCCCTGACCGCCATAAGAGACAAATAGTTAACTTGCCCAGATCACAATCCTGCAAGACAGGAATCTCCCAACTATCTTGATGTTAATGGCTTGCTAAAAGACAACAGTGGTCTCCCCACACCCTGTAGGCCCTCTTTAGCATATGAAAACTCCTTTGAAACCTTCCTTGCCCTCACCTTCCCCCAACCGCAGGGTATATAACCGCCATCCCTCACAACCCGCGGCAGCAGATCTTCCTGCCCACCAGTCCTGTCCCCGTGCTTTAATAAACCACCATTTTGCACCAAAGATGTCTCAAGAATTCTTTCTTGGTCATCGGCTCCGGACCTCAGCCCACCGAACCTCACCTAGGTTCTAGAACTTCATCAAGTCACACGCGCACACACACCAAATACTGTATGATCCCATTCATATGAAGTATCTAGAATAGTCAAGATCATAGAAACGAAAAGAAGAACCGTAGCTGTCAAGGGTTGGAGGAGAGCGAAATGGGTCTTGTACCATGTGTATAGAGTTTAATTTTATCGGAACAAAAGTTCTGGAGATGGATGGTGGTGACGGTTTTACATTATTAATATACTTAGTACCTCTGAGCTGTATGTTTAAAACTAGTTAAGAGAGTAATACACATTAATGTGTATTTTACCACAATAAAAATATTTTATTTTAAAAAAAAAAAGGCATCTAGATGGCAAGACATTACAACCTCCTTTAGATGCCCTCAAGCTTCTAATGTACTTACCCAGGAAGGACAAGACGCAAAACCAAGCGAAAGTGACCAGACCCATTCTTTACCTTTCTCCTCTATTTGTTCTCTGCCTCTCCCCCAAATAATTTTTTCACTTGGTGTGTAACAGAGAAAGGGTAAACATGAATATACCAAATAATAGGAAATTGTGTCTTGATATGGTTTCCATCAGACTCAGCAATCCCCACCTTTTGAGAAGACGCGGGTGTGGGGAAACGGGCAGTCTCAAGCATTGCTAGTGGTAGATACACGGACAGGACCTTTTCAGAGAGCGATCTGCACCCTCCCAACAAAATAAAATCCCCCCATAACTTTTGACCAAGCCACTTTACTTCTGGAATGTTTCTTTTAAAAATGTACGTAGGCAAAAAATATCCATAAGGTTGTCAAATGCAGCATTGCTGAATATCACAAAAAGAAATTGATATCCCAACTGTCAATTAATCAGGATGGTCGTGATGAGGGAACAGAGGCTGGCTAAACACAAAACAGGAGCTGACAACCCGCAATTCCCCCCCCCTCCTGGGTGGGACATATGTGACATTCTTCCAGGAAGCTCTCAACTATCTTTTTTTTTTTTTTTTAGATTTTATTTATTTATTTGAGAGAGAGAGAGTGAGAGAGAGCATGAGCGAGGAGAAGGTCAGAGGGAGAAGCAGACTCCCCATGGAGCTGGGAGCCCGATGTGGGACTCGATCCCGGGACTCCGGGATCATGACCTGAGCCGAAGGCAGTCGTCCAACCAACTGAGCCACCCAGGCGTCCCATCTCTCAACTATCTTAATGTTAATACCTTGCCAAGGGGAAAATAGCCTTAACTTGACAATGGCAAGGCCTCAGGTATCTTGTAGCTATCTTGTAAGTGGGTTATCTTTAGCATATGAAAGTTCTTTTGAAACCTCCCTTTCCCTTACTTCCGCACTACACTGCTTCACCTTGTTGGGCTGCAGCAGCGCTTTCTACCCAGGGGTCTTGTCCCTGTGCTTTAACAAACTGCCATTTTGCACCAAAGACATCTCAAGAATTCTTTCTTGGTTTTTGGCTCTGACCTCACCCCACCAAACCTCACCTATATTTCAAACTCACACCAGTCATATAAATTATGCCTCTTCCATACACTGGAGTACTACGCACTTGTCAAAAGAGCATGAGGTGTTGGGTCCATGGTCAAAGGAACAAGACTGATACAAAGCGAAGGTCAAGCAAAGCTTTATTTCATGCCAGGCATCGAGAATCAAACTGACTGGTGAGGGCCATCTCTTACAAAGAGAAGACCCTTCCCAGCCTCACAGACTAACTTTTATAGAGTAAAGGCCATGTGGTTGAGCCTGGCCACACACAGGTGGCCAATTGAATTACAATTCACCCTATAGTAGCTATTTGAACTAGCCTATCTCTCTGGTCAGAACTGGTGCCCAAAAGGTGCCCAAAAGGCAAGGCCCACATTCTTTGGTGGTTAGGGAGGTGCTTTCCTGATTAGATGTCTCTACCTGGCTTGACTCATCCTTGCATTCTGGGCTCTGTTATCCCCCGCTGACCTGACACATCCTGGTATATGGGCTCTGTTATCAGGGGCTGGTCAGCCATATTTTACTGGTTTCCCAGATTTGTTTTTAAGTAAGTTCCTCTGGGAGGAGCAGGGTCAATCTAACTTTACTGCATAAGCAACAAAATGGCTCACTCTGGCTAAGTAGGCCCTTACAGAGGTAGAACTATACAAACCAAGTGGAAAGAAGTCTTTGATATCCAAAGTAAGAACCGTAAGTTGCAAAGCATTACATTTAGAATGATCTCATAGTATTTAAGAATAAAATGTTCACATGGCTGTTTTTAAGGGGATTTTAAAAAGTCTGGAAGGCTGTGCAGATGACTAAAGGGAGTTGCTCCTAGGGAGTGAATTTTTAAAAAAGAAGCTTGCGTTCTCTATATGACATTTGCATTTAGATTGACTATTGAGCATGTGTTATTAAGGAGGAAAAAATTCAATAAGGTTACTTTTTAAAAAAATTTTAGCTGCTATGGACCAGTCTAGTAATAATAGACTCATCCTTAATATCACTTTGCTTTATAACAGATTACACTGTTTGCTTTGGAACAACCCCTTCCTTTTCAGACCTCCTTTTTTCCCCTATATTTGGCATTCTGTAAAATCAAGTGTCTGGGGATCATGAAGATGGAAATATAGAGAAGAATGCATGGAAAGAGACGGGGTACAAGAGGAAATTAAGGACTCATCCAAATAAAAAGCGGTCATCAAGATTATGTTTTGGAGAATTTATAATACAGTGAAATGTACATATAAAAAATACAGAACTCGTAGGTGTATAATTAGTGTGATCCTAACTAGAAAAAGAAAGAAAGAAATGGCTTCCCCCTGCCTCCAAAAGGATTCTGGAGGAACATAAACCAAAATGTGAACAAAGATAGACTGAGTGATAAGGCTTTAGATGTTTCATTTCCTCGCACTCTTGAATTTTTTAAAATGAGTTGGTTACCTCTATCATGTAACACTTACACTTTCATTTAAGTTACGTCTATCACTTTCCAACATTTAGCCCCCCAATAATACCACCACAAATACAGATCAGAGATCAAAGTATAGATATGTGTCATTCTACCCTCATGTTCAAACCCTATGTGTGTGTGTGTGTGTGTCCTGATTCTGAGCAGCCCATCAAGTTCGGAGCCTTCCCTTCTCTTTGCAATAGAGCAACTTGGAGGTTCCATCATTTTTGTTAGGAACACTGTATAAGGAAGTGAATATCAATAGGTTGCTTGGTCTTTGACCCAGAAAATAATTACTACATAATGATAATTAAAAGTACAATTGATCCTTGAATAATGCAAGAGCTAGGGGTGCTAAGCCCCTGTGCAGTTAACTTTTTTTTAAGCCCCTGTGCAAATAACTTTTACTCTCCCCAAATGTAACTACTAATAGTCTACTGGAAGGCTTACCAATATCACAAACAGCTAATTAATACATATTTTGTATGTTACATGTATTACATAATGTATTCTTACATAAAATAAGCTAGAGAAAAGTAAACGTTAGGAAAACCATAAGAAAGAGAAAATACATTTGTAATACTGTACTGTATTTATTGAAAAAAAAATCTATAAATAAGTGAACTTCTGCAGTTCAAACCCATATCCAGGGATGGGCGGTATTTCGAACCTCAGGGTGAGAACTGAGAACACAGTGTAGACAGTTTGTTGCTTACATTTTATTCATAAAGTCAAAGTGAGGAACCCAAAGAGTTGAACAGAATTAATCTCATTCCCTCAAATCCCTTGCTTTACTGAATTCCTTTTGGCCAAAGGGCCCTCACACCCTCTGTTTTCTGGTGAGAATTTATGTTGGCCTGCTTTTCTTGGTTTTCTTTGTTTGCTAACAGCCACCAGCTGTGCAGGCTCCCTCTATAATTTCTTGCAACATTTTTTTTTTTTTTTTTTTAAAGAATAGGGCCTCAAATGCAAGGTTGCACTATAAGGTCTCAAGTTCCACATAAAATGGAAAATTTTCAGTACCGAGGCATGCCAAGAAAGGGTGGGGCTGCTTGACTCCCTTGGACCATTTATAAGCCTGGAAAGATGTCATTCTGTCCTTGTAAGTCAGGTTTCCCTGAAACTGTCACACACCCAAGGGAAGATGGGCTAGTTGTTTTCTATCTTGAAATCTGCCCGAGTCAAGCCAGCAGTGCTCCCTCCCTCGATTCTTCGTCCTGAAAACTGATCAGAATGGGATTTTCAATTCCTAATTGTATCCTTGAATATTCACCCACTGCGTTTTATAAACAATCCTCTCTACCTACCGTAGATCTGAAGACCAATGGTTTCTGATTTGGTTGATGTTCTTATCTGAGATAAGAAGTACTACTAATCCTTTTTATTACACTTTCCCCTCCCATCAAAATTCAAAACATTGTTGCTACTGCTGTTTGTTTTGCTTTGCTTTATTTTTTTTTAACAATTTTATCTACTGATTTGAGAGTAAGAAAGAGGGCACCGGGGTGGGGGCAGAAGCCGGCTCCGCAGGACTCGATCCCAAGCCCCTGGGATCATACCTGAGCCGAAGGCAGATGCCTAACTGACTGAGCCACCCAGGTTTCCTGCTTTGCTTTATTTTTTTAAATACTTGACTGCTAGTAGCCCAAAGGAAGGAGAGGAGACAATTATTGACTATAAAGCAATGACCTTTCTATAAATAGAGTTTTATTTTTCATTTGATTTTCATAGCAATCTGATAATGTTATAGATGAGAAACTGAAGCTCAAAAAAAAAAAAAAGGTAATTTGTCCAAATTGAGGCCATGATGCTGTTAAATTATAGTCAAGTTTCGAATCAATTTCTATCCAAAGTTCATGCTTTTCAGTAGTTCTACCAGGTTGTTTCCAGCAATTAATGTGAAAGAAAACTAAGATTTATTAAGCACCTATAATATGCCAGGTTTATCATAAATATTAACTCATATAATTCTTAACCGAAATCTGTTCCAGGAGGAATAGTTATCCTTACCCTTACGAAAAAACTGAGGCTCAGAGAGATTATATATTTGTCTAACCTCACATGGGGTGCTGAAGACCCAGGATTCAAGGATTGGTTACTGGAATTTCTAGCTTATCCACAAATACAAGGTACACTTTATTAATTGATACTTGCAGAAGTGTTTACTAGCACATCTCATCCCTCTTATCTGTTGCACCAGTGAAACCTTGCAGCTTCAGAGAAGAAGGAGGAGGGTTCTGGAGTTGTATAAATCAGGAAAGTACGCACTGAACCGTGTGGGTGGTGCTACGGCTTTTAAGTATCCAGGCCTTCTGAATCTTAGGATGAGCTTACTCATTCTCAGCGTTCTGGGTCAGGGGAGAGCTGTGCCCAATGAAGGAATAAGCCATCCTTCATACGTGAGGCCGGGGCCATTGACCCACCATCAGGAGGGCATGACATTGGAATTGCCAGTTGAGTAGTGGTGATGAATTTGCATTCATCTCTGTGTGCACTCACGGGCTCCTCTGGCCCATTGCGAGCCATGACAAGTACCTCTGAGGGCACCAGGATTCAAGGGGTGCCGTTGATGTGATATATGAGATTAGCAACAACCTTAGCTACCCTGGAACCTAAGACAAAGAAAAAGAGCACGTTCCCATGTAAACTTAAACCCTGTAAATGTGTGACCCAATTTCTCTCTGGTTTTGTCTGTGCAATTAAGGGAAGAGATAAGAAACTATTATAAGAAGCTGTGTTTTTAATGTCAGCAACAGTTCCTTTTTCCAGGAATAGGATAAAACAGAGAGCTCAAGCAGAGTGCCCTGAGTCTAGTAGGAGACAAGTTCTTTTTATGGATATGTGTTAGATTTATATCCCTCCAACTTCTGTGCTTTATAACAAGGCCATCCAGCCTGAATACCCTTATAGTGAGACAGATGCAATATTTCCTTCTGGTGGGAGGCAAGGAGGCAGAAGAAGGGAGAGACAGCCTTATTATGCAAAGAAGCTATAATAAAGCCTGCTTTTCACCACTGCAAGTGGCCCTTTGAGAAGATGAGTAGTAAAGGAGAGAGAGCATGCAAAGGAGTAGATGCCTATTTATCTAATAAAAGCTGATTACAAGCAACAGGTGCACTAGCATATAAACTACCTTAGAGTCATCAAGACATTCTAAAGAAAGCTGCATCAACTTGCAAATGATATGACTTTCATCTAATGATAGATATTAATTATACAGGGAAGATTGCAATAGGCCCATAAAATGGGTGTTTGCATCCTCATTATTCAGTATTTCATGCCATGATGATAAAGCAATAATGACAGAATAATAAACAAGCTTCTTATTTATTTATTTCCCTTGTTGAAAACTAGACTTTGAAAGTCAAATCACAAAGTTTGTAAGAAGTGGGTAAAAGACTCAAAAAACAACTATAAAGGTAGAGTAGAGATGTCATGGTGAGAAGAATAAAAAAGAGATCAACCAACAGAGAGATTAAAAACCAACAACTTGGGGGCTCCTGGGTGGCTCAGTGGGTTAAGCCTCTGCCTTTCGGCTCAGGTCATGATCTCAGGGTCCTGGGATCAAGCCCTGCCTCGGGCTCTCTGCTCCCTCCTCTCTCTCTGCTTGCCTCTCTGCCTACTTGTGATCTCTGTCTGTCAAATAAATAAACAACAACAACAACAACTTGTTTTTCTCTATGATTAACAGACTCCTAAAACTGTATAAGAATTAAGAAGGTTGGGGCCCCTGGGTGGCTCAATCAGTTAAGCCTTGATCGACTCTTGATTTTAGCTCAGGTCATGATCTCAGCATTATGAGATGGAGCCCTGCATCAGGCTCCATGCTCAGCCAGAAGTCTGCTTGAAATTCTCTCTCTCCCTCTCCCTCAGCCTCTCCCCCACCTGCACCCACACACATGCTCTCACTCACACACTCTCTCTCTCTCTCTCTAAAATAATAATAATAATAATAATAATAATAATAAATCTTTAAAAAAAATAGAATTAAGATGACAATTTTCCCCTACCGGTGACAGCAGCATTTTCTTATATGTTTAAAAATGCCCAAACTTGGGTGCCTGGGTGGCTCAATGGTTAGAGCCTCTGCCTCCAGCTCAGGTCATGATCCCAGGGTCCTGGGATCGAGACCCACATGGGGCTCTCTGCTCGGCGGGGAGCCTACTTCCTCCTCTCTCTCTGCCTGCCTCTCTGCCTACTTGTGATCTCTGTTTGTCAAATAAATAAATAAAATCTTAAAAAAAAATGCCCAAACTCTTTGAAAGAACAAGCTCCTTAATGTGTTGTGGGAGGGAGGGGAACACATGAGATCCAATGTCATGTACACTGCAGCACCTGTCACATCAATGACTACTAAAGGTTCTACTCATTCCTGAGGCCATCGTGGAGAGCAGAGCCAGGCTGTGGGAGATGAAAGTGGGCGGGAAGAAAGCTGGAAAGAAGATTTCCAGCTGAGAAGGGAGGGCAGGAAGTGGTGGGCGGGGAGGAGGGAGTGGTACAGGAGAAGTGCAGGGAGCAAACAAACCCACAAGCCTACCTGTGCAGGCTGACAGCGAAGGTCCTTATGACGACAATTTATTAAAGGGTACCTTATAAAATTTAAGGGCACTTGGGAAGGAGGCCGTGGTGAACTGGAGAGAGAGCAGTAGCAAAGACTGATTTACCTGGAATCCAAAAATAACTCTCTCAGAAGAAACTCTGCCCCAAGTACCCTGTTTGGTTTAACACAACATAAATCTTGCTATCCAGCCAGCCTCCTGCCTTGCCTGCCTCTGAGCATTTCTCAGTGCTTTGAACCCTACTCATTTTAATGTTTTGATAGATGTATTTTTCAAAACATTGGCAAGTCTTGATTGCTATGACTCAACTTTTTTTTTCCCCTGGTCTTAATGGAGAGGATGAAGTAAATATTCTCTTCTATTTCGAATAAAATAAATAAATGATCTGATTATTTGCCCACTCTCGATTTTTCTTTGAATATTGCCTCTGGAGACAAAGGCAAAGGAGTCCTATTAGGTGTTTATAAATTGTATTACTTGTGTCCAGATCCAATCTCATCTAGTTTGTCTGGTTCGTGATAGGAGCATATGGAAAATCAAACTGGAAGAGAGGAATGGTAGATGAATGTGGAAAACCCTTTAAATTAGGTCCCACTAATTCAGAAATTGTGATAAATCTAACCTTGAGAAAATTTTCCTTTCGTTTATTTTTTTAAATGGCAGTCAAATTAATAATGTAAGAAAAGATTGAAGAGACACTGTTTGATCTACCGCAGAAAACAATATCTCACCCTACTCAGATATCACAACTATACATGTCTAAGTTTCAAATGGGCAAAATGTAGCCTATTTTTCATGAACACAGTCATGAAAAAAGCCAGTGGCAGACTATTTTTCTTTTTTAAAATTTGGACCATCTATCTTTTATTTACATAAAGCAAAATAAAAGTTAGGGTAGATAGAGTTCTTTGTTATTTAAAAGCATACTCTCCATTTGTATATAATATGTGTGTTGCTATATTCTGAGATTAAATTTGCATTTAGCTTCTACTTAAATCCCAAGGAACACAGCCACTTTATTGAGGAGACTCTCAAATCCCCTGACCTTCAGGTAGATAACTGCAGATCGAAAAGACCTAACCAGCCTCCGGAACACTAGTTTTTACATTCACATGAAATACTTTCACAAAAACAGGTGTCAAGATGATTCAGGGTGATTATATCCCCTGAGTAGGAGGAGGGACAGCCAACAAAACCGAGGCATGACACCGAGACATACTTGCTCCGTCCCCACCCCTTAAATATCCAAACACCAAAATCCTCCGTATCATTGATACAATGTGCAACTCACTCTTCATCTAAATTGCCTAGTTACCCACTGACCTATCTAGATTCTGGAAGATAGGTGAGTTCCGAAAAATTCCCTCAAGCTATTCCATATGTAAGAATTCAAGAAGGGAAGCAGAGGTCCTATCTTTCCACAAAGTTATGCCTTGACTCATTCACGCCCATTCACTGATTGGTTTGTTCTATGAGTACTTACTGGATGCCATTACAAACATAGTGATTGGAGAATCCAAGCTTTAGACTCCATTCCTCCTAAGGCATATGTAGTCTGGAGGATCTGGGTTTGGGATGGCAACTGAAACAAGATCCCAACGAAGCAAACATAACATGACGGTATGTAAAATAGATAGAAAAACAGACATGCCTGTTTTCTATCTTTATCGGGAAGTGAAATCAGTGGAGAAGGAGAAAAATTACTTCTCTCGGGGGATAAGTGAGAAAATCTTTAGAGGATATGGTAGCTGAGATGGATCTGCAGAATTGTTTTCAATAGGAAATAAAGGGGAGCTCTCTCTCCAAGTGAACGAGGAAAATGACATGGGAAACTGGGAAAATGGGCTGACGTTCCACCAGTGCTTTGAGATTTAGGTACATGAAGGAAAATATTAGCAGATGAGTTTGGAAAAGTAGACTAGACTATTCATTCAATAGACATTTGTCAAGAATCTGTTATGTATCGGGAACTCTGCTAGGTACTGCAGATAAGACTTTTGTATAAAGACTTTTTTACTCAAAGTGATCCCTCCAGGCTGGCAGCATTGGCATCACTTGGGGTTTTTTTTAGAAATTAGTAATTTCAGACCCCACTCCACACCTAAAGAGTCAAATACGCATTTTAATGAAATCCCATGTGATTCTTAGGCACATGAAATTGGAGAACAACTAGCATAATACCATTCATATTTAAGGAGTCTACTTTTTTTTTTAAGATTTTATTTATTTATTTGACAGAGAGAGAGATCACAAGCAGGCAGAGAGCCCGATGCGGGGCTCAATCCCAGGACCCTGAGATCATGACCTGAGCCGAAGGCAGAGGTTTAACCCACTGAGCCACCCAGGCGCCCCAAGGAGCCTACATTTTATTGGAGGAGACAAACAAGCTATGTGGTGCAGTAGGAGAAACCCTGTGAGAGAGAAGGGCAGGGAGCACACTGAGGTAAGCAAATCAGATCAGGGTGGAAATGTCAAGGAGGAGGAAGAAGTAGTTGCGCTTAAATAAACCACAGGGTAGTGTGACTATTGAAGATATTTACCCATAAATGGAAGGAACGTTAATGTTTCTTGATTGCCCTTGTGTAGCGATACCTGTGAAATCAATTACTTTATTTAAACCTTCACCGCCGCATCTGTAGTATCAGCTAAACCTCATCTCTTGCCTGGACTAAGCGGCCGCCTCCCAGCTGGCTGATAAGCCCCATCCATTCCGCCCCTCCTCAGGGTATGACACCGCAACCAGAGCAACCTTTTCAAAACATGAATCTGATTTTGGCATCCCCCTACTTAAAATTCCTCAGTGGATTCCTACTGCTTCACTCTTGAACACGGGGACCCAGCTCCTGTGACATCTCCCTCCCGGCACCCACAGAGGCACCCTGGTGCTCTCCACTCCAGCCAACACATCTTTTTATCAGTCCCTCGTACACTTCACAGGTCCTCCTACAATACACAGTGGACCGTGCGCCTCCCCCTGGCATAAACACTCTGCCATCTTTCCCTTCATCTGGTTAATTCCTGCACACCCCTCAGATCCCAGCTTAAATGACCTTCCACCAGAGCTACCTTGCATTTCCTCTCTGACCCTTGTCTCATCTCCCTCTTGGAGAATTCCTTGGTAGGCTTTTTTACAGCTGCGATGTTATATCACTTGTTGATCAATTAACTGTCTTGCTCCCCAGTTCAACTTTCACCTCCATCATGGTAAAGGACCTAATCTGCTCTTGCTCCAGGATGGTGCTGGTCTATAGTAACCACTCAAATGTTTGTTTAATCAATCAGCTAATTAATATAGAGAGCATTTCTAGGTAGAAACACTGATTGTTATATTTTGGCAAAAATCATGAAATGCTTCAGAGAGATTTAGTGGATTGAGGGCTAAGAAATTATACTGTATTTTGTGATTAGGAGATCATAGATGGTGATCAGGGAGCAGTTTCAGGACAGTGATGCCACCAAACTGGACAAGTTGAGTGGTGAAGAAATGGAGGCAGGAATGTAGATGACCTGAATAACAATGAAGGAGGGAAAAAATTAAGAGCAAAGCTTGAGGGTGCCTGGCTGGCTCAGTCAGTAGACCAGGCAACTCTCAATTTCAGGGTTGTGAGTTCAAGCCCTATATTGGGCATGGGGCCTACCAAAATTAAAAAATAAATAAACAAAAGCAAAACTCAAAGGAGGTAACATGGACAATTAAAGGGCTAACTGTCAACTAAGAAAGCCTTGGGCATATTCATTAGAAGCAGAAGGATCAAGAAGAAAGATTGACATGGAACAAAGAAGCATGTGATCATTGGGACAAGAAGACAGGAGAGACTAAGATGACACCAAACGTGGAGAAATCGCTCTTGAAATAGCAATGCATTTTCCTTCCATACAAGAAGGAAGGAGAGGAAGGGGAATAAAAACAGAGAAATTTTGGTTTTGAGAAGATGGAAGACCTTGAACAGTCTCTCTCATGATCCCTCCATTACTCTCCTTCAAGGGAGGTTCTTAGGGAAGGAAAGATCCTTCTTATAAATGTTTCTGCTGCCTCTCTTCTTTTAAAGCCCCTTCTCTCTACTTATTACCTTTGTCACTACCGCTAACGAACACACAACCCTGGTTCTGTGGACTTGATCATCCGTGATAATGATCCTTTCATCACTTAGTCTAAACTCTTAAGACTAAAACCTTACTGAAGTTGTTCATCATTCATTTTTGTAAAGTAAACAAATCTTCATTAAACACTTACTCTGCTCCAGGCTTTGTGCTCAGATTTAGAAATACAAAGATTAATAAAATATTGCTTTCTCATTGCTTTCAATGAGCTTACAGTAGGGCATATGAGAGTGAGTCAAGTGGTAAAGAGATGTTGATAATATAAAGTAAGTGTGTAAACCAAGGAGGTCTTAGGACACTTCGCTAAGAAAGTGGCAAAAGCTATATTTAGTCCCAAGGACTTGAAGGCAGAAGTTGGGGTCATCCCATTTTTTAGTTTAGCCATAAGGAGTCTACAACCTGAGGATACAGTGAGGGCTCCCCAAGAAGGATCAGAATTCATTCATTCAATAAACATTGATTGAGCCCTTAGTGTACGGCAGCCACAGCCTCTGAAATCGATCATCAACAACAAAGCAAAGGAAAGCAATAGTATTCCCGTTTATCTTCCTCGAAGGGACTAGATTTATTAAAATACAATAATAATAATGAAGATAACACACTAATAAGTGCAGCTAGCATTTACTGAACAATTCACTGTGTCCCAAGCTTTGGGATAAGTGTTTCAGATGCTTTGTATCTTCTCGTACACACAAAAACTGTATGATGTAAAAATAACTAACTGGATTTTACAGAAAAGAAAACTAAGCCTCATACTGCTAGTAAATAGTGCCCCCACACTTTCCTGTTTGTGGCTGTCCTCCTTCCAGGCAATCAATCAAATCTGTTTTAACTGAATTTCCCATATAAATTATGTTGAAGCAAAGAATTGGGTCAGGCCTTAATTAGAAATGGCCCTCTCTAGGCGTTTCTCCATTTTAAAGAAAAACATGTCCAGGTAAAGAGCTCAATAATGTTGTTTTAGGGGTTCCTGGGTGGCTCAGAGGGTTGAGGCCTCTGCCTTCGGCTCGGGTCATGATCCCAGGGTCCTGGGATCGAGCCCCGTATTGGGCTCTCTGCTCAGCGGGAAGCCTGCTTCTTCTGCTGTCTCTGCCTGCCTCTCTGCCTGCTTGTGATCTCTGTCTGTCAAATAAATAAATAAAATCTTTAAAAAATAATAATAATGTTGTTTTAGAGGTATTTTAGAGTAGAGGGGTCTTCCCAGCACCCCTCAGATAATCGCAGCTACGGTCACCAAGAAGTGGGACTGCCCATCCCTTCTCTCCATAGAACTGAGAGACCCACGCTGTAGTTTCAGTCACCATAAATACAACAGGTCTAAGAATCTATCTCTTTTATCACTGACCACACAAAATGTTTCATTTCTAGGGGCGCCTGGGTGGCTCAGCGGGTTGGGCCGCTGCCTTCGGCTCCGGTCATGATCTCAGGGTCCTGGGATCGAGCCCCGCATCGGGCTCTCTGCTCAGCAGGGAGCCTGCTTCCTCCTCTCTCTCTGCCTGCCTCTCTGCCTGCTTGTGATCGCTCTCTGTCAAATAAATAAATAAAATCTTTAAAAAAAAAAAAGAAAAGAAAAAAAATGTTTCATTTCTAATGCATTTTTAATAGGTCTTCAAGACTTTCCTTTTGCCTAGTTCTCTGTAATTGCTGCTTTTGTTACTCCTCAAGCAACTGTTTTGCCATTCTGAAGTCATCATTTTGAAGACATGAGTTGCTTGGTATTTTATTCACTTCGGGAATGTTATGGTAGCTAAAATAATGGTCCCCCAAAGACGCACACATTCTAATCCCTGGAACGTGTGACTACACTACTTTGATTAGCAAGAGGGGCTTTGTAGATGTGATTACACTAAGAACACCGAGGTGGGGACAGGATCCTGGATTAGCTGGGTGGGCTGGAGGCGGTCACAAGGGGCTTTAGAACTGAAAGAACTTGAAGGAACTGAAGAGTCAGAGAACCGTTGGCTTTGAAAATGAAGGGAAGGGCTACAAGCCAAGAAAAACAGACAACGTCTATAGCCTAGAAAAGTCAGGGCTCCCTTGAGCCTCCCGAAGGAACACAACTCTGCTGACATCTTGCTTTTGGCCCAGGGAAACATATTTTGGAGCTCTGACTTCCGGAATTGTAAGTTAATAAATTTGTGGTGTTTTGATACAATAGTAAGAAGACATTAATTTAAATACCATTTTTTTTTTCTTTTCCAGTTCTTGCTACCTTGTTACTAGAAACGCTATCTGCCCCATAAGTGAATTGAGCCATGGAGCTACTATGGATCAGTGTCCTCTCATTTCTTTCTCCACGGTACTTACCTGAGAGCTTTCGAATTCAGTCCTCTATTAGCTATTCCCAAAACTGAATGTATCAAATCACCTGGAGGTTTTGTTAAAACACAGATGGAGTCCTAACCCCAGAGTTTCTAATTTTGTTGCTTTAGGATGAGATCTGCAATGTATTTTTAACATTTCTTCATGCTGCTGGTCTGGGGACCACAGCTCGAGAAGCACTGTTCTAGTCTTGGCTGGAATGCTTTGTTACGGGACAGAACTACAGCTGTAACAGACATGTGCATCCTACAGGTGAATAAAGGCAGTAGGACCTAGAGTGGGGAGGGATGAGACCAGGCTGTTAACTCTAAGAGCAGGGGGTGAATTCTGTTATTCAATATCTATCTTAGCACTAAGCTCAGAACACAGTGCTCAGTCAATAGTCCTTTTTTTACTATTATTTTTACTAAGAGATAATAGGCATGTAACATTTTATTTGTTTTAGGTGTGCAACATAATGGATAGTTTCTGAATAAAAGGGACAACAGCAGTTCGTCACTCATTCAGTTACTATTTCTTGACTGCCTCCTTTATTGCATTGTCTGCACCTTTTGATGGGTCTTTGGGTAGGTACAGTACTAAATCAAACAAACAGAAATCTCTCTGCTCATGGTGCACTGAGGGCAATAAAAATAAACCAGATCTGCAAATGATTTGGAATGTTAGAAAGTGATCCTTGCTGTGTGTGGGGGAAATAAAGCAGGGAAGAGTATCGGGGCTGGGAGCGGGGTAGAGATTTAAAGAGTGTGGGCGGAGGGGGCCTTTCTGGATTCCCATCATGCCCTACTCACTTGTCGGAAGAGACTACTTCCCCCTATTTCCCGCCTGCAGTCCTTCAGCCTGGACACCAGGATATTGCAAATAGGGAAGAAACACACGGCTCATGTCATCCAGCTCTAGACTGAAAATGACTTAGTTTTCCAAAACAAGTGGATGGACATGGTAGAGATCTTCAGGGCACCCTGAGGGAGGGAGTTGAGAAGATTATCTAAGGCGAAATGTAAATTTTTAATGTTGTTTTTTTTTAAGATTTTATTTATTTATTTGACAGACAGAGAACACAAGTAGGCAGAGAGGCAGGCAGAGAGCGGGGGGGAAGCAGGTTCCCTGCCAAACAGAGAGCCCAATGCAGGGCTTGATCCCAGGACCCTGGGATCATGACCTGAGCCGAAGGCAGAGGCTTTAACCCACTGAGCCACCCAGGTGCCCCTAAATTTTTAATGTTTCAATAAAATAAGGACGCAGCTAACTATTCTTCTGTTCCTTATCATGAAGAGTTTTTCATCTTCTCTTGGGAAGATGTGCCCCCTCCCCCTTGAGGCAGCCTCGAGATTGAGCTTGCAAGGGGCGATGGCTGGCTCAGGTGGTAGACCATGTGACTCAATCTCAGGGTTGTGAGTTTGAGCCCCACACTGGACATAGAGCTTATTTAAAAAAGAAAAAATACTGCAGCTTCCTAGATATATTGGTACAGTATAACCACCACAATGCCTAGAAAGGTTCTTCTTGAGGTCAAAACGAATTAGTTTATCCATTTTTTTAAATTCATCTTGATTTTGAATATTTGTTCTTTTCCCTAAACTACTTCTAAAATATTAGTTCTCAAACTTTAGTGCATATCAGAATCACCTTGAACGTTGATTACAACCAATTGCAGGGCTTCATCTGCAGAATTTCTGACACAGTAGGTTGAGGTGGGCCTTGAGAATTTGCGTTTCTCACAGATACCCAGGCAATGCTGATGCTCCTGGTGTGAAGACCGTACTTTAAGACCTTCTGTTCTAGATAAAATTGAGGTGACTAATAGAAATTGCTCTTGTCGACCATTATAATAACCAACATACCTGAAAAGAGTAATAAGTAAATATTTAGTTTCTCCTCCAGGAAAAAAACAATCAAATTTAATCTTTCAATTGTGATCCTTTTCATCAATGTGCAGCTTTCCCCTAAATTAGGTAGGTAAAAAAATCATCTTGAAAATATAGAAATTAAAATTGGACACCATATGTTAATAAGGACCTAATAGAAAGTGAATTAAATAGAAATAATCTTTTCCAGCTCTATTCCAGCAAATAATTCACTAATTTTAAAATATCCAGGTATCACATTAGCTTTTTAAATTAAAGCAGTACTGCTTAGGAAAGACCTCACTAGGCTACTTACTTTGTCAAGCAAAAAACTTATTGTTCAGATTTTTTTTTCTTTAATAAATACACAGAGATAGGTGAATAATCAACTTTCCCTTTAGTATTTTATATTAGAACAGTTAACTTTTAAAATCCATCTTCTCAAACCACATTTTAGAATAAGGGTTAAAAATTGCACAAAAGGAAAGCAAATTTATTTTTTAACCTGATAAACTAAAATGAAACAGGACTCCTACAGCAACTAATAAAGCATGTCTTTTAACATTTGTAAATTCAGTAATGCCACTTTAATACAATGTAGCAGTGTATATTGGTCCTCAGTTCATTAGTTTTAGTATGCCCTGTTAAAATATCTTACTTGCATTTTTGTATCTGCCAAGATGTCAGTTCTGACATGACTCTCTTCAGGCGAAATGTAGTTGGCCTTTCCTCATTTTTCGCTGACACAGAAAATGAACAATTTCTTAACATCATTTAGGATAATGCTATCTGAATCATACCAAGTTCAAGTATAAATGAGGTGCACATGTTAAGTCATCTGCAGAAAGGTACAATTTTACAACTGGCTGAATTAGTTCAGGGCATGAAAATTTAGCAGCCAGACTAACCAATTCTAGAAGTACATCTGACTTTAGAAAAATGTCCAGATACATAGAGACGACCAGCCTTTAATGTCCTCATTTCCACTTGCATATAACATTTGACTTTAATCTAATGTATATGCAAGTTGCTTCCTGCAATATTAAGCATTAACTATAACGCACCCCTATCTAGAATACATTTGATGGTTTGGGTTGGCCATTAAAATATTTAAATCAAGCACTTAAGTACAGTTTAGAAAATTATATTCTCTACATTTGAAATAACCGTAAATAAAACTCTCTTTAAATTATTATGGAAGAATAATGCTAAGTGAAAAAAGCAGAATACAAAATTGAATCTACACTGTAATTGCAACTGTATAAAATTGGTTATGCATGCGAACAAGATGGAAAAAAACATGGAAGTATAAGTGATTTGTTAAGGAGGCAGATTGGAGGAGTATCTTTTTAAAAAATTCCTATACTTTTTTTAAAGTAAGTTCTACACCCAATATGGGGCTTGAACTCATGACCCTGAGATCAAGAGTCACATGCCATACCAACTGAGCCAGCCAGGTGCCCCTACTCTTATACTTCTTATGACATCTCTAACATTTTTGAAATATTAAAATTATTTTGGGGAAGAAACTGTTTTCTTTTCTTGGACTGCATGTTTTCTTACCACTGACAGTAATTTAAATTATCAAAACAGGGGCACCTGGGTGGCTCAGTTGGTTAAGCATCTGCCTTCAGCTCAGGTTGTGATCTTGGGGTCTCAGGATCAAGCCCTGCATCAGCCTAGGGAGTAGGGAGTCTGCTTCTCCCTCTGCCTTTGCCCCCCACTCATGCGCTGTCTCTCTCTCTCAAGTAAATAAATAAAATCTTTAAAAAAATAAATAAATGATCAAAACATAGGAAAGATAGGTTGAGTGTTAAGGAAACAGTTGCTGTCTTCTTTCCTTCAAAGAAATTTATTTTTAAAGCCCATCATGTTATTGTAGATATACTAATGCATATTTCCTTACATAGAAATTATTGTTGCCATTCATCACTAATATTACAATTATCAAAATACTAGTCTTCCAACCAGAAATAATCATGGAATCATAATAAAGACAAATGAACTAAATTACGGATGAAGTTGAAAGTTGCAGTATTTTGATTAAACAGCCAGCAGGAATTGTCAGTCTAATTAACTCAGGGTCGAGCTACTGCTGAACCAAATGCCAGAACTATCAAAATCCAATACAGGCTATGCCCCGTTACTTCACTAAGACTACGTATTTGTACTTAAGAGTAATGATCTGATATGTTAAGAAAGTTCAGCTCAGTAAAATAACTGCTGTTGAAAACTATTTGTGCCAGGGCTGCTGTCAGCAAATCAGTCAAGTTCTGATAGTCAAGCTAGATCTCAATTCTAAAGCTAGAGATGACTAGCATCTTTCTTTCTTTTTTTTTTTCTTTTTCTTTTCTTTCTTTTTTAAAGAGAGATTTATACCCATTGTGGGTCTTGAACTCATGACCCTGAGGATCAAGAGTTGCATGCTCTACTAACTTAGCCAGCCAGGCATCTCAATGCCTAGCATCTTTAGAGGAATGCACAAGTGGAACTGGGGAGGGTTGACGAAGTTCATACCCCTGAGCATAGTTATACAGGGTGGGAAGTGGAATGACCTGAGGGCGTCAGGAATACAAGAGCATCCTTTTAAGAACTCAAGATTAAGCTGATAAAATATGGGCAGTGGTGCAAGGGGGAGGGAATGGCCAAAGGACTGAGCCCTTTTTCCTCAATTCATTCATCCCCTACAAGCTCCAACTTCTGTCCCTAAAAATGACAAGCATTGAAACCATTCTGGCCTAATTTGTCTCCTTCCTTTCTTGCTTTCCTTCATTGCTTCCATTCCCTGTACTAAAATGTTAGTCCTTCACACGGAGAGTTAGCCAGCTTGAAGTTACTGGCCCCATTCGCTAGGTATTAGTACAATTTCCTAAGCTCTTTGAGTAAGCTGTTAACCTCCCAATCCCTCTCTTCCAAAAACTAATAAACAACTAAAGTAGATTTACTTGCTTCAACGTAAGTGAGAGGTGGGATTGACTGGGAAAGCAGATCAGTACTGCACACACTGAAATGGATCAGATGTGATGGGTCCATGACGTTCAAGCATACATTAGTGGTTCTCAACTGCTGCCATTTGTCCAGCTGTCATAAAGAGCAGGGGCAGTCATGTAGGATGCTGCGGAGATAGCCTACAGAGATGCTGCTAAAATAGGCCACGAATGCACAGGACAACCCCCTACAATGAAAAAAAAAATGTATTCAGCCCAGAGTGTCAGTATTGCCAAAGTTGAGAAACCCTGAGGGTACATACATTCATGACAGCTTTTAATCAGACCTAAATCTGAATTATGTTGGTTTAACAAAATAATCATGATCTCTTTTAACAGATTCCCCAGTTTAATTTTTTTTTTTTATTTTTTAAAAGATTTTTCTTTACTTATTTGGGAGAGAATGAGACCACAAGCAGAGGGAGAGGGAGAAGCAGACTCCCCTGCTGATCAGGGAGCCTGATGCGGGGCTCGATCCCAGGATCCTGAGATCATGACCTGAGCTAAAGGCAGAGGCTTAACTGATGAGTCACCCAGACACCTGATTCTCCAGTTTTAAAACAACCCAAAGAAAAATTTAGCTACACAGAATTTGAGCAGCCTTGTAGAAGTGTCTCCACGGCCCATGCTCTAACGGGGCTACAACCTCCACCAGTAAGGTTCACACTGGAGATTTAACTAGTTTCTTAAAACATGAATGTACTGATGAGGAAATAGCTTCTCTCACAGCACTTATTACAAGGTTTCCTGTGGTTATTTCCATCTCTGTTTCCTCCTTACGACTGTGAATTTCTTAGGAGCATGAACCATGCCTTATTCATCCCAGGCTTACATTGTAGGTGGACAAAATACATGGGCTGATCACACAGATGGGTGGGGGTATGGAACACAGAGGAATGATGCTAACTTGCAGGTTGACGTTTAAATAATTGAGTTTAGGGGCCCCTGAGTGGCTCCGATGGTTGAGCGTCTGCCTTCAACTCAGGTTATGATCTCTGGTAACTGGGATCGAGCCCCCATATCAGGCTCCCTGCTAGGCAGGGAGTCTGCCTCTCCCTCTCCTCTGCATCTCCCCCTGCTCCCAGTCTTTCTCTCTCTGTATCTCTCTATCTCAAATTTAAAAAAAAAAAAAATCTAAAAAAAAAAAATAAATAAAATACATAAATAAATGAGTTTATTGGTCATGTCTCTGAAAAAAAAAAGTTATTAGTTCTAACAGTTCCCAATGACAGTATTTTTACTGTCATAGTTAAGTTTTTAAATACATCACGATTTTCAAAGTCAAGATGGTTTTATGGTTGAACATGTCACCCCAAAAAGATGTACAGAAGTCCTAACCCCCAGTACCTCAGAATGTGACCTTACTTGGAAATAGAGTCTTTGCAGATATAATTTGATTAAGATGAAATCATTAAGATGAGCACTAATTCAATATGACAAATATCCTTATAAAAAAGGGAAATGTTGTGGCACCTATGTGGCCAGTCAGTTAACTGGCTAACTCTTGATTTGGGCTCAGGTCATGATCTCAGGATCCTGGGATCAATCCCTGCATTGGGCTCCATGTTCAGCAAGGAGTCTGCTTGAGGATTTTCTCTCCCTCTCCCTCTGTCCCTCTGCCTGCTCATATGGGGGCTCTCTCTCTCTCTCTAAAGTAAATAAATAGATCTTTAAAAAAGAAAAGGGGGGGAAATTTGGACACATACACGCACATACATACACCTAGAATGCCATGTGAAGATCCAGGAAGAGATCAGAGTGATCCTTCTACAAGCCAAGGAAACTGAAGATTGTCAGTAAACCCCTAGACATTAGAGAGGCATGGTACAGATCCTTCTTCACAGCCCTCAAAGGAACCTCCCTATTGACCCCTTGATCTTGGACTTCTAGCCTCCAGAGCGTCTGCCTGGAGCCACTCAGTTTGTGGTACTTTGTGATGGTAGGGTTAGCAAACTAACATACCCAGGACATAGCATACACTCATTAGACAAGGTAAGTGAGCCAACAAAAGTATACTAGTGTCTTTCAGATACTCTTCCATGTTTGTGCCATAGAATATCTTTTTCTTCTAAAGTTCACATTTTCCATTACGCTGTTCTCTAACATTTTTAAAAAATATATTATTTACATATTCGAGAGAGAAATCACAAGTAGGGAGGAGGCAGAGGGAGAGGGAGAAGCAGACTCTCCACTGAGCAGGGAGCCCAGTGCGGGACTCAGTCCCAGGATCCCAGGATCATGACCTGAGCTGAAGGCAGATTTTTAACCAACTGAGCCGCTCAGGCACCCCTGTAACATTTCTCAGTGCTCTCACCAGATTATTCTAATAATCTTTTGAGGACTTTGATAATTAGAACTTAGATTTCATCTCCACCCTAGCTCCTATATTGGGGAAACCCATTCAGCATCTTGATGTGATAGAGCTTCTTGACCTTCTCACCTCCATGACCTTTACTTCTCCTTCACTTAATCACGTAATCACACATCCACTCCCTAGATAGACCTTGTCACTATGCAAACAGCAAGATCTCTTCTACCCTCCTTCTGGCTCCCCAAATGAACGAAGACCTCGATAATTCTCCTAGGAGTAAAGGAGGGAAAATTTGTTTTGTTTCTTTCAAGAGTGTTTGGAACACAGGGTGGTAAGACCCTGTTATACATTCATTATTACTAGTGAGGTCCCAACACTCTCTTATGTGCTGATCTTGGACATACCATATTGGAGACTCAGTTTGTTCATCTCTTTGGTCTAGATTAAAAGCAAGAGGTTTTTTTGTTTGTGTGTTTGTTTTAAGATTTTTATTTTTAGTAATCTACACCCAACATGGGGCTCAAACTTACAACTCCAAAACCAAGAGTCACATGCTCCACTGACTGACCCAGCCAGGTGGCCTAAAAGCAAGTTTATTTATTTATTTTTAAAGATTTTATTTATTTATTTAACAGATAGATAGACAGCGAGAGAGGGGATATAAACAGGGGGAGTCAGAGAGGGAGAACCAGGCTTCCTGCTGAGCAGGGACTCTGATGCGGGGCTCAATCCCAGAATCCTGAGATCATGACCTGAGCCCAAGTCAGACGTTTAACAACTGAGCTACCCAGACGCCCCTAAAAGCAAGTTTAAACAGATTACTTCACCCTTAAACCCCACACATAGGTTGCTACATTTGGGGGAGATGTTTCGCCTGAGCGCTCCCTACTGTACCAGAAGCATGAGAGCATTACCAGGATGATGAGAGGAAACAGCAAAAAGCAACCACCAGAAGAAGACAATCCAAAAAGAAAACAGTCCAGAAAAGGAGCTATCCACATGGAAAAAGAGGATTCCAGTGGAATTTTTGATCTGGATGGCTTCTACATGGGGTAGGATACGTAGCCCCATGCCCCCAAATGTATCATTGGGGTGTATCATTAACACCTCTTTTGAATACTGTTCCTTTTTCCATGACCCCAGTGGATTAACAGCCAGCTCTAAGGTCAACTGCAGGTGTGGAGGTCCCTCTCAAGGGTAAAGAATAGCAGAGAAGAAAGTAAGTCCTGTCTATCCCTTCTTGTCATTACCTTTGCATTTCCATCCTGGACCAATAAAAAGGACCTTCAACACCCTCAAGGATCCTCACTGGCCCTCTCATCTCTAGGCAGTCCCTCCCCAGTCCTCCATGATGCTTCTTCTCCTACTTACCTCTCTGTGCCTTTACTCTTGCTTTCTCTATGCCTACACTGCCCTTCGTCCCCGTTCCCCTCATCGGTTAGTATGAATTCCTTCGTTACTCAGTAGGGAATAATTTATTTTTGAAGCCATCCTTGACCCCCTGAATTTGGGTTAAGTAGCCCCAGGTTTTTGTTCCCGGAGTATTTATGCATGTCACTCTCATTCATACTATCATAGGATATTGAAAATATCTGCTTAGAAGAAGTAGGTCTCCTCTTCTGGACTCAGGTTATTTGAAGACAAACACATCTTACTAATTTTTCAATTCCTTACACTGTTCCTGGCACACAGAATGTACACAATACACAACACGTGTATAACTGAATGAATGGACAACAGTATCATAAGAGAACTTCAGTGCACGTTCCTGTTCCAAACACTAGATATATATTTACCAAGTCCCTACCAAGTGCTAAGTATATGCAAATCTACTCAACATACCCTTCATTCTCCATGGAAGGGCCTTTTCTGTGTAAAAATTTTGACCTTTGCAAATATTTAGCACAAGACTATTGTATTGCAGTTAAAATAAAACTTCAAATATTCCCCTACAATCAGCTGTGCATTAGCATGCACTAGCCTAATTAAAAAGCGAGAACTGTAACAGGAGAAAGGAGATGGGCCATACACGCATTGCAAAGAAATAAAAAGAACTAAGTCATACAATAAAGAAGAGACATTCCACATTATAGAGGTCAAGTGTAAATTGTCAGACTAGCTTTTCCACCTGGGCTTCTGGTTGCAGAATTGGAAACGTAGTATTTTAAAAACCATACATAAATACATTATTCTCTTTGTATTTAAAAAAATCATTTTAAGGGGGCACCTGGGTGGCTCAGTCGGTTAAGTGTCTGTCTTTGGCTCACACAGGTTACCATCTGAGGTCCTGGGATGGAGCCCCGCATCAGGGTCCCTACTCAGTGGGGAGTCTGCTTCTCTCTCCCTCCCTCTGTGTCCTCTCTCTCAAATAGATATATAAAACCTTTTTTTTCTAAGATTTTATTTATTTGACAGACAGAGATCACAAGTAGACAGAGAGGCAGGCAGAGAGAGAAAGAGGAGAAAGCAGGCTCCCTGCTGAGCAAAGAGCCCGACATGGGGCTTGATCCCAGGACCCTGGGATCATGACCTGAGCTGAAGGCAGAGGCTTTAACCCTCTGAGCCACCCAGGTGCCCCTGTAAAACCTTTTTAAAAAATCCTTTCAAATAATGAACAACAGAATGTTTTTTCAAATTGTAGCTTTCAAATAGCCAAGACCACAAATGTCTTATCACTTCAGGTGTCTTTGGTACCTATTCTAGGTACCTCAGTACTCAGTACCTGGAATAGGCTTGTCCAAATACTCTTGTTCAGACTTGTTCTGCCATTTTCTTATTTACAGATTACATTGTTTGAAGAGGATAAGGAGACTGGAGCCTACTTTTTAGTCAGATAAGGAAAAAAGTGAGTGTCCCAGGGCAAACATCTTCCTTTGAGGATAGAACCAGAGCATATGAAGAGGCCTAAAACTTCATTTTGGGATTCAAAAATTAAATCAATATGAAACTGTGAATCTATTTATGCTAAGAATCATGGCTTTGGGCGCCTGGGTGGCTCAGTCATTTAAACGTCTGCCTTGGGCTCAGGTCATAATCCCAGGGTCCTGGGATCGAGTCCCACATTGGGCTCCCAGATCAGCGGGGAGTCTGCTTCTCCCTCTACCTTTCCTGCCTGCTTATGATCTCACTCTCTCTCTCTATCTCTGTCTGTCTCACTCACATCATAAAAAGAAAAAGAATCATGACTTTCATCTTCATAGCTTTTCAAAAAATACAGTACCTAGTGCAGGATAAAAGCTAAATTACTATATGTTTAATTATGTCTTTCTTTTTTAAATTTAAAAATATTTTAATTTTCAATTTTAATTCCAGTATAGTTAACATAATGTTACATTCATTTCAGGTATAAAATATAGTGATTCTACTTGTGTCTTTTCATATTAAAAGGACAGTCTTTGGGAATCTTGAGAAGGAAAAGTTTGTTATTCTACCCTTGGAAAGCACAGCAAAAACATTTAATCTACTATTTTTATGAAAAAATGACTTCTTTCTGATGTACGGGTATATGGCAGGGATAGCTGGGTAGGAAGGTATTCAAAGTTACACTATTATTTTATTTTATTTTATTTTCAGTGTTCCAACATTCATTGTTTATGCACCACACCCAGTGCTCCATGCAATACATGCCCTCCATACCCACCACCAGGCTCATCCAACCCCCACCCGCCTCCCCTCCAAAACCCTCAGTTTGTTTCTCAGGGTCCATAGTCTCTCATGGTTTGTCTCCCCCTCCGATTTCCCCCAACTCACTTCTCCACTATGATTATTCCACAAATTCTCTCCCACCACCAGAATAAATCCACTTATGATCCATCTCAGAGGTGGGCTAAGGCCCTGTTTCAAATAGAATAATAAAGTCTCTCTCTGAAAACTATGGATGAAAGTTGTCTCGTGGCTTACATAGGCACTACTTTCTGAAATGATAGCTCATAAATGTGTCCCAGAAAAGCAAGATTATTGCCTGATTATCACATCTCTATTTTATCATCCATTTGTCACCACTTAATGTGGTCCATATCACTGTCTTAGGTGCTATTGAGAGTTATAAGGAATTGCAAGAATATACTTTGCTGCCATTGAAGAGCTTATGATCCAGTCATATATACAGAACAACCAAAAATTTTACCACAAATAATGGAAACTAGCGAGTCTCAAACTATTTGGTCTCAGAACCACTTTACGCCGTTGACATTATCAGGGATCACGAAAGCTCTTGTTTGTGTTGGTTATATCTATATCTGTATCATCCAACAGTCTGGTAGAAGAATTGAAACAGAAAATTTTAATACAGAAGCACACATTCCACTAGTAATAATGTCATCACACAACATGTAGCCTCTGGAAAGAATGAGAATGAAAAGACCAACAGCATCTTCAAATTATTACAAAAATGGTTTGATCCCAGAGACTCCCTGAAAAGATTGTTGAAAGTCTTAAGGACCCCCAGACCTCATCCTGAGAATCTCTGCACACAAACACATTCATCGTCAGAAAGAGTGATGAAAGACAATGATGTGAATTTCACAAACAGAAAAAAAAATAAAGAGATCTGAGGGGGTAGAACCAAATATCAGAAGTGTACATAGTAAATGCCATTTGCAGTAATTAGCAGGCTCATGAATATTACAATCTCTCTACTGGTTGCATCACATTCCTTGAAAATTCTCCCAGAGAAATGAAAATTTATGCCCACGCAAATCCTGCACACTAATGTTCATAGAAGCTTTATTTGCAACTTTTCAAAACGGGAAACAACCAAAATGTCCCTCAATCCTAAATGCTTAAACAAATCATAGGCCATCCACACGATGGAATATTACACAGGAATAAAAAAGGATGAACGACTTAGATGAATCTCCGAGTGAAAAAAAATCAAGTTTCAAAAAGTCTAGTCATGTACAATCCCGTTCACATGAGATTCCCTAAACAACATAATTATAAAAATGGAAAAGCAATCCATGGTTGCCAGTGATTGGGGATCATGTGAGGAAGGGGGCAGGGTAAGGAGTGTGACTATAAAGGTAGCAGGAGGTAGATCTTTGTGTTGATGGAATGGTCTGTGTCTTGACTGGGTGGTGGTTCCATGAATCAACACTTGTGGTAAATGAAGTCCAACTACAACACCCATTTTACCAATGTCAATTTTTAAATTTTGAATTATACTATACTATGGTTATCTAAAATATAACCATTAGGAGAAACTGGATGACATCAGAAACTAGACCTCTCTGTACTATTTCTGCAATTACCTGTGAATTTATAATTCTTTTAATATTAAAAGTTTTCTTTAAAAGTTCCTTGAGTTCAAGACATCAGTATGGACTTTTTTTTTTTTTTTTCAACAGTTTAAGAGAGATAGAGATGGCTACATAAAAAGTATTTACAGGGGTGCTTGTGTGGCTCAGTGGGTTAAAGCCTCTACCTTCAGCTCAGTCATCCCAGGGTCCTGGGATCGAGTCTGGCATTGGGCTCTCTGCTCAGCAGGGAGCCTGCTTCTCTGTCTCTCTCTGCCTGCCTCTCTGCCTACTTGTGATCTCTGTCTGTCAAATAAATAAATAAAATCTTTAAAAACATTCTTAAAAAAGTATTTACAGATATGTGTATGGCTATGGACTGATTTATGTTCTTCCAAAATTCATATGTTGAAATCCTAATCCTCAATACCTCAGAATGCAACTGTATTTGGGAGCAGGGTCTTTAAAGAGATAATTAAGGTAAAATGAGGTCATTATGGGTGGAACCTAAACCAAGACTTGTGTCCTTATAAGGAGATTAAGACACAGACAGACAAAGAGGGAGACCATGTGAAGACACAATATTAGAAGGCATTTCCTAAAATAACTCACATCCTCTAAAACTGTAGGTAGAAGCTAGACCTGAGCCATGGAAGGAATGCCCAGAGACAGAGTCCCAAGTCCCTGAAGGGGAACAGTAGAGACTGGAGCTGGAGGGAAGGATGATGATAAATATGCTACAGATTAAAATCGGGGGGGGGGGGGGCAGGGCTGGCACAGCATCCTGACCTTGAGGCTTCCAAGACCCAGGGTTGACTGATCAAGGGCCACAGATGCAGACCATGTGTTCTCCTCTTCCACCCATGCCCCAAGGTAAACCTAGACTCCTTATAAAGCATTTGCATTGAAGTATATTCCCCCCACCCCACCCCATCCCACTGAGAAAGGCTGACCTGATGGTTCCAGTACAAAGCTTGTAAGGTCAAAAACTCCCCCTCCCAACATGTGGGAGGAGTTTCCCCCAAATGATTGGAAGCTGCCTCCATTAGAGGGCACTGGAGCCAATCAATTGATTGGGTGGTTGCCTTAGGCTTGGGTCATGATCTCAGGGTCTTGGGATGGAGCCCTGAGTTACTCCTGCTCCCCCTGCTTATGCTCTCTTGCTCTCTGTCAAATAAATAAATAAAATCTTAAAAAAAAAATTAGAGACCACCTCACTATACAAGACAGCTCCTCCCAGCCCAGAGAAACCCAGCAAAATCCAATCCCAAAACAACCTAGAGGCCAGTCCCATTCTGTGGAACCCACCTGATCTCCCACCTTGAGAGGTACTTTCTCTTTAATAAGAACTGCTTTGTGCTTGGTGCTTTCCTTTTGCTGTCTTCATTCAAGGGCCGGTACCCCACATAAATCTTCTCATGGAGAATCGAAGGACCAAGACCTCTGTTCATATAATGCAGAGTCAGTAACAAAACAGCATACTAAATGTAACAAGGTATATGGGGGAAATGGCATTAGGAGCCAAAACCTTAAAACTTGGTAGTCTGAAAAATAATTGTATCAACAACAATCTTTTAAAAACACTGCACAATTGACTCTCTCTCTCTGTCAAATAAATAAATAAAATCTTTAAAAAAAATAAAAATAAAAACACTGCACAATTGAAACACTGCACTGCCAATTTTTAACAAAATAATGTTACAGAATACATAGGACATTACATAAGAATAAATGATAGTAGCTTGAAGGACATGGGTATGAGAAAGGGTTGAGGCTGATATAAATAGTGGAGACAAGGTAAACTGCAAGAAGACTCGAAAGACTCACTCTTTTTTTTTTTTTTAATTAACATATAATGTATTATTAGCCCCAGGGGTACAGGTCTGTGAATTGCCAGGTTTACACACTTCACAGCACTCACCGTAACACATACCTTCCCCAATGTCCATAACCCCACTTCCCTCTTCCTAGCCCCCTCTCTCTGGCAACCCTCCATTTGTTTTGTGAGATTAAGAGCCTCTTATGGTTTGTCTCCCTCCCAATCCCATCTTGTTTCACTTGTTCTTTTCCTACCCTCCAAACCCCCAACGTTGCATCTCAACTTCCTCAAATCAGGGAGATCATATTATAATTGTCTTTCTCTGTTTGACTTATTTTGCTAAGCATAATACCCTCTAGTTCCATTCATGTCATCACAAATGGCAAGATTTCATTTCTTTTGATGGCTGCATGGTGTTCCATTGTATATATATATACCACTTCTTCTTTATCCATTCATCTGGTGATGGACATCCAGGTTCTTTCCATAGTTCGGCTATTGTGGACATTGCTGCTATAAACATTCGGGTACGTGTGCCCCTTAGGATCACATTTGTATCTTTAGGGTAAATACCCAGTAGTGCAATTGCTGTGTCATAGGACAGGTCTATTTTCACCTTTTGAGGAACCTCCATGCTGTTTTCCAGAGTGGTTGCACCAGCTTGCATTCCCACCAACAGTGTAGGAGGGTTCCCCTTTCTCCGCATCCTCACCAGCATCTGTCATTTCCTGACTTGTTAATTTTAGCCATTCTGACTGGTGTGAGGTGTATTTCATTGTGATTTTGATCTGTATTTCCCTGATGCTGAGTGAAGTGGAGCATTTTCTCATGTGTCTGTTGGCCATCTGGATGTCTTCTTTGCAGAACTGTCTGTTCATGTCCTCTGCCCATTTCTTGATTGGATTACTTGTTCTTTGGGTGTTGAGTTTGCTAAGTTCTTTATAGATTTTGGATACTAGCCGAAAGACTCACTCTTATGAAGCACTTGTAAGACAGAGCATACAGTCAAATGAGCAAGAGGAAAACTTGGTATGAAATTGCAAAACTGGGCTTGCCCATGGCTTGCTGCTCTCAAACCTCTTACTTCATGTTAAACTGCTGTTAATTGAGGGTACAAAGCATTAATGTGCTCAGAAAAGCCATAAATCATGGAGACCTCAGTACTTTGCTGACACCATTTCCCTATTTACGCATCCCAGATGAGCTAATTTTGTTAATTCTCATTTCAGAGACACACATTGTAGCAAGACAAACCAGACCTGAAGAGATTTCTCTTTGTTCCGCTTATTATCTTTATACTTGTGAATAAATCATCCAGCATAGTAACTATTTATTAAATATAAATAATTTTCAATATCTAAACAAAGTTTCACACCTTATTATATGGGACCATAGTTCATTTCAGCCACGACATACTTTTTAGGGTTAAGTTTAGAAGAACAAGATGGCCATTAGACTGTCCCACCTTCTCTATGTGGTTTCTCGTGCTATTGAGGTTTTCTGTTTTAATATTTGAAAAATAGTCAGACACAGATATGCCCCATTCTCATCCATAATTTCAGGTTTATCCAAGTAACTTTCCAGTCCTTACTAAAGTAAGTTTGAAACGAAAGGCTTTAACATTTCATTAATTTTGTTATATGCTCCAAAAGATAACAACTTTTGTCCTACCTAATTTAAAATTTTGCACAAAAAATAAAATTGCTATCCAGGTATTTTTAGCTTTTTATACCTATTATTTACAGAAGTAACTATGCTCTAGAGGGTCTGAAAAATACAAACCAAATCTAGTTCTGCCACAACTTTCCTAATAATTAGTCCTTGGCTCCTCAAGGTGAAAATTATTTTTTCAATGAAAATATTTCTTATGGCAGCATCTTACTTCAATAAGTCCATTCGCTGCTCATTGCTCTCATCTTGTGTTACTTCAGGAATCCAAATGTTACCTTTATGAGTTTCCTTTCTAAGTTTCTTGACCTTTTAAAGCTGTTTGTTTTTTAATCCCCAGACAGTATATTTCCTTTCCAGACTTTCATCTCTCCTTCTCCAGAAATCTACTTCTCTGCTTCATTAAGCCTCTCTGTAATATCCAGAATTAAATCGCATACCTCATTTATTGTTGTGCCGGTGGATTGCTTTTTTTTCCCATTCTTTTTAATGCAGCACTGGAAATGACTTTGAAAGAAATGACCTAAAGTTTTCACCATTCAATTTATTTTAATTTTTACTTCTAGATAATTGTGGAATAAGAAGGTGTTTGACCTAAAAAAAAGGAGAAAGTCGTCAAAAGCGCTGGGGTCGGGGAAGGCCATGGGCAATGATGGTCACCTGCCAATAACTGAAGGGCTTTGTCATGAGAGGGAGGAATGATATTACTCTATAGAATTTTCAAGATAGACCCAGGACATGACAAAATAAGCTACCAGAACATATTTCTACTCAGGCTGTTTTAGAAGCAGTGAGTTATTCCCTTCCGAGAGTACTTACTTGGGAGATTCCTGAAATGAATGAGGTATCTTACTGAATGGGTTTATAAATCTGTATCCATATTAAAACTTCTGGGAGGCTTTGACTGAAGGTCTGTCCCAACAACACAGAATCATGTGGTGGGTTAGAACAAAGATCAGGAGGACAAAGAACCCAGGTTTAAGTCCCAGCTGTACTCGAGGCAAAGTTGTGTGATGTTAGCAAGTTTTGTTTACCCTCTCCTTGCCTCATTTCCCCACCTATAAAATAAGAATGAAAGTCGTGTGTACAAGTTCTGGAAGTCAAGAAATAGGTCCAAATTTCTTTCTCTTGCCTTTTTAAACATCTGTGCTGGAGTGTTGTATGAAAGGAGACAAGGTTAGCCCCCCCGACAGCAAAGAAAGACCACCTCAGGCCTGACAACGCACATACCCTTAAGGCATTGCCACCTACTCTGTGGCATCTAACCATCATTTTTTAAGAAACAAGACAAATGAGGGCCCCTGGGTGGCACAGTCGGTTAAGCATTAAGAGAGTGTGAGAGAATCCAAGCAGGGAGAGGGGCAAAAGGAGAGGGAGAAGCAGGCTCCCTGCTGAGCAAGGAGCCCAATGCAGGTCTTAATCCCAGGACCCCAGGATCACACCTAACAGACTGAGTCACCCAGGCCCTCCACTCTTGCCATTTTAAACATGGGGCTGATTCATTTGGTAGAGTGTAAACATTATGGGCCACAATCCAGATGTAGAGCTAACTTACAGTAAAAAAAGGCTTAAGAACTTTTATTTGAATAGTAATAAAAGAAATTAGTATATAATCTGAACACTATAAACCATGTATCAGTTATCAAATGGTCAAGGAGTAACCTTGCATCAATGTCTTGGTAGATCCTGGCATAGGTTTACAATGTGTGGTTTTCTACTATGATTCCATGACTGAAATCTATTCCAACTGGATTACAGCTGTTCCCCCATCCCTGCTAGCTCTTGATGAATTCTATTTCACCCCACCCGCAATGCCAAGGGAATTATGTGTTTCCAAGTAAAATTAAATAATAAGTTTGAAAAATCAGAAGTTAATGGGCACCTGGGTGGCTCAGTGGGTTACAGCCTCTGCCTTCAGCTCAGGTCATGATCCCAGGGTCCTGAGATCAAGCCCCATATCAGGCTCCCTGCTCAGGGGGAAGCCTGCTTCCCACTCTCCCACTCCCTGTGCTTGTGTTCCCTCTCTCGCTGTGTCTCTCTCTGTCAAATAAATAAATATTTAAAAAAAAAAAAAAAGAAAAATCAGAAGTTAAATGTATAAATTGTATGGAACTTTTCCCATGGAACCTTTGAAAATTCTCATATAATACCACAAATTAACATTTCACAGTTGCCTGAACAATCATCTTAATGTAGTTAACACAGAGATATTTGTCCCTGAGCAAGGGTCAAGGTACAGACTGGGACATCTTTTGAAAACATAAGGAAGCCGCTCAAAAATATTTCTAATTCTTTGACTCAGCTCTGTGGGTTTCTGTAGGAACCCATCAGGCATTATTCAGGCATTTAGCATAATGGTTACAAGAACAAGCTTTGGAATAAAAAAAGATCTAGGTTTATTTTTTCATTTAATGTTGCTTGAACCAATTATTTATACTCTCTAGGATTCACTCTACCCATCTGCAAAAGATGTTAATCCCACTTTGTAGAGTTACTGTAAGGGTTAAATGAGATAATGTGTTTGAAAAACATGTTATTGTTAATAATCACACTGACCACTCATACTATGTATCAATTTACCCAAAAAATATTTAAGGAGGACCAAATATGTGCAAGGCACTGAATTCTATCCTAGTGATGCTGACAGACAGGGATTCCTCTGACTGTAGAAGGAAATGGACTTTTAAAGAAATGGCGCAATCACGTATGTCAGGTAGTTTGATGTAAGCCTGCCATGCATTCAGGGAGAGCACAAAACTTCAATTCTATTCCAGGAGCTGGGATCATAAAGACGCTAACTCTATCAATGTTCCAGCAGGGGAGAGATGGCACACTCCAAGGTGTCAATGAGAAGAGTTTACCGTAAAGACTGTTTACAGAGGTTGGGGTGCCTGGGTGGCTCAGTGGGTTAAAGCCTCTGCTTTCAGCTCGGGTCATGATGCCAGGGTCCTGGGATTGAGCCCGCGTCAGGCTCTCTGCTCAGCGGGGAGCCTGCTTCCCTTCCTCTCTGCCTGCCTCTGTGCCTACTTGTGATCTCTGTCAAATAAATAAATAAATAAAATTTTTTAAAAAAGACTATTTACAGAGGTATGGGCAGGGTTAAGGGAACCAACAAGGATGACGAAGGTCTCCAGGATGAGCAAGAGTGGGAGGAAGCATTAAACCCGTAGACCGGTTTCGTTTCCAGTATTCAAGTGAGTGAGAGCCGTGGTGGTAGGAGGCACGGCATGGGGAAGAAGAGCAAAGCCACTACCAAACCACAGACCAGCAGGGATGAAAGCATGCAAAACCAGAGGGAATAAATATCCAGACCTCTCCTCCTGCCCTCTAATCTTCCGGTCCACGGGGCCTCCCATTGGCCAACTTCAACTAGCAGGCTGGAGCTCCGAGGAGCTCGGTGAGGGAGGAGACGTCCCACATCAGCCCTGGGGCAGAAAGCTCAGTGAGAAAGGCTGAGGAGCAGAACTGGAGCCGCCGATGGAAAAGAACCAGCACACTCACAGCTGATAGGAGCAGGCGTGGCTGAGTTAGGAGGGCATTTTAGCAGATAGCGCAAAAAAACACAAAAACAAAAACACAGACGTGTGAGAGGACGGAACAAAACACGTCTCATTAGTAGAATCGGAGGGCGGAATGCAAGGCCAGAGATGAAGGAGAAGTCAAATCTTGGAGGCCCTGGTACATCTTGCCAAGGCACTTAGACCATATTCTTCTACAGGACAAATAACAGCCTGTGTCTCCCGAAGGATAAAAGCAATCTACTGCTAGTTAAGTCCATGTCTGTGTGTGCATATATGCTTGCGTGTATGATGAGAACAGATCATACTGAGAATTTTTGTCTATTTCCCTCTTTGAGACTCTTGTGAACCAACTGCTAATACGAACTACATATGTTACAGAGGACACCGTATCATTCCTAATTGTTTTACGGTAATATATTTAGTTATACACTAAATTAACACTAATTGAAGTTGGAAGAGATTCAGAAAGCAATTAAATATTATTTGGAATCGAATAGTAGGGCAGGATATGTTGTTCTCTCAATACAGAACTCGTGTTGAATGATGGCACTGAGTTAAAATGACATTTTTCCCCCTGAATTCCAGCAAGTAATTCAGTCCCCTTCACCTTTTCCAAATCACATGGTAAGAAAAGAAAAGATGCTAATGTAAGTATGTTTCCTTATTTAGATTTGCCCTTGCATTAGCTATTTAGACTAAAAGCCAAATTAATCTTACGGTGAAGCCTACAAGCTCCAAATCACATATAATGAATCATCTGTTTTGCTCCTTTCCTAATCTCGTCTGTGGAAATACAAGAGAAGTACTCAGAAGTTTGTTCGAAGAGCAAATTAAAAAATAGTTTCTCAAATGAGCTTTTATACACTGTACCTATTTTTTTTTTCAATCCTGTTTATGTCTTTAGTGTAAAAAGAGAGATAGAAAAATACACTAATTTTCCTTGCATTTAAATACACATGTTACAATTCAGAGCAGATACTTTTGGAATTTTTGTTTACTGTTGGAACTCACCATCTGGGGCCACAGAGCTCTGGGCCACAGAGCAATATTTAACCCTTAACTCCAGCTCCACTGGCTACTAAAACCTGAACTAAAAATCAAACTGATTTCTGGATGTTTCTGTAAGTATGTTGTACATTATAATTTAGGAGATTATCAAATTAAAACCAACTACCTGACTATTTTGGCCTAAGTCGATTATTATTTTTTGAGGTTTTAAAGGCAGCAGACTAGCTTAATTCATAGGAAATATGTTATGGTATACAAAATTCTGTTTACCTTAGATAGATGCTGGAATTGAATACAATTAGGTCTTAATTAATTTGTTGCATATTAAAATAAGTGGGTGGCTTAAAACTCCAACCTGGTAATTTATCTATTCAAAGATTTCTTGAGGTTTGGCAGGAATCAGAGAAATAATTAAGTTACTACAGGTCTCTAGTGTACAATGAGAATTTCAGAGGAAGATTTGCTCCTTCTCATGAGGGAGACTTTCTGAAGGGAAAAGAACTAAGGATTATAACTCAGAGGAAATGACTGCCTCAGAGGCGAAAAGGGAAGATTTTACTTCAAAAGGAAGATGATTTAGAAAAAGACCAACTTCTCTGAAGCCTAAAAGAAGAAGCAGACCACAGACATTGGAACTTGTAGCTCATTTATTTATTCGAGAGAGAGAGAGAGAATGCGCACAAGTGTGGGAGAGGTGCAGGGGGAGAGGGAGAAGCAGACTCCCTGCTGAGCAGGGAGGGGGGGGCCCCCCATGCAGGGCTCCATCCCAGGGTCTCCATCCCAGGACCCAGGATCATGACCTGAGCGGAATGCAGCTGCTTAACCACTTAACTGATGAGCCACCCAGGCGCCCCACAGAGCTCATTTTTTAAATATTAAAGTATTTAATCCAACAGTTACAAAATACCTAATTACATTTTAGACAGAGGGATACTTCTATCCCTTGAAGACTATTAAGTCTATTGAGAAGGGTCAAATCATTTTAAAAAGAAGTGTGAGACTTTAAAATAAAATTTTACTCATACTGTGGGAAAAAAGAGGAGTGTGCTGGAGTGCTGGAAGGAAGTTTGCAGGGAAGAGATGACTCTTGAGCTGAGTCTTGAAAGAGGAGAAATGGCGTGCAAAGCAGAGAGGAGTCAGCTACTTGTGCTGGGAATTTTCAGTGGGAGAACCGTGAGTTCAGTGTGCTTGGAAGGTAGAGTGGGTCAGGGAAAACCGTGTCAGAATAGGCTGGAGAATGGTCCTGAGGCAGCCTGCCAAAGAATGTCAGCATCATTTCATACATGCAGGTGGGTCATTGGGGATTTTAGGGAGAACGGGGATTTTCTACAATTTTCCTATTTATCCAGAAATAGCTTCTGGAGCCATGTGGTCACTTAATTAAAGGGAGTAAGTCAGGAAGTATCTTAGTAAATGATGCACAGTAGTCATAAATGATATCAACTTGGAATATTCACCATTAATTGATCACTATTAAGGAATAACTCTTCTCTCAAATAAATAAATGAGCTATGAGTTCCCATGTCTGTGGTCTGCTTCTTCTGTAGGCTTCAGAGATGCTGGGAGGCGGCCAGTTATATAGCCTGAGTATAATTGCTGGTAGTGTGTGTGTGTGTGTGTGTGCACGGACCCACACAAGGTCTAAGCTGGTAACACTAACACTCTTCTTCCACTGCCCATTCCATATTTCTCTTACTCTCTGCCAGCATCTCAGTCTGACGGCCATCTTAACCCGGTAGGGTGACCCAAACCTTCATTTCTTCAAAGGATACAAGCCTTTGGTGGTCTTGCTTTTCTCAATTATCTCAGTTTTCCACTGTAAGGCTATTGGAAAATGGAATATTAAGCAAAAGGGAGCGTACACCCCCTAAAAGTAAATGCTCTGGATTCCAGACATAGTCCTGTTCCATGGTGCAGCAGCAACCAATTTTCTCCAGCAATCAATCCACCTGACAGTACAGGGTGAACATCCTATGTGTCATCTTTGAGGCCGGACCAGAGACAATTACAAAGATGTTCTCCGGCAGACCTGGGGGCTGAAGAACTACTCTTCCCCACCAGGGGTGGGGCACAGCCTCTAGAAGGAGTTGCAGTCAGGACTCAGAGGCTCCCCCTCCACAGCCACCCCACAGTGGGGCCCGAGGAGCTCTTCCACACATCAGTATTCCTAGCCCAGAAGCCTCCAGCTGGAAGCCTCCTTACTGGGACAGGTCTCAGCTGAGAAATTGTTCAGGTGCCTCTGCCAAGACCTCCTTCTTAGGGGGCCCTGAACACTCTTCTCCCCTCAGACCCAGTATTCAATCCTTTCCCACCATGAGCCTTTTCCCCCTCCTCCCCACCGTACCCCCGAAAATAGCACACTTGAGAATTGTCACCGTTTCCTGTTTAGATTTTTGCTTATACTATCACAATAGGTGAATAAAGTCTTACTTATTTTCAATTTGGCTCATTGTCTTTATCGACCACCTTTATATCAGGCAGCCCTCTCTGACAATAATAATAACCTGCTCCCCTATCAGCTCTGTGACATGAGGAGGCTAAAAAGATCAAGGGAAAGTCTCTGTGTCCAATTTATTTCCTTATTTCTACCGACACAGTAATCTAAAAATCATGACACGTTCTGGGGAGGATGGAGAAATTAGTTCAGCTGTTATGCTCCCATTTATTTTATCAGTTTGATTCTTGGAAAAGATGGCAGATCATGGTAAATAATAATGGACTACCACAAGCTGAATCAAGGGGGAACTCCAGTGTTGCTTCTGGTACTGAATACACCAGAGAATGCAGCTCTTTTAGAATCCATAGGAGGACAATCAGAAGAAGTTGAAATTTAACTAGATGGATAACCAATTATACTCACGGTTTCGTCCTACAGAAACCCTGCCCTTTCATCATGATATGATCTAAGAGGACCTGGACCACCTGAATATTTCAGAGGATGTCACATTGGTCCCCTACATTGGTGACATCATGTTAATCAAACCTGATGAGCAAGAAGCTATAAGGACTCTGGAAGCTTTTGTGTAATAGGTAATTTTACGTGTCCACTTAACTGGACTAAAGGATGCCCAGGAAGCCAGTAAAACATTATTTCTGGGTGTGTCTGTGAGGGAGTTTCTGAAAGATATTAGCATTTAAATTGGTGAACTAAGTAAAGCAGGTGGCTGTCCCCAGTGTTGGTTGGCCATCATATAATCCATTAAGGGCAAAAAGGGCAAAAAGGTGGAGGAAGAAGGGCAAATTTGCTCTCTTTGCGGAGAGTTGAGACATCCACCTCCTCCCGTCCTGTTCTATTATTTTGTCTCAAAGGACACTTTTTCGCCAAGGAGGTAGGCAGTGAGCACACAACCATGGACTCCATTGCTCTTATCACAGACATCATTATCCAGAGCCTGCCAGCCTGATAAAACCTTAGAGTGGTCTCTCAAAGGTGAAGCTAAGGTACCAGCTTAGAGATGACATTCTTTCAGGATACAATGTTCTTCAGGATACACTGGATACCTTAAACCAACGCCATTATATTATTCTGTCTCCAGTAAAATATATGGGTCAGAGAATCAGGGAGAAAAAACAGGAGTGGCCCTGTCTACCATCACTCCAAATAATTCATTTGGAGAATGCATGCTTTCCATCTCTGCAGTGTTAGGCCCTGCTATGGCCTGAATGTTTGTGTCCCCTTCCCTGCCCCAATTAATATGTTCAAATCCTAATGCCCAATGTGGTAGTGAGGCCTTTGGGAGATGATTAAGTCATGAGAGAACCCTTATGAATGAGATTAATGCTTTTATAAAAGAGACTCCAGAGGGCTTCCTTGCCTCTTTTCTGCCTGCAACCTGGAATGCGCTCTCACCAAACATGGCACCATGATCTTGGACTTCCAGCTTCTAGAACTGTGAAAAATAAATCTCTGTTGTTTATAAGCCAGTCTGTGGCATTCTGTTATAGCGGCACGTACAGATTAAGAAAGACCTGTGTATCTACACATTTGATTCTCAAAGGGAATGTGATTTCACACTTTAAGAGTCCCATTAAACTTAAAGCTACCGCTGGCATGCGGTTACTTTGGGGTTTTTGTACCAGTAGATCAGTAGGCACGAAAAGAGTTAACATACTGGAAGAGACACTTGACTCTAATCATTATAAAGGACCCGGGGTTGCTACTATATAATGTGGCATGGAAGAATATGTTTGTCACTCAAGTGACCCACTGTGGCATCTCCTGCTAATCTCTTTCCATTTTTAACTATTAGTAGACAAATACAGTAACCACAATCTGATAAGCTGTGCACCAGTCTGCAAATAGTGCTAGTCAGATCAATTTCGATAAGGGTTAGACAAAGTTGGTGAGCCTGTAGCTACCATCCCTGCTGCTACTGCCTGTTAAGCACACACTGGGCTGTTTGGAGAGAGACACTAACTGAAATGGACAGAATGAATCATCTTGTCTACCTCTTCCACCATGAATGGCCACTGATGAACATTCACATGGGACACAAATATTTTCATGCCTTTCCATTCCAAGAAATTCATCCACATTCTTCTCCCCACTTTCACATTGGGACCAATATCTCAATACCATTCTTTCTGAGTTCCTGAGTGTAAAAACCTATTCTCAACTGTACTTGAGTCAGTATAGAACTATTTCTCAGGCCATTTTTCCTTCCACAGGAAGTGAGCAACATAGGTATTGGTCAGGGCTGAGCTGCTAGGCAGTGGGATTGTGAAGCAGGAGCCATGCAAGAGTCTTTCTGTTGCAGTATACCACGAGACCCATTCACATGCTGAGCCCACATCTTCTGTCCTGTTCATGCATTATAGAAAGGACTGAAGGAGAAAAGGAAAACCAGGAAGCAGGCACCAAAAGAACCTGGGTCGCTGGGTTTGCTTGGGCAGTTTGTAGTGCCTTCTGGACCTACTTGGTTCTAGTTTCATATATACCAGGCATTGGCAAACCACTGCCCATGGCCCAAATCCAGCCTACCATTTGTTTTGTAGCATGCATCTTTGCAAGCTGAGAACGGTTTTTACATTTTCAAATGCTTGGGGAAAATCGCAATAAGAATAATATATCTTGACATTTAAAATGATACGAAATTCAAATCCCAGTGTCGATAAATAAAGTTTTATTGGAACACAGCCATAGCTATGGATTTACATATAGTTTATGGCCACTTTTGAGCTACAGCAGCAGAATCGAACAGTCACAACAGAAACCGTATGGCCTGCAAAGCCTAAAATATTTATTACCTGGCCCTTTATAGATAAAATTTGCTGACCCCTGATATATGCTACTTCTATTTTATAATAGAATGCACTGTGCACATCCAATTTTATGGTTCAGTGAATCAGAAAGCACAAGTTTGGCAATTTGGATATCCTATGGTCAAGCATCCAATCTGTTCCAAGACCAACAGCCAGTCAAGGATCTTCTTTTCTAATGAATAGTTGTTGGCAGAATAGAATACAGCCTTATTCCAAAGCTCTAGGGTATCTGTTGTGATTCTGCTGGTGGGGCTTGCCAGATGTCATATAGCATCTCTATCTGCCACCAGCAGACAGAGCAGACCATCGGTTTTGTTTGGCCACAGGGTCCACATGGAAAGGCTGCCTAAATTGCAACTGAACTATTTCAGAGCTCTTTCCTATTTCCGGTCCTACTAGAAACTCATCTTATGGGGTTATCCAAGAAATGGCCTGGTACAGCATCCCTAACTGTAGTTTATGTTGCCTTAAAAACCCAAAGAGAACCACAAAGCACGAGTGATAAAAGGTACAGCAGCCTCTCTACAAAGCAAATTCATCACTGGAGGATTCACAGCAATTTTTCCTTTCCTAATACACATTATTGATAAAACAAATCAGCTCTATAATATTTGCTTCAAAAATATTAACACTAGTATGATCTATCTTTTGTGGTCCTAATTGTATAATTCTACACCCAGAGTTGAATTATTGGTAGAATGACAATACCATTGTACTGGGGGGCAGGAGGGAAAACGGTTGACTCTGCTCCAGGAAGAGAACTAAGGTTCCTCTTTGGAATTTACCCCAAACTTTCTTGGTGACTATAATGTCTGAGTGGATGACCAAGAGAAAAGGCAAGAACACTGCCCAAGCAGTTCCTATTTGATAGGGTACCTGCAAAACACGGGGTTCCTCTCTACTGAAGGGATTTTCCTTCTATAATGAACAGGGAGGGTGCTAATTCAGAGTTTACTCTTATTTTTACCCTAAGACTTTCAGGAGTTGTTCCACCATTTTACCAACTGGTATCTGGTGTGTGTAACTTACAAATTTCCATTTCTGTCATTCAAGCAACTAGCTCATTCCATTTCTTTTAGTACTTTTTTCTACAGGACTAAAGGTTCAGAAGGAACTTTTATAAGAAGAAATTTATAAAGGAAATTTGCAAAGGACAATGTTACCAGGCATGTGACTTAAAGGTTACCTTGAAAATATTTGTCTTCGTTTGTCTTCTTGAAAGACCATGTTTCCTTAACTTTCTATCATGCTCTTTCTCCCACTCACTAAATTTGGTCTGAGTCTGTATTAAGGGCTACATTATTGTCTGCTGACTTCCAGAGAAACTGCTAAGCACCAAGAATGAAAGCACTTAGCTGCTTTTAGTCATGATCAACAGTTTGCTCATAAGAGCCTAAAAGGATCAGAAGGGGGTGGAGGAAGGATACAGAAAACCTCTAATAGATCACCACAGGACTTTTGAGCTTGTTTATAGAGAGAACACCAGTAATAGTGATGGACAAGTAATGCTCATAATTGATGTTGCTGTAATTCTAGATGGGGTGTAATAGTATGTATATTTAATGTACAATATCTTTATAAAATTTATGTCACATCCTACTCTAATGCCCCTATAAACTGCTGTACAGGAATAGAAGGAAATGATACTTGTGTTCTCTTCAATCTCTGTCTGGGGCATTAACCTCTGTCTGGGGAGCTTCTCTACTCATTTGTCTCTGCATTGGTTTGGGAGTAGCCCTGAGACCACTAGGCAGTATTAAGTAAATAGGTATTACCTAGACATTTAACCCATACACCCAAATCTAACTTGCTCATTGTTTTTGGACAACATGCTTTTCCGAGGGGGAGGGGAGTTAGTAATAACAGCAATGGCTCCCACCATTTGTAGGATGGGCATGATCTTATTTAACCCTTGAGGCAGGTATCTTTATCCTTGTTTAATAGTTGAGGAAATTATGGCCTGGATAGCTAAAGTAACTTGCCCAAGAGCATTCAGCTAGGAAAGAATTAGAACAAAGATTCAAGCAAGGCATATCTGACCATAAAGCCAAAAAATGTGGAGAAAATTATTTATCAAAATCATCAAATACATCAACATTCACTATCAGATTTGAAATTTCCCTTAATTCTCTCACGGATTGTAAGCAACTACAGGACAGATCTCTAGCTCAAGTATTGCATCAGGGAATGCTCTGGACAACTGACTGGGTGATCATGTAGTAAAACAAGGCATAAACCCTCCTTTCCAGGTATTTGGATCCTAGGAGAGATATTTGTTTTCAGAGGTGAACATGTCTCAACTAAAAACAATAGTGTACATTCTGAGGTAAACAGTATGATCCAAAAAGACTCTGGTGACAAAATCTCCAGGTGTAGGTTTCATTACGAGCTCAGTTTTGTTCTAGGAGTAAGCTGGGGGTAGCATGGTCAGGTAAAAGGAGCTTGTGGGTTAGTCCCACCTTCCTCACTTACTGAACACCTGGTTTAGGATCAAGGCCTAGGCCTTAACTCAGTGGCTGTTTTAACCTCTCTGTCCTTAATAATAATAGGTATTTCATAGGATTATTATGAGAACCAAAGAAAAAACATCTCTAAATTTTCTTGCACAGGGTTTAAAACTTAGTAGATGTTCAACAAGTATTTACACTTAAATTTTACTCTTTTAAAGTCTAATTCAAGAAAGATTTGCTGACACTTCTATTATATATCATGCAACAACTACACAGTAGACTTTTGAAGTAATTAAGAAACAATTCCCCATAAGCTAGAATGGGGACAGAAGTGCAAATAGCTACCTGTAATGTGATTTAAAAAAAAAAAAAAAGTGCTGTCTCAACATAATGGACAAAGTGGGAACACAAAGAAAAGAACAGTTAATTCTTCCTTCGGGATGCCAGAAAGCTTGTGCAGAAATGAAAGAAATTCAACCTGCATTTGAAGGTAAAGAAAGAAATGATATGAATTTACAAATTTTCAGTACAGGTGTGGTCATGCGATGTTGATTTATTTGCATGACCTCCATCGATCTATTCATTCAAACAATTATTGAAATCCTACTATGTGCCAGGCACGGTTACAACATAGTAGGGTCACAAAAATGAGAAGGCATAGTACTCCTTTTGAGGAGCTAACAAAACAACTGAAACAGAGGGATACTTCATATATTCAGAAATTTCCTGTCATTTATCCTTTTATGAAGTATTAAATATACAGTTGGGCATATTTGTAAAAATGGTCACTGGAGCCATAACTAGGATCAGTAACAAAATACAGTAAAAATTCTAGCAACGTTCCCATTCTTTCATGATAATTTATGTCTTGAAGAAAAAATTACCTTGTACATTTCCATTGTTGGTTTTTTTTCTTCTTCTTCTTCCCTCCATAAAATCAAGAGTTCTGTTTAGGTCAACCCTTGAGCTTCAATTGTACACATTAGATAGACAAAATGTATAAGATATGTCTGCCTTGGAAGAGTTCACAATTTAGTGAGGGTATGAAATCATCTATCTGTGTAGATTATGGCGAAAATTCCTTCCCAAGATTTATTGTCTATGAAAACTAAAGGGGAAAATAATAGAAAGTAAAGTAGAATTTATTAAATTGTTCTTTTAGTGTACCTGCAGAATCGTTTCTCCCTTAATTTCTGCAGGCACACAAGAAAACCAAATTAAGTGCTGGATTTATTGTCTGCTTGGGGCATCCTGACATACTACTGTATAAACTTAAGTCTCTGTTTCCTTGGAACTGTTGGACAGAGCATCTTGTATTTCTCACTAAGAAATTTTATACCGAAGACACAATGGAGATTAAGGCTACAAACAAATTGGAATGGCTTAAGTAAACCTTGCACTTTTTCATAATAAGAGAGCTCTCTCTTATTTCTCAGATCAGATAGTAATTTTGAAAAATCCAGCTATCCGTTGTGTTTAAGAGATACCCCTAAAACATGATAGCACAGAATTATATACAGAAAAATGGTGGAAAAGATATATTAGCCAAATACTGCCCAAATGTATATGTGTGTGTGTGTGTATATGTGTGTGTATATATATATATATATATATCCTTCACTAGATTTCTATATACATATATATATCAGAGAAAATAGAGTCAGACAGATGGAGATAAGATAGACAAAAGGATAGTAAAAGGAATAAGCCACCAAAAAGATATGACAATCATACATTTTTATGAGCCCAACACCAAAACAAAAACTGCAAAATGCAAAAACTGCAATTGCAAGTAGGAATTGATAAATCCAAAATCATAGTATGCAATTTTAACAAATCTCTATCAGAAAGTCTTATCAAACAAAAAAAAAAAGTGAGAAGGATGAAAAATATTCCAATAATGAGTTAATAAGCTTGCACAAAGAAATGGGTATAGTACTCTGCACTGACAAACAGAATATATACATTTTCAAGAATACATGGAACATACAGAGGAACTGATCACAAGTGGGTCACAAAGAAGCCCAATACATTTTTTTAAGATGCTTTTTTGTTGTTGTTTTTTTAAAAAGGCAAAAGATTTATGCGATCTGAAGAGAAACTAGGGTATTTTTGTTGTTGTTTTTAAGAGAGAGCCTATGTGCTTTAGCTGGGGTAGGGGTGAAGAGGATAGAAGTAGGGAAGGTGGGGGTGGGGAGTGGCAGAGGGAGAGGGAGAGAGAGAATCTTAAGCAGGTTCCTCACCCAGCCCAGAGCCTGACCTGGGGCTTGATCTCACAACCCTGAGATCACAACCTGAGCCGAAATCAAGAGTCAGAATCTCCTTGGAGCACCTGACTGGCTCAGTCAGTAAAGCATGCAATGTTTGATCTTGAGGTCATGAGTTTGAGTTCCATTTTGGGGGTAGAGATTACTTTAAAAAATTAATGAAATGTTAAATAAATAATGAAATGTTAAAAAAAAACAAAAACCTCCAGATATTTAGAAAGCTTTAAATATATTCTTTTATTTTTAATTTTATTTATTTGAGAGAAAGAGCAAGCGAGTGAGAGAGAGCACAAGCAGGGTGAAGGGCAGAGGGAGAAGCAGACTCCCCAGTGAGCAGGGAGACTGATGTGGGACCCAATCCTGGGACTCTGGGATAATGACCTAAGCTGAAGGCAGACACTTAACTGACTGAGCCATCCAGGCGCCACTAGGAAGCTTTACACATATTCTTTTTTTTTTTTTTTAAAGATTTTATTTATTTATTTGACAGACAGAGATCACAAGTAGGCAGAGAGGCAGGCAGAGAGAGAGAGGAAGGGAAGCAGGCTCCCCGCTGAGCAGAGAGCCCGATGCGGGGCTCGATCCCAGGACCCTGGGATCATGACCTGAGCCGAAGGCAGCGGCTTTAACCCACTGAGCCACCCAGGCGCCCCTTTACACATATTCTTAATAAGCCATCTGTTAGAGACCCACAATAGAACTTACAAAATATTTAGAACCAAATGATTAAGTACATATGTTAAAACTTATGGGATGAAGTCAAAGTTGATCTTAGTGTGAAATTCTGAACCTCTAGATTTATTTGTTTAAAAAAAAAAAGGATTGAAAGCAAATGAGTTAAGAAATCAACTCAAGAGAAAAAGAACAGAGTAAACCTGAAGAGAGTAAAAGGTAAAGCAAATATCAGAAATTTATGAAATCAAAAATTAGTTCAACCAAATCAAAGAAACTGGTTCTTTCAAACAACATCAGCAACTCACAAATTCATAATTCTTTAGCAAGATTTACCAAGAACAAAAGAGAAAAAGATGACTGACCTATGTTAGCAATCAAAAAGAGGACAAAAGCCTTGATAGAATATATATTTAATATAAGGAGACAATAACGGTCGCCATAAAATGTGAAACAACTTAAAATGTCTATCAATGGAGAATTCTGGACTCTTCATGCAATGAAATATATAATAGAAGATTAGAGATTAATGATCAGCATGTGTAAATCCTAAAAACAAGGTTAGCCAAAAGAACAAGCTGTGCATATGTATAAATGCATCATTTATATAAATGTTAAAAATATGTGAAGCATCATTTAAATGTTCAAAATATGCAAATATTTAAAAAAGTTATATTATTTATGGGCACATACCACATGTAGTAAAAATATGGAAACATTCATGGGGATAACAGAAACCCAAAACAAGGTGAAGATTATCACAAGCAGAAAAGGGAACAAGGGATAGTAAATGGAGCGGCACCGGGGTGGCTCAGTCTGTTAAGTGTCTGCCTTTGGCTCAGGTCAGGATCCCAGAGTCCTGGCACAGAGTCCCGCACCGGGCTCCCTGCTCTGGGGAGTCTGCTCCTTCCTCTCCCTCTGCAACTCTCCCTGCTCATGTTCATGCTCTCTCTCTCTCTCTCCCTGTCTCTCAAATAAATAGAATCTTTTAAAAAGGGGAGGGGGAGAAGATAAAAACAGGGAGGGAGCTTTGTAACAGAACTATTTTTTCTTTAAACACATCTGAAGTAAATGAAGCAAAAAGTTAATATATATTTACACTGGGTTGTGGGTATACAGGTTGTCATATTATTCTCCATATGTTTCTATTATTTGAAACATTTCATAATAAATTTTTAAAAATAAAAAATCAGTTCAATTATTTAATTTTTTGTTCCTTGTATATCCCCTTTCCTTTCTCCTCTCCTGCCCCGTAGCTATAATATAAGAGGTCCGACGTGTCATCAGCTTACGTAGCTATGAAGTTACACAAATGTCAATATATCTCACCTCCACCTGAATATCTGAAAGATCTCAAATCGTCTTCAGGTTTCTCAGGAAATTCCCAGGGCTATTTTGCCTCCTTTATTAGAGTCACATAAGCCTTTTGAGGGAGGTTTAGCCAGAACACCCAGTTCTATAAGGTAACAGAGGTTGACCAGAAAGCCCCAAAGTACCTTAAGTGGGAACTAATTTCAGATTATGATAAGTAAATGATGATCACAGGTATCTTTCAGGTCAATTACCAACACAGCCTCCAGTGGATAAACTCCTGTTTCTCTTAATCTACCCTACTGGAGGCATGGTACAGGCAAATTCCTCTGGGATCATTGCCACTGGTTCTGCTTCCACTCAGTCTGCTCTCTGAGCCACACCAACCCACAGCCTGTGTGGATCCCCAACCCAACACACACCCTACTCAGCCTTGCAGATAAGCGAGGAAGGTGCAAGATGCTCTTTCCCCCCATAGCCCATGTGAAACAGGTTTCTCTTCTGAGACAAATGTGGATTTGTCTTCAGTCCAACTGGAAGCAAGTCATCTAAAATATGACAGAATCTAGTATTTAATAATTCTTTGAAAGTACTTCAAATAAAATCCTCGGACCTCTTAAAATGGTCATAAATTATTCATGGTGAGAATTAAAGTTACTTTACACTGCCTTTATACTAAGGTATGTAACAGCTATATAAATACACTTAATGACAAAAACTTTTCTATATTAATTGCTGACTACCTTTCATTCCTTCCTTGAATCTATGCTAACACATAAAACAAAGCAAAAAAATGAGAGTGAGGACTCTATCCTTAAAGCTATTATAAAAAGTTTGCTCTTTATAACTCTTTTAAGGTAATAGCATGGCATCTCTTTAGGGCACAGTGGAGATCCAAAGGTATGTGTAGACTGGTGGGTAGGAATATTACATGGATACAAAAGGACTACTTCAGCTCAAGTGGATCAAAATGGTGGCTGTTCAGCATGTTACTTTATCAGACTCTAAATAAATTGTATTTCTGAAATTTCACATGTTAAAAAAAAAAGCTAGGGCGCCTGGGTGGCTCAGTCGTTAAGCGTCTGCCTTCGGCTCGGGTCGTGATCCCAGAGTCCTGGGATCGAGCCTCACATCAGGCTCTCTGCATAGTGGGTAGCCTTCTTCCTCCATTCTCTCTGCCTGCCTCTCTGCCTACTTGTGATCTCTGTCTGTCAAATAAATAAATAAAATCTTAAAAAAAAAAAAAACTAGAAGAACAACTAATTTTAAAATGACTTTTACCAAAAAAATAAATAAATAAATAAAATGACTTTTACAGTAATCCAGGAAAATCTCAGTAATATTTCATAATAAAATACTCACCCAATCTTTCCCATTATTGTCAGGTGGTATATAATATAGTCCATGTTGTTGGACCAGTAAACATTTCCTTTTGATATCAAAGGGAAAATGTGAAATGTTTGTACTTCAGTAATTAGCATGGAATATTTATTGGCTTAAATTATCTTCTCTATATGTTTGAAGCAATATTGCCACTGGTATATATTACGGGTGATTAAAATAAATTTGGCAGAGGATCTCAGAAACCAATAATGGATTTCTCAGGACGTAGGAAAATTTGACATTCCTGTACCCACTTTCATGCCAGGAAAAGAAAAGAAAACTTATTAGCACAAATTTGATTTTATCTAATGATTTCTCTTCCCCTCTTTCCTCCCCCCACCCTGCTCCCTCTCACAAAGCCCCCTTCCTCATCATCTCAAGGGTTTCTACTTACTCTTCACTATTGTAATACCCCCAGGGACACAGTTCTTTCTGAGTCATAGCTCAGTCATCTCCAGTAGGCTTTCTCCTCAGACATCCCGAGGTTCTCTATCTCCTTTGCTCCGCCTGGACCTTCCCTCTCCATGTTCCCATTTTCAGGTTTTCTCTCAACTCCTACCCTGTCTTTTACCTTCTCTATCACTTTTGTCAGAAAAGTAGTACAATATTCTCCTCTTTCCTTCCTGGAGAGTCTGAAATGGATTCATCCCAAAAGATAGTAATCCTATCATTTTCCTTTTATACATTGACCACAGAAATGTATAAAGAGAGTAGAAAAACCCATAGTGGCCAACTGCACTCCTGTGTTTCTTTAATCCTGAGAAAGGTGGTATAGAGGATCCTGGCTGGCTCAGTCGGAGGAGCACGTGACTCTTGATCTTGGAGTTGTAAGTTCGATCCTCAAATTGGGTGTAGAGATTACTTAAAAATAAAAATCTTTTTTTAAAAAATCCTGAGAAAGGTGGTATAAACTGCTCACTGAGTGTGTGTGTGTCGGGGGAGGGGTGTTCCCTGAAAATCAGACTCCAAAACTCACACTTATATCCATGAGACCCAAAAATGCATAATAAAGGCAACTTAAATAAACCAGTGAGTATCTTGGCATCAATGAGATTTACTAATAAAAAGAACTCTGTTAACTCTTTTTCTGGATAGAATTATGACTCATATGAAAAGGTCAAATGCTTTATTAAATTACTTCCATCTTCCCTCCAGATGTGTGATTTGCTTTCTTGACATTGCACAAACGTAGTAGCAACACTTAATTTAATGAAATCCTGAAAGTACTAAATAGACTTCATCAGGATTTTATATTTTACATGAAATAAACCTTAAGTAAGTATTCTTGTCCTCTGTCTACTGCTTCCTAATTTGATATGAACTGGTGACACTTTGGGGGGCAGAATAATAGGACATAAATTGATAAGATCCCATTTGATTTCCTCAATGTCTTTGAGTAAATACAAGTAACACTGGAGGATTCTATATTTTTTTAACTAAATTCTACCCCCGACATGGAGCTCAAACCCACAACCTCGAGATCAAGAGTGGTATGCTCTCCTGGGTAAGCCAGCTAGGCACCCCAGGATAATTCCATGTTATAACAAAGTTTAAAAAGCAACTTTCTAGACTGAAACAATTTTGAGGCCAATACCTTCCCCCACTATTAGAAATGTAAAATGTTTAATATTGAATATGCATCCCCAGAGAGTTCAATTCCTTCCCTGTAGCTGAGTATCGCTGTATTAAAAGAATCAACCCCCAAATTTGAGAAGGAATTGAAAACCACATTACCGGGGTGCGTGGGTGGCTCAGTGGGTTAAAGTCTCTGCCTTGGGCTCTGGTCATGATCCCGGGGTCTTGGGATAGAGCCTCACATCGGGCTCTCTGCTCAGCGGGTAGCCTGCTTCCTCCTCTCTCTCTGCCTGCCTCTCTACCTGCTTGTGATCTCTGTCTGTCAAATAAATAAATAAAATCTTAAAAAAAAAAAAAAAAGAAAACCATATTACCTTTCGTTTAGAGAAGTACAGATTATAAAACCCAGCCCAAATGAAATGGAAAAGACCTTGGGAAAGACACATGGCACCAATATTTAAATTATCTAGGAATGGGGTTAATTTATTCTTCTTAAAGATCTCCAAGGAGGAAAACTTGGCAGTATCTATTCATGGTCTATACAGAGATTCACACTTCAGGGCAGGAACTCCTTCTTCAGCTGAATAAGAATTTCCAAATGTTATGCTATCATAAACAAAGTTTGGGGGTTGGCTATATTTATACATAAAAGTTCTTTTCTGTAGTTAAGCTAATTTAATCAGGGCGGTTTTCTGAAAGTTAAATTGCAGGGTAGGCATTTAAAGCCTCATTGGAAATAGCCAAATGTGTGAATAAAGACCAGTTTACATTTCCACCAACAGATATGAGAAAGTCCATTTCATCCTATCCTGGACATCCAGATTGCTCCTGAGATAAAGAAAACAAAACAAGACAAAACAAACAAATAAACAAAAAACTTTGCGTAGAATTACTCTACCAAGTCACTAGCATTTAGCAGGAATTGGTGTTTTCATCTTCGTTTCTTCAGATGGTTTGAAGAGTATAAAAACTGCTAGTGTTGTTACCAAGGAGTAGCAGAAGAGCTAAAAAAGGGCAAACAGCCTACTTTGAATTCTGCTTCATTTGCAACTGTGTGATGGTCCACATTTTTCAATTTATTTAACAAATCTTTGTTTCTCTGTTACTATGTTCTAAGCTCCATTTTAGACTCTAAGAAGCAAAACACAATACACTCCGTGGTTCTCAAGAAGGTTATAGTTCTAAATGAACTGTTTATGTAAATAGTATATGGTGGAAGTAAAAGGCAACCTTTGTACTGGTCCATGGTAAATAATTCTGGGGAAACATCTTGTAAACTATTTCTACTGTTGATGTGATTTCTAAATCACTATTTCAACAAATAATTATTAGCACCTGTCATGAGCAAGGCACTAACTTGGGAGATGCAAGGGGTATGGAAAAATATAGAAGACCTTGAGTGTGCCTACAGGGAGACAAATCTCCTTGGGTCTCCAAAGTTTCTGCATGTCTTGTGAGCAGAGGCATTGAGAGATTTTGTTTTGGATCATCTTTTCAAGGATGTTTATAGAGTCAACAGCCTTGGAAGATAAAGATAATGTCTCCTTTTAGAGCAGAAGGCAGTTTCTGTAATGTCTAGTAAAATAAAAAAGAACATCTCCCTCTGGAGAAAAGGAAGGCCAGGTTTGTTTGTCAAAGATTTGCTTCCCTAATCTCAGGACTTTTTTTTTTTTTTTTTGCTATAACGTAAACCCACTGTGTATATAGTATTCACCTGGGGCATTTGGGAGTCACCGCCTGGGACTTGGAACAAGGAGAACTGAAGTTTATGCTGCCTGATATACTAAGTATAATTCTTTGTTTCTGATCCAGGAGTCTCCTGTCTACTGCCAATATCCATGAAGCTGTGGCAGACTAACTTGTTAGCCTGTAAGGAGGTAATTCTTAAACCTTCACAGTTCTTGACAGTGCCAACAAAAATGTACTATTTAATAAAAATGTAAGAAAGCACACAGATGACCATACTATGTTATTATTGTGGAAACAGTTACCCAATATACTATAGAAAAGAGCAAAATTGATTTTGTCTAAAATTGATTCTGTCCAAGAGAATCCTACCCTTTCCTATAGGAAGTGAAGAGAAGGAACTCATATAGGAAAAGGAAGCATAAATTATCCTTCTATTCCTATTTCTCTGACCATTTTTTCTCAGTATCTTCTATGGGTTCCTCCTCTGTTGGAGTTACCCAACATTCTGTCATTGTCCTCCTTCTCTTTGTAATGTATGTTCTTTCTCGGAAATTCTATCCATTCACAGGAGTTCAGCTACCAAATATGCATGCCTGTCTCTAATTTCTTTCCAAGCTCCAGCTCTCTGTTTCCAACTGCCTACCGGATATTTTACAGGTGACTGGATATTTTACAGGTGACTCAAATTTTACAGGTGACTCAAACTTAACATGTCCAAAATTCTTTCTTTCCCTGATGTACTCAATTGTTTCTTCCTCCCCATAACTGTTAATGGGATAATCATTCCCAGGGCCTCAGGCAAGAAATCCGCAAAGAATTCTCATTGCTAGGGAGGCGTGCCATCAGAGCAAAGAAAAGCTAGTTTAATAGCATCAGTCTAAAATAAACTATGCTGCTGAAACCCGTTACATATTGATACTCTCAATAAAGACTTTTGACTCAGGAGTTAGTTGTCCTGTGCCTTCAAAGTGACGGGCTTTATCTCCATTCCAATCTATTATTGGTTGACTTGATAGTTCAATATTCTTCTTCTTTTTTTTTTTTTTTTAGACTTTACTTATTTATTTGACAGAGAGAGCCAGAGAACACAAGCAGGGGGAAGGGCAGAGGGAGAGAGAGAAGCAGGCTCCCCCACTGAGCAGGGAGCCCAACAAGGGGCTCGATCCCAGAACTCTGGGATCATGACCTGAGCTGAGGGCAGACACTTAATCAACTGAGCTACCCAGGTGCCCTCATTATTATTATTCTTATTTCAAAGTTCTTGTTGGCCCCAGCGTCCAATGGAATCATCATCACTTGGAGAATTGAGTCACTCCATGAAGTGAATTCATAAACAAGTTCTGAGAATAACAAGTATCTTCTATCTGTTCCCCTTTTTCCATCTCTGGGAAAGCATTATCCTGGTTCAACGCTTTAATCACCTACCACCAGCTTCTACTGCTTCCTAATGTTCTCTGTCTCTTCACTCTTAATCTCTTCAAATCTAGCTTGTATACTCTTTCCATTCAAATTTTCTTTTCAAAATTGAAACTTGACTACAAATCCCCCGCTTAAGACCCACCCTCCATTCCTAGTTGCTCCCATCACTAACACCACAGATAACTTATTATAGGTCCTTCAAGATCAAGTTTAAGATTCTTCATAGGATGGACAAACCTCTCCATGATCTGAATCCTAACTTTCTAGCCTCATCTTGGCCACTTCCTTTAAATCTCAAGATACAGCAAAACCAAAATGATTAAGTTCCTCCCATGTAACATGCTTCTTCTCTCCACGCCATTTCTCATACTGTTCCTTTTCCCTAGTGTTCACTTCCTAGTCCTCTCCCCATGCTCTGTCTTGACTTGGAGATGGTCTATTGCATGTCTCTCTAGTTGGTCATCTCTTCAAAGGAGTCCATGGTGTTCTTCTCCAAATCCTTCCCATGTAAGAGGATCCTGCTTGCACTCTCAAAACACCACTACCAAACTCTAACCCTTAACACACTGGATTGTAATTACATGTATTTACTGTGTTTCCGGCTCCTCCACGAGAGTAAGATACTTGAGAGCAAGAACTCATCTTTCCATTCCCATTGGTTTGAATAGTATCTGGCACATAAATATTCAATAAATATTTACTGAATAAATGGGTAGATGAGTGGATCGATGAATGAAGAGTGGGAAGTGAGCTATGAATATTTATACAGAAATTTAATCAAAGTACATTTAAAATTTTAATGAATGGAAAAGTGGACATCTATAGTATGGTGCTCCACTGAAAGGGCATTAGTTATTATGATAAACATATCAACAATAGGATAGATCTGGCTGCTGTTCCAGTAATTATTATAAATATTTTCTTTTTCTCCTGCTAATCTCTCCATTTTTTTAAAAAGTGAACTCTACCTCAGTGTGGGGCTCGAACTCAGGACCAAGAGATTAAGAATTGAATGGTCTACCAACTGAGCTAGCCAGAGACCCTAAGCTCCTGATAAATTAGAAATATATAATGGATAAAGTAGAACATAGTTATTATTTTCAAATTGGTATCTTTAGCGTCTTTTTAAAAATGGTATATGTGAAGCATTTATAACTCTCAAGTATATAATGAACAGTTTATATTAATATTGCATACGTTGTGCTCCTTTTTCTTCTCTTTCTCCTTAGTGAATTCATTCCATTTATATCAATTCAAAGAAAATATAATAAATGATTTGTGTCCTTGGAAAAGACTGATGGTACTAAGTTCAGGTGTGACTATGAAGTATGTGATAGGGAAGGAAAAAGAAAGTACAGAGCATAGATGATACATACTGATAAAATATTTGGAAAAGAGTATATAGGACTGTAAGTTGTTGTTACAGAAGTCGTGAAAACAATGAACATATTTTAATCATCTGAGATAAACAGTACAGATAAATGAATCTCAAAATAGAATGTGAAGGGGCTCTTGGGAAGAAAAACAGAGATGTTGTTCACACGTACTGAATCAGACCCTTTGATGACACCTGGAGTTTCCACAGTCATTCTAAAGGTAACTTTTTCCACCACATTAGCTTAAATAGTGTAGAGCAAAGTGGAACTTGGCTTCTGCCTTCTCTATGACTCCCTAGCACTTACTTAAGTATTGTGTGATTTCGAGGGTAGATCAACTACTAGATTTTCCTTGTGTAAAATCCCAATTCATACAGCAGTGCATTAATGTCAAAGGTTTCATAATTACAAAATCTGTTGGCAGTAACACTGTAGAATATTCTCATTAACAAAATCCTCTCTGGGAACTCAACATCAAATATATCTAATATCCAGTGCTAAATCTATTATTGCCATCAGGTGGCATTTTTACTAGTTGAGAAATGAGTTTTCTGAGTATTAGATATATATAGGATTCCAAGATCATTTTGTTTGTGAATATTTCCTGATAGAATCTTCCAAATATTCTTAGGTATGCAGAATAATAGAAGGATAATATGTCCAATTGAGTGCTACAGAACCAAACTATTTCTCTTGGTTTAATGCAAGTTTGATACCTTTACTTATTTTTTAGGAATGACAAGTGAATTTCGTAGGGTTCATTTTGAAAAATATTCATAGACTCTTTGATTCTCAGAGTAGGGTGGTCTCTGCATTCAGTGAGATCACTTCTTTGATTTTTGGAATTCATAGAAGAAATTTTTAAGATCACAATAGTAACAACAAAAAATAAAGGTTGCCATACTATTAAAAACAAAAAAACAAAAAAACAAAAAACAGGCAGGCAGAGTGGCAGCAGAGGCAGAGGGATAATCAGGCTCCCCGCTGAGCGAGGAGCCCGATGCGGGACTCGATCCCAAGACGCTGGGATCATGACCTGAGCTGAAGGCAGCCGCTTAACCAACTGAGCCAACCAGGCATCCCTACATATACATTTTTAATGGATAGTTATACACATAAATATTCTCCTCCTGCTTCTTTTCTTTTTTCTTCTTTTAAGATTTTACTTATTTATTTGAGAGAGAGCACAAGAGTGGGAAGGGTGAGAGGGAGAAGCAGACTCCCCACTGAGTAGGGAGCCCTTTGCAGGGACTCCTGCCTGGGACTCTGGGATCATGACTTGAATCAAAGGCAGATGCCCAACTGACTGAACACTCAGGTGCCCCTCAACTCCTATTTCTTGCCATTGATAGCCTCCTACTGTACCCCAGTACCTTATCTGAGAATTTTCTCTTTAAATTTGGCCTCCCCAAATAGTTCCAAAATTTTTCTTATTCTTCTGTTAATAAGTATTCTTACTGAATTTAGGAAGAATATGTTATCCAGGTTCATGCATCTCTTATATTTTTTTTAACTTTTAAAAAATTTTTAGAAGATTTTATTTATTTATTTGACAGAAAGAGAGAGAGAGATCACAAGGAGGCAAAGAGACAGGCGGGGGGTTGGGGTGGGGAGCAGGCTCCCCACTGAGCAGATAGCCGGAGGATCCCCGGGCCCTGAGATCACGACCTGAGCCAAAGGCAGAGGCTTAATCCACTGAGCCACCCAGGTACCCTTCATGCATCTCTTATTAAATACTCTTCTCCTTGCACAGACTTGTATGGACTAATTGCTAACTACACTCAATTTTTGTCACTTCATATTACTTGTTTAAGTATTTTTAAAGCTTTTGCCTAATTATGTACAAGGACAAGATAACGTAGCAGCTTTAGTTTTAAAGCAATGGAAGTGAAAATTTGTACATTTTTGGGAAGTAAATTGGAAGTATGTGTAAAAACACTTTTAAAAAGTTCATACTTCTATGGGACGCCTGGGTGGCTCAGTTGGTTAGGCAGCTGCCATCGGCTCAGGTCATGATCCCAGCGTCCTGGGATCAAGTCCCACATCGGGCTCCTTGCTCATCAGGGAGCCTGCTTCTCCCTCTGCCTCTGCCTGCCATTCTGTCTGCCTGTGCTTGCTCTCTCTCCCTCTCTCTCTTTGACAAATAAATAAATAAAATCTTAAAAAAAAAAAAGTTCATACTTTTAAATACAGCAATCCCCCATGTGAGAATTATATTAAGAAAGAAAGTCACAGATATGCCCAAAGATTAATTTAGAAGGATAGTCATGGAGGCATTATTAATAACAGAAAAAATATAAACCATAAATGCCAAATCATGAAAAGTTGGATAAATTATGGTATGTTCATATGATAGGAAATGAATGAATGAATCCAGTCATTCAAAAGTCGCATTTTGAAAAAAAAAAAAAAAAAAAAAGTCACATTTTGGAATACTTACTGACATGGAAAAACATTCACAATATATTGTTAAGTGAGAAAGGTAGATTATAGGTTGATCCCAGTTAAAAAGACACACGCATACATGAATACTATAAGTAGAAGAGTATACACCAGATATGAAGACTGATAAATAGTTAAACTGAGGGTGGTGGGATTATTGGTCATATTTTTTCTTCATGGCATTTTTCTATATTTAAAACATTTTATAAAAAAGATTTAAAAAACAATTTTTAAAGATTGTATTTATTTATTTGACAGAGAGAGACACAGTGAGAAAGGGAACACATGCAGGGGGAGTGGCATAGGGAGAAGTAGACTCCCCACTGAGCAGGGAACCCCATGCAATGCCCAGATGCTGGGGCTCAATCCCTGGAACCTGGGATCATGATCTAAGCCAAAGGCAGACGCTTAATGACTGAGCCACCCAGGTGCCCCTAAAAAAGATGTTTTTAAACATCATTTGGGGGAGTTTTTAAACCTGTTTCTGAGATGAGTGAAAGACGAATTCTTTAAGAAGTAGGTTTAAAAGTGAATAGAATATAGCTAAGAGTGATCTTAAGCAATTCTAAATAAATTACAGTAACATGCGCTAGCCTTCACAACCAGGAACCTGAATGCTGGGAACTGTTGAGGAAAAACACATCCAGCTTGGATCAGGGTAGTCACGTAATAGGAGAGGTGCCTGGCATAATCACAATTTTCCCGTCTTTCTTTTTTCACTGCTTACTGAAAAAGAGGAATGGAAACCTATATGATGGTCTTTCTTTAGAGGACTTATCAGGAGGGATCTAAAATCTCATTATCTTTCTAGAGAGAGGCTCAAAAACAGAAGCTATCTATAACTGCCTCTGACATTAAAACTCATTTGAAGCTTCGAATCACCAGAATGCCAACCACAAACTTATATATACCTTGCAAAGATTCTGGCACTAGGAAATATTTGATAATACTGATTAATTTTGGCATTAATTAGTCAGTTATAATTGTGTTTTATTTTAGTAAAGGATTTCTGGAAAATGCGGAATTCTATCACTAACCTATGAATTACTTAAGTACTCCTTTGGAAAGCCTTGCTCAAAATGTACAAAACCACACCAGACCCAGGACCACTACTCATTACCACCAGCTTCTCAGACTGAGGTCTTGTGCTTTGTTGGGAGGAAAAACACCACTTCCAAAGAGCTAACTGCTTCCATAAACCCAAACATATAACCTGTAAAGCCATACACATACACACATATCCCCATGATGATTTTGGTAAATTGAATGATTAAATTACCATTTAACTTTTCATTTCTGATTATTCTAGAATTTTAGAAGTTCCTGCTACGTCAGTCATCATGTTCCCTCTTTTGGTGAACCATAAACACCTAATGCACAAGAAGAACTATTATTTATTATTTAAAATCGCTTCTCGGCCTTTTGGCTAAGATCAAGCGTAAAATAATGGTTTTAACACTATAGCTTGCATTAAAGACTGCTAAACAAAATTAGTGGGTCGTGACTAATATTTAAAAAATTAAAAATAAAAAAATTAAACATAAATGAATGATTACATTCTTTAGCTTTAGATTTAGATTACAGGATGCAGTGCACATTAAAAGTAACAAAGGGATGCCTGGGTGGCTCAGTTGGTTAAAAGTACCAAAAAAAGTGTTATTTTGCAAAACTAATTTCAGTTATATAGGAATGTGTGTACTGGCTTACAATGTGATATGTATGCTTTTTAAAGATTTTATTTATTTATTTGTCAGAGAGAGAGAGAGGGAGAGATAGTGTGCACAAGCAGAGGGAGCTGCAGGTTCAAGTGAGAAGCAGGCTCTCCGCTGAGCAAGGAGCCTAATGTGGGACTCAATATCAGGACCCCAGGATCATGACCTGAGCTGAAGGCAGACGCTTAACCAACGAGCCACGCAGGCATCCCAAGTGTATGTTTAAATGGGGATACAGTATGTCGTGTGTTGTTTTGAAAAACAAAATGCCCTATGATATCCAATTTGTAACTAGGGATATTTTTGGAATATCCCTATAATATCTGTATTATTTGATTATCTCTTTAAGAAAGGCATATCTGGGGATGCCTGGGTGGCTCAGTTGGTTAAGCCACTGCCTCTGGCTCAGGTCATGATCCTGGAGTTGCAGGATTGAGTCCCACATCAGGCTCCCAGCTCTGCAGGGAGTCTGCTTCTCCCTCTGACCTTCTCCCCTCTCATGCTCTCTCTTTCTCAAATAAATTTTAAAAAATCTTTTTTTTTTAAAAGGCATATCCTATATCAAAAGCAAGAAAGGAACAGATGACAAAGTAAATTTCTGAATATGTTTATAAATACTTCCTGAAAGTACCCATATGGGATATGTTTCTCCATGGTACTTCAGTTATCCATTTTCTCAATAAACTAGATTAGATAGATAGATTAAAGAAAGAAATGTCTATCCATCTATCTACCCATCTATCTGTCTATCTCATCTATTGAGAGAGTGTCCCTACTGATTGCCAGGTGCTAGGCATGCAAACCCCTCTGAGGGTAAAGTCTCTGTAAGGGAGACTACAAATTAACAGACAATAAGCTAACAACCTACTAACAGTTCTAGTAAATGTTGTAACTGATAGTCTAGAGGTACCTCTCCAGTTCAGTGGTAAAAGAGCACATCTTGATCTCAATGAAATTCAAATTTTCAGGTGAATGAACAAAATCCGGCACCAATCTGGTAGTAAACATTGTTGTTTTCTAGACTCGATAAATGAATAATAATTGTTTATAATTCCAAGATGCAGTGACCTATTAAGTAATCTAGAGCGAGAGGATGACTCATGACTCAGCTTGTTAGTCAAGTTGACAAACATTAATTGAGTACTTTCCATGTGCCAGGCTGGGAGGCAGGAGGCAGAGAAACAAAGGTGAATAAAATTCACTTTCAGCGGCCACGGTTAATTGCTGTCTAGCAGCGAAAGGTAACATAAAAATAGATAATAAACTATAGCACAATTAGTACAATTAAAAAGGGGTATTGCCAGGTACAGTGGTGATACAGGAAAAGAACTGGTCAGCATTATGGAGGTTGTCCCTTCTCGCTCACAGAGGATTCTCCCAAGACGCCAGTGGGTGTCTGAAAACCAGGGGCAGTGCCAGACCCTCGAGCGCTGTGGAATATGTTTTTTTCCTATACATATACACCTACGACAAAGTTTAACTTATAAATTAGGCACCATAAGAGAGTAACAACAACAACTCTCATAAAATAGAACAATTATAAAAATGCCCTACAATAAGCTATGTAAGTGTAGCCTGTCTCTCAAAGTATCTCTTATGTACTGTACTCACCTTTCTCCTTGTGATGATATGAGATACTAAAAAGCCTTTGTGAGGAGATGAACGGAGGTGAGCCTAGAGGGCTTGAGACACAGGGACAGGCTGCGACTGACCTTCCCGCCACTGGTCGGAAGGAGGATCATGGGCTTCCAGACTGAGGTTAAACCGGACACAGAAATCACGGAAAGCAAAACCGCGGGTAAAGGGGGAACTACTGTAGGCGGAGCCACCTAGGAGTTTCACAGGAAGAGAAAGGGAGAAAGGCATTATCATGGGGACAGAATGACCTCTTCAAGGGTGTGCCTTCGCATGGCACCTTTGGGCAACTCCAGGAAGATACTGTTGCTAGATCCTTGGGTGTCAGAAGGTGGTCAACCCAAATGAGGCTGGGAGGCAGACCGTCACATACGGGAAGAACTTCTTTTATCATGCAGAAGGCTTTATATTATATTCCAAAGACAAGGAGGATACAGATATGGTACAAGATTTTGGTCAGGGAGTAACTTTTAAGTCAACTCTGGAAATGGTGTGGAAATTAATTGAAAGGGAAAAGAGTTTAGAGACCTAGAAAACCACCGGGGCTGTGAACTTTGATATCACACTTGACTGCTAGCATATTATGTGCCCCAGGACACACTGATATGAGGAAAACCAACATGTAATAATTTTATCTTTCAAAGCTGATAACACAGGGAATTAACAAGTTATGTATGTATAAACGGTAGTTTCACAGTTGGGAAGCTGTGAAGTGTCCCTCATACAGAGTCCTATAGTATCTTATGCCTGATTCAGCCTTGGGTTTATCAACATCATTAGATCAGCATCTGAAGAGCCATCAAGGTCACTGCCTGGATCTGCTATGTAGCAGGGCTGGTTCACTGTGGAAGAGGTTAACCCCACAGACTCTTGATTTGGGGAGTGAGGTCTCACAGCTTAGAGCAGGCACCTCCGTTTCCCATTTGAGGAATGTTCCTCTAGTCCTTGTTCTTATAAACCGTTCTTTGGCTTCCATTCAAAGCCACTACTTCTTTTCATAAGAACAATAGTTACTTCCATAGCACTTCCTACGTGTCAGGCACTATTCTGAATGCTCCACATATATTGAATGATAAAATTCTCATATTATCCCGATGATACACTATTATTATTATCTTACTCTGTTCAAGCTGCTGTAACAGAATACCACAGACCGGGCGGCTTAAAAGCAACAGAAAGTCATTTGTCATGGTTCTGGGGGCTGCAAAGTCTAAGAGCAAGGTGCTGGAAGATTCCATGTCTAAAGAGAGTCGCTTCCTGGTTCATATCCCTAGTCCCCTCCCAAAGGCCCCACCTCCAAATACCATCACTTTGGGGATTAGGTTTTATCATAAGAATGCAGGGTGGGGGGCACAAACATTCAAATCTATAGCAATTACCCTCATTTTTTTAAAAAAGATTTTATTTATTTATTTGAAACAGAGAGAGATCACAAGTAGGCAGAGAGGCAGGCAGCGAGAGGGAGAAGCAGGCTCCTTGCTGAGCAGAGAGCCCGATGTAGGGCTCGATCCCAGGACCCTGAGATCATGACCCTAGCCGAAGGCAGAGGCTTTAAACCACTGAGCCACCCAGGTGCCCACCCTCATGTTTTAGAGAAGGAAATAGCTAGTTGCCCAGGATCCCACACAAGAACAGAGACACTAATCATATTCGTGCCATCAGGCTCTGGAGTTGGTATTTTTAATCGCCATAATATGTTGCCTCTCACAAGTCTCAATTTTTCCTATAAGTACCTCGTAGGAGACAAGGGACTGGCACATGGAATTTTGCCTTAGAGAAAGCTTTTCTTAGATACTCCCTTCTTAATAACCTACAAATCCTATAAGTTTTGTCCCTGCACCCAGTTGTTATGCCTTTATCTACATGGTTTGCATTGGTCCAACAATCTTAAGAAACAATTCCTCATACCATGTGTGGAATTGCAGTTCAGCTAGGCAGAAAAATTACCTTTCTTAAATGATTTTCCTTACAGCTTAACCAAAACTCTCTCCATATCACACATAAGATCTTTCTGTAAGCATTCTCCTAGGACAGGAAGCCTCACGTAAGAATTTGTAGCTCATTAAAGTGTCTTCCCTCTAATACTCAAAATTACAATGAAACCTTTTTCTGCGAGGTCAGCAATAAGAGCAAATCTAATGTAAGTCCTTTATTGATTAAAAAAAGTTGACTGCATTAATCTTTTTACTTTTTATCTTGTCTTTAGGTCATAAGTCACCAATCCTGGCATGAGAGGGAATTATGGGAATTTTATTCCTTGAAGCTTTTAAAGAGGATATCATAACAGGAGAAAATTTTTTTTTAAGAAGTCTTTCTGTCATATAAGGTTTCAGGATTTACCTAGTTGAAGGACCTCCACCCTGCCCATTCTTAAATGTTTCTCATTTCATTTTTGGAATCTGAACTTTATTTCCAAAAATAATTATTTAGATCATGATAAGCACGGGGTGATGTATGGAATTGTTTGAATCACTGTATTTTACACCTGAAACTAATACTGCACTGTATGTTAACCAACTGGAATTAAAACAAACACTTAAATAATAATAATTATTTAAAACAATAATTTGGATAGAAGAAAATTAGCTGGAACTTAGCTCCTTATTTTAAAAAATTATTATTATTGTTATTGTTAAGTAAACCCTATATCCAACGTGGGGCTGAAACTCATGACACCTAGGTCAAGAGTTACATGCTCTACCCACGGAGCCAGCCAGGCACCCCTCATTTCTTGCGTTTTTTTTCAAAATTCTTTCTATGAGCAAAACCTTATAACTTAAATTGGCCTGTGATTCTGAGTAAAATAATATATTAAGATATTTCTCACTTTTCCCTAAGACTTTTTCAAAAAATTGATGTGCGTGACACAGAGGTCAAAACTTTCAGCAAAAAGGGGCGCCTGGGTGGCTCAGTGGGTTAAGCCGCTGCCTTCGGCTCAGGTCATGATCTCAGAGTCCTGGGATCGAGCCCCGCATCGGGCTCTCTGCTCAGCAGGGAGCCTGCTTCCTCCTCTCTCTCTGCCTGCCTCTCTGCCTGCTTGTGATCTCTCTCTGTCAAATAAATAAATAAAATCTTAAAAAAAAAAAAAAACTTTCAGCAAAAAAATTTTGTGAAAACTGTGGCCAATGCCTCCAAGTGAGAGGGCAAGGAAGGTGGGTGTAGAAGATTCTTGGTGTTGTTCTTCAGTTGCTAATGGGAGGGTTTGTTCATTGGCACAGACCTAAGTCAGCCCACTGAAAGGCAGCTGGGTGTTTTCAAATCCCCTTGGGTCGGAGAAGCAGGCGCTTGTTCTGTCTCACGCACGAAACGCTGGATACGTGTTGGAAAAACAGAAAGAGTTGATATGCAACCGTTTCACTTGGTAATCACTCACCTCTGCTAGTGTAAAATAATGCTAAAAAAAAGATGAGCACACAAAGGTCAGGATCTGCTTAAAGAGGAACTCTACAGTACCTTTCCCTTCTGAGCTGCGTCTGCATAGAGCAGGCCATACTGCAATACTGAGGGAAACAACGATTTACCACGGAAAGTAAGATGTGGATTTGAATCCTAGCACTGCTGTGTACAAGCTGTGTCATCTTGCCAAAGTACCTAAAGTCTTGGTATGCGTTTCTAGAAAACGGGAATTATCCCAACCTTGAAGACTGGAAGAGAACTGAGAAAATCATGTGAAAACAGCTGGCCCCAGTAGGCTCCAGGTAGTCTGCTCTTTCCCTGGACGTGTTCATGGGGGTTGGTGACCTCCTACCCCGCGGTCTCCAGCATCTCAGTTCATACAACGAAGGTAATGAACCCAACGGTCACCTTCCCTTCTGTGGACGCTGATCACTCATCACCCTTCTCCATCTCGGTGCTTTGGCGTTGTCCGGGCTGCCCAGCAAAGTCTAGACTGGTAGGACTAACTTCCAGCCCCAGTGGTAGAGTTGTGGGGTTGGGGGAGAAACGCCAAGGAGTGCTCCACGCCTGCTTTTCCCTCCCGGTCTCTCTGTGACACTCTCAAGGGGTGGACACCAAAGAGGTCTCTCCTGTGGCCCGTATTAGCCACTCCAGCGGCAGGGTGGGGAGTAGCACGGGACAGTGCCCGACGCCACGACTAAGGGAAGGACTCGCGAGCTCGCTCCGGTCGTGCTGGGCTCCCGGAAGGGCCCTGGGCGAGGAAGGAGTCTGGGCGCGCGGTGACGCCCGGGAGGCTGCAGGGCGCGGGACCCGTCTGACGGGGGAGCGAGAGCTAAAGCTTCTAGAGCGCGCCGAGCCGCAGGCGTCGGCGGCCGCGGCCCGGAGGCTGACGCCCAGCCTAGCCCGCCGGGCCGCGGGAGGCGGAGCGGGCGGCGCCGGGGAGGCGGAGGCGGAGGCGGTGTTTCCCCGAGCTGCGCAGGCGTTGCTCGCACCTTGTTGGTCAGTGCTGGGAGCGCTGCTATGGCGTTTCTCAGACCCGCGGCTCCTCCTCACAAGCTCGAGGCGGAGGGAAGGAGGGGTAAGAGGAGGAGGCGCGCGGACGGCCGCCGCAGCTGCACACCCGGGGCCAGAGAAGGAGGCGGAGCGGGAGCCGCCGCAGCCACCTCGGCCGCCGCCGCCGCCCGCAGCCGCAGGGCTGCTGCGAGTCCTCTCCGGGCTTGAGGGCACGCGGGGCGCCCCGGCCATGCCCCGCATTGGTAGCTGAGCCGGGCGCGGGCCCCCTCCCTCCCGGCCGCGTCAGCCGCCGTGCCCCCGGGCTGCCCGCGGCCGGAGTGCCCGGCGCCTCCCGCGCGCCCCAGACCGCGAGCGCGAGCAGTCGCGGCCGCCGAGGCGCGGGTGGTGCCGGCGGCGGCGGCGGCGGGAGCGCGGGGCAGGAGGAGGCGGGGAAGATGGACCCGGCGCCCTCGCTGGGCTGCAGCCTCAAGGATGTGAAGTGGAGCTCGGTGGCCGTTCCGCTCGACCTGCTGGTCAGCACTTACCGGCTGCCCCAGATCGCGCGGCTGGACAGCGGTGAGTCCCGGCCCAGGCGGCCAGCTCAGGGCAGACCGGCCCGGACCGCAGTCTCGGCGCGGGTGTGCGCGCGTGTGCTGGGGTGGGTGGGATCGGGTGGGGAGTGGGCTGCCCGCCCCTCCGGCGCTGGAGTTGGCCCGAGCGGCTGCAGCAGCCCTAGCGCGTTGCTCTCAGCTATCCCCAGCAGCAGCTAGAGATGTGAAAATCAGAGCCCTTGCAGTATAATTAAAAAGGACGTCTTTAAAAAAAAAAAATCAACACTGGGGAAACCTCTGCAGATAGTAATTTTGGAGGCGAGCTGTCCCTCCTCACCCGCCTGCAAGAATTACTAAACCTGGGAAATCCTGAAAGAGTTATCTTAGGCAACTTTCTTACAAAATCATTGTGCTTTGGGTGGCATCATTATTTTGGATGCTCTCCCCCCCGCTTCTCCCAGAAGCAGCAAATTTAAGAGGAAAAGCTCCTGGGTGACCAATGAAAGGGATCGCATTTCTCAGAGACCTTTTATTACAGCTTGTATGTTTTGTTTAACCGAACTGAAAGTAATTTGGGGCTGAGTGTAGAAAATGTTTTTAGCAGAAGTGATGGTATGCTTAAGGTAGTTATTAACACATCTCAAGCCTGGAAAACATTTAAGTCTCCAAAACCTATATTGATTGGGAACCTGAGCTCAGAGCTAAGAATGCTTATATTTCCTGAAACTGACCACCAGAAACCAACCAAACACCCCCCAGCTGTTTGCTCTGCAGTGTGACATCTGCAAACAAGTGCATACTGTCAAGCAAGTAGACCCCTTTCAGTTTGAATTGTAACCAGTAAGGTGGCAATTTAGGTGTGTCTTGTCTTGTGTTTTCACTGTAACTTCAGATGATTAGGGCTTCATGTAATTTCAGACTGTTTTCAGGAACATGCTTCGCTGTGGGGCTGCTGGAAGCCCTTGGGCCCAGGCTGGCAGGCGAGCAGATAGAGCTGTGGTCACACAGGCCAAGTCAGAAGGAAGAGCACTGAGCAGAAAGATGTCATTTCAAGTCACATGGATTTGGGTTACTCCTTTTCTGGAGTACAAGAGTGTGTAACGTGAGATGTGTAAATGTCCAAAGGCATTTTCTTTTTCTTATCTGTGGGGTTCGATGAGACATTGGAAGTACTGATGTGAGAAGTAACTGCAAGAAAGTTCATGAAAGCAATTTTGGCCATGCTTTCTAACCTTGTTTGGTTGGACATGGTAGTGGTGGGAATAAACTAGGAGTTTTCCAACTACTAATAAGTACAGATGAACCCAGGAAGGAAAGGTGGTGTGTGTTGAAGCATTTCTGCATGCAGTGGGGTGGGGAAGTGTTCTGTGCTTTAACTATGTATATGCAGGTCTGAATCTGTGTGTGTGTGTGTGTATTCATATTCACAGTGTTTCATTTCCTCTTCCACTGTGCAAAATTGTGTATGTTGGAAGGTTTTGAGTCGTCACCTTTTCCGATCTTCTCTCATCACTGCACACTGCCAAAACTTCTTACCTAGGCAGAGATCATTGATGCATGTGGTATAAAAGCAAAAGCTTCATTAAATTCAAAGTTTAAAGAGCCTGAATGTCAATTGCAGATATAACTTTTAGCTTTATTATCTAGTTTCCTATCCCTGTCATTCATAAGAAGGATCTGAATCAGCAGTGTACTCTTCCCACACTTCTTTTTAAAATTAGGACGTGGGTTGCAAGTCTTTAACACTGTGTCCTTTCAAGCTGTGGAATGGGTTTTGATCATGTGTAATTCCCATTCTTGATTGTAAATTTTCTCTTATTACCCCTTGAGAATCAACAGTGGCACATACAATTTCAGAATCATAGCCAAATACAGCTTTATACCTTGTTCCTTAACAGTCCCATCTTATTTAAAATTTTTCTTGTTTTTAATAGCTGCATACTATTCCAGGGGATGGCTGTACTGTATAACCTAGTTCCTATGGTGGACGTCAGCGGCTTTGTTGTTTTTTTTTTTTTAAGATTTTTTTTTTTAAATTTATTTATTTGAGAGAGAGAGAGAGAGAATGAGAGAGGGAGAGGATGAGTGGCGAAAGGTCAGTAGAAGAAGAAGACTCTTCACCGAGCAGGGAGCCCGATGTGGGACTCGATCCCGGGATTCCAGGATCATGACCTGAGCCGAAAGCAGTTGCCCAACCAACTGAGCTACCCAGGTGCTGCGCGGCTTCGGTTTTTTTTTTTTTTTTTAACTGTTACAAGTTGTGATGTAACAAAGGCCCTTACCCATAAATCTGTTTGGGTTGGTATATATTCCTGCCTTTCTGAATAAGTATGTGAATCTTTTTGAGTCCTTCAGATCCATTGTCAAATTGCTTCAGGGTCTAAAGGTGATACTCATTTCAACTACTGCGAGAATTGTGGGAGTACCACTCTCCCCCCACAGCCTTACAATATTAGTTATCCTTAAACAAACAAACAAACAAACAAAAAACTTTGCTAATGCTATGAGAGGAAAGTGTTAGCTTACCAATTAAAGTTGGATCGCCTTTCAAAGAGTCGATCATTGATTCCATGCTTGCTTTTAATCACATTTCACAGCAACGCTTACGACATATTCAGGGTATGTCACCATGTTTATAAAAGCTGTGGCTGAAATCTCAGGTTTTGTGCTGTCCTCATTCTGTGTCCTTTTGCCAGTTTTAGCACTACAGGTACATTTTACACACACACCCCCCCATACTTAGACATGAAAGGTAGTCATTTTCCAAATCACTTATTTTAAAAGAGACTGGAACGAAACTGAAAAACATGCCACTAGCTGACGTGATGCCAAGAGGGAACTATTGGCTAATTATAAGCAGTCATTAAAGAACATTAAACATCTAACTTAATAACTGTTGATTATTGAGTGCCTACTACGTGCTGTACGTTTCTAGGTGCTTGACGCATATTTGTTTCAAATCCTCAGCACCCCATTTTAAGGACTTTGGGAACCTGAGATTCTGAGAAATTGAGTAACATACTTGGTAAACGTGTGGAGTGGGATTTTCAGCCAACTTTCTGATTCTAAAGAAAGACCTTTTATCTCAAACTTTACCTCTTCACACTAAATGGGAGTAGGTTTAAAGTAGGTCTAATGTCTACTCTAAATAGCCCCACTGTCTCTCTGGGAGCTTGAGGACCGGAAAGTCAATATTTTTCAAACAGGGTAGACACCGAATTAAGTGCTGGCCTCATCCATCATATTTAGACTACCTTCTGCTTCCCAAAGGAGTGGCTGACAAGACGTAAAGGGCAGTGGGGAAGAAGAGAGTACGAAATCAGAGAATGAAGGAAAGACACGGTATCTGAGGGCTTGGTTACGTAGCTGTGCCTGTTGGGATTCCTCCTCAGTATATTCGCCATGCTTAAAACATCAACTACACAGGAAAGAACTCTCCAATTCTTTGCATAATGCATGTTACACCTGAAATGCCAGTCAGATGGATACATTCAATATTGCATCCCCCAGCGGTGAAATTTGTCATCTTAAGATAAGAGAAATACAAAATAGCCTTTATGGTCTTGCCTCATGAATTTTTCTGGAAAACAAAGAAGAGTACTCAAGAAGTAGCAATTCTCCTTAGGAAGTAAGATACAAGCTCGTCAGCCAAGGGCTATAACCCCATCAGCAGTGCAGTTGGTAACCTGGTCCTCAGGCTTAGAAACTGTTGGCTGTAGAACCCTGTTCAACAGATGGCCAGGAAGAGGGTGGAGAGAATGCTAATCCCCTCCCCATCTCCCACCCATCCTAGCTCACGACTAGGTAGGTGGGAAATTGTTCATTCTTTGTCTTTTCAGTTATTTCATCTTGGAAAGTCTCCAATGGTTAGTCTATAGCAGTGTTCTTCCACTTTTTTTGTTCCTGTAGCTCCAAAAAAAATCCTGTAGAAGTCTGTACCCTAGGCACATTTTTAACGTGATTGCTAAAACTTTTCATCTTAAGTTTAAACAGTTGCAAAGGATGACATTTTCCAGCATCTTATAAATCTTGACCTTTTAAATTGTTCCATCATTAAAATACTTTAATAGGTCTATAATGGATTCCCAGTATCATTCGTTTTTAAAAAATGCATGAATAAGTTCTTCTTAAACAGTTAAAATCTTTATACCTTTTTTCCTCCTTAAATTCATATTTTTGTTTTCCTTCCCTTACAGAATTCTATCCTAATATAATCTATTTTTATGCTTGAAAGTGTCTTACCTATCAGTCATACTTTCTTTCTGTAACAAAAATATATATAAGTTGAAACCTAGTATTATATTTTCCTTTTGACCTTAGGGCTCTTCCTAGTTGAATATTTCGGGTCATTTGAATTGAAGAATCTGAGATTACCTGATTTAGAAAAGGCATTGCAACCCAGATGCTGAAGACTCCCTCCTCTACAGCATTAGCCTTTTTATTTGTTTCTTTGTTACTCACCCTGAGGTCTTTACACCCTGGGGTAATGCAGTTTAGAAAGATCTAAAGATGCATTGTTTCTGTAAAATAGGTGAAGGGTCTTTGTGATGGGGAGGTAGGTGGTGGAGGACAGCTTCCTTTCATCCTGGGATGGATGTCCCTCCATGATAGCCTTGATCCCAGACTAATCAATTTTTAGATAAGAGAATATTGGGAAGTTGGGGCACTGGAAATTGACACCCTTACAGCTGTGATGGGAAGTATTGGCTTTGCATCAAACATGTAGCCCTGTTTGAGAATGCTGGCCTCCATCAATGAAAAATGAGTTCATGGCCCTGTTTGCTGAAATGAAGAGGACTACCAAGTCCTGGAATGACTGGGAGGGAGAAGACGGTAGGATTTGGAGGCAGCTGTAATGGGGATCAGCAGCAACCTCTCCTTTCCAGCTGTGCAGAGGAATCAGAGCCGGTGCTCAGCCCCAGGGAGCTTGGTCCTTGCTTTGTGCCGAAGTGCTTCTCTAACTAGCATGTACGTGCCTGGAAGGCTGAAGGAGCAGAGGCATGGACGCTCTGAACCCGGCGAGGCTCCATGTGGCCGTTAGCAGATGTCAAAGGTGTTTCTATTCTCAAACTCTCCATGACTGGTGTGTGTGTGTGTGTGTGTGTGTGTGTGTGTGTGCGTGTGTGTGTATGCATGTATAATTTCTTTTTCTAAATTAACTTAGTCTTTTTTTTTTTTTTAAGATTTTATTTATTTATTGACAGAGATCACAAGTAGGCAGAGGGGCAGGCAGAGAGGGAGAGGAGGAAGCAGGCTCCCTGCTGAGCAAAGAGCCCCATGTGGGTCTCAATCCCAGGATCCTGGGATCATGACCTGAGCTGAAGGCAGAGGCTTTAACCTGCTGAGCCACCCAGGCGCCCCTAGTGTCAGTCTTATTCCTAGAAGATCTGCTTCTCCATGGCTTCATTACCCCCGACATTCTGTGTTGTAAGAGGGTACATATGCCCTGGGTTGGAGAGACAGTAGTTGAAAGAATGCTGGATTTGGAGCCTAGAAACCTCGCTACTCAGGTTCACGGACTGACATTTCATAGTTATGGACCTTAGTGATACCCCTTTGATTTGTAGAAATCTCATGCAAAAGAAGATGTATATTACCCTGGTCCATGTATCTCATAGTTACTGGTTAATTTGTTTCTTCAATCAGCTCATATTTAGTAGTAGCCCCTGCTATGTGTCAAGCCCTGCTACAAGTTTGGGGACGGTAAACCTGAACAAATCAGGAATCTCTGTCCTCATGCATCCTGCATTCTTGGGTATCTGCTTACTATGAGAGTTAAATGCAGTAATATATGTGAAATACACATGTATTGCAAAGCAGCACACATAAGAATGGAGTAGGGGAGGTGTAGACCAGTTGAGAGGGAGGCTTCAGATGTATCAGAAAGGCACTGAATAATTCTTTATTATTTTTGTACAGCTAAAGATACCAAGGGAGGCGCTCAGGGTGACATCACTCTGTTTCCTTCTGAGTATTTCAGATCTGGTCATCCACCAGTTACAAAAAGGTGGTGTTAAGGTCTTTATCAGAGAGAAAGTGTTAGGAGCTAACTAACCCAAGATTGGGTTTGGGAGAGACCAGAGAAGGAAGTTAGGAAAGAAACTTTTCACTTCATCCAGCATCACATGTAAGTCTGACCAAATGCTACCCAGACCCTTGAACCTATTTCTAGTAGATACGTTTCTAGTAGATATTCATTGCTACTTCTCATGTCGTGATGGTTTTCTGAGTACTTACATGACTGTTAGCAGGAAGGGAGTGCCTTGAATAATGTCATATACCAAGTGGGTGATAAAGAAAGTCTCTTGAATATTCTTTCATATGCCAAAGTCTTTCACTTTCCTCTAATTGGCCATGCCTACAAATTAATGAAAAAAAGAATAGGAAGGGATGTTTTGGGGGGCGGTGGGTAGGGATATGCATTCAGAGCCACAAGACAAGATTTGGACATTGCTCCTTCAGCCTCTTACTTTTCAAGTGAGATGGCTGTTTTGAAAACCCTAAGACCCTCTGGCCGTCTGTGAAAGGAAACTGGTTTGACCATTGTGATCGACTGTGTCATAGTTTAAAGAGCATATTTGAGTCTCTTTTGCTCTCTTGGCTGCCTTACTGAAATAGCAAGTCCTAGTAGGCCAGTTTGTAAACTCGTTATTTTTGAGATTCCTGAGGTATCTGTCTTGGTACTTACTGAGCTGCAGTTCTAGGCGGACTCTTAAACTCCCTCTGGTTTTCAGCAGGACAATCAGTCTTAAGAACATCAGCTATTATGTGTAACTTGAAAAATAACTTTTATGGCTAGCTTCTGTATTATTTTGTCATATTTGACAAAATAGGAAATACCTGTTAAAATATTTTAAATCTCATGGGATTTAAGCCGTTTAGAAGACATTTCCACAAGAAGATGCTCCCCCACACTTCAGCGCCCAGCCCTGCTCCTTAGTGGCACAAAAATGTTTCCTTGAGTTTTAGGTTAAAGGTATCTACAATTATTTTTGCTATTTCCCAGCTCCTAGCACAATGCCTGGCATATGAGAGATCTTTCATAAGCAGTTAATTACATGAATGAGCAAACCTCAGAATTAAACATTTCACATCCCAAATGTCTGTATTACTAAAGCATCTATGACCTCTGCATGTTTGAAATAGAATTTCACTTTTGTTTCAGCTGTGATAGACGTATTCATAAATACATAAATTGGAACTAAGATGGCGGGTCCCCAAATTAGCAGTAGGGAAAATAAAGACTTAGGGGACCGTCATGATGAAATAATGATTCTTAGCATCATTAGCTATTAATGTTTAAAAAAATTATTTCTGGAAATTACAACTCTTTTTTAGTTTCTTTGCTCTCTCGCTTGTTCTTTTGTTCCAAAATTAAAATGCCTCCTTTACATACTACATGTAGCTGTGTCACTGAATGTTTAATTTTGTATGGACTGGAATACCATCATCAATCTTTGGAATTAGTCAACTCTTACAGTATAATACAGAATAGGACTGATCAGATACTCAGCTAACCATTTAACTCTCCAGTGCTTCATCTTCTCAGGGTACCAGGGATTTTCTAAGCAAAGTAAGCCACTTGGTTATAAAACTACAACTGCTAATTTGGTACAGTTGTCATCTTCCTAGAATAGCCTCAAGATTGACTCGAGACCTTAGTGTCTTAATCCCAGACAATGAGTTTCCTTTTATGCCCTTGTGGAAGTATTACATGGTGGTAAAAGAGGGAAACAACAATGTTCCCAAGCCTTTTTCCAGTTTTGTGGAGGAATTACTTTGTTATTAAAGGGCAAGTCATTTTAATTGATTCTGCTAATTCTTAAACCTAGTTTGAAGTATTTAAATACCACTTGGGCTTTGATGGCTTAATGGTTGTTTAATAAATACCAAGTTATTGAATTTAAAATGCAATAGGAAGTCCTATAGCAATGAAGATATTTGTTATTTAGGTTAATATTTAACATCTTCAGTAAGTTGTTATGATTAGGAGGGAATGTGAACAGTGCTTAAAGATGTATCCCTGTGAATATCTAAAATAAGTTATGTTCTGTTGTTGTTCTCCACTCAGTAGAGGAAAACTTCCTTGGTCAGACATTTTGTTTTTCAAATATGATGGCTTTCTCAATACCAGAGTTTATGATGTTAGAAATGAGGATTTGCTCTTGATAAATAGTTCAGGCAATTAGTTCACATTGATGGTGTTTTCCTTGTGGCAGGGAACTAGATTCAGATATCTAAAAGTGACCAAAAAGGGGTAAACGTTTGCTTTTCTATTTTAATATTTTGCTACTTTGTAGGTAATTAGGAAGCACTGGTTATAACAGTCTGTCATGCATTCAAAAGTGGGTTAAAGCCTCTGCCTTCGGCTCAGGTCGTGATCCCAGGGTCCTGGGATGGAGCCCCGCATTGGGCTCTCTGCTCAGCAGGGAGCCTGCTTCCTCTCCCTCTGTCTGCCTCTCTGCGTACTTGTGATCTCTGTCTGTCAAATAAATAAATAAAATCTTAAAAAAAAAAGTGGATTAGTGAAATGCCTTAGGAAGCACATCCATCTGTGCACGTGTACTCACGATTGATACTCACTTTGAATGGCCTCTCTCTTTATCAGCAGTGTGCGAGCAAAAGATGGTTGGAATCAAAGAACTAGCATCCATTCCATTGTCATTGGTGGTCCTCAGGAAGCTTATGCTTGAGATCTTTAAGTTTGGTCTGTTTCAGGTTAACAGTTGAAATAATGCAAGATCCCTTTTTACCTTGAACTGTACTGACCTACGAAATCAATCACCAGAGGCAAGTTAAAAACAGTTTAATTAGTATCTAAAGAGAGAGAGCTCTAGAAGATGCAGATTACCTACTTAAACATAAGAAAGAAACATGAGGCTTTTTACAGATATTCTGTTAACCTTTTTCCCCCCCTCTCTGTTTATTTTGGTCACAGCTTTTGTGAGAAACAGAGCCACTGATAATAGACAGGATCAGAAGAAATTTTCACAAGTTCATCATGGCCAGGTTATATCAGTTAAGGTTGATTTTAGTAGTGCATAACAGGAGAAAAAATAGTGATTTGTACAACATGGAGATTTCTTTCTTTTCATATAAAAGGAGTCTGAAGGCATATATTCTAGGATAGATATGGCACATCGGGAGTGAAGGACCAAGGCTCCTTGTGTTTTTCTGCTCTTCATGCTTAGGAGGTGGTTTTCACTTCATGGTCCTTAATGGCTGCTGGAGCTCTAGCCATCACGTGTACATCTCATACAGCAGGAACCTAACACAGCACTTCACTTACATCTCATTGGTCAGGACTTACTCCACTATAGGCAGGCACATAAGGAACTGATGTCTTAACTGGATACAGTACTCATGAGTTCTTACCACAGAAGAGGGGAGCATGGGATACAGGGCGCTGTTTAGCAGTCTCTGCCATTTAGATTTGTGCTTAGATGCTTTTTCTTCACCTTTTTTCCCCTACACAAAATCTTAGCAAGACAGCTGTACATTCGGCCGGGATTCCTTAACATCTTCTTGTACAGGTTTTTTCTTTAGCTCAGATAGTTTGAACCTCTTGCCCCAGCCTTTCTCTTTTCATCCTTGAGCACGAGCTAAAATCTTAAAGCAGTTCCATTGAAAGGTCCTCTATTAGACATGAAAGTACTTTATAAGTAAGCCATGAACAGTTGTATACTTGTAAAAAAAATATTGTTATAGGACACTCCTCACATTCTTTTTTGGCTTGCATATTTTTCGGGTTTTTCTCTCTGATCTGATGTGCACAATGGGAATAGTTGTCCAGTTGTTTAAAGATGCTTTTCTTCCCTTGCTTGCTTTCTTTTGGCAGAGAGGCTTGGTGGTGGTGTTTTAAAAAGGTATTTGCTATTTTCTTCCAGATATCATTATTATTGAGAGTTTGGAAAATATAGACCAAAAAATGACAAAAATGAATATCAGTTTTAATTCCAGAAGTTATATAACTTGTTATGTAACCACTATTAACATTTTCCTGTTATGCAGGCATGGCATGTAAATGGAGACTATAAAAGTGGAAAAAAAAAAACGTTGGACCAAATCGTATAAAACTGCATTTTCGATTTCATATTAGATTGAGAGCGTTTTCCTTCATTATTAGTATCTCTTAAAAATAAAATTGTTATGACTGAATGGGATTCTGTTAACTAGCAATAAACCACCCTTTGCCTGACCAGTTTTTAGTTGTTAGACATTTGGTTGTTTTGAGTATCATGTTTTCGAGGATATCTATGTAACTGAATTGGTCTGTTATATATTATTTCATTATTTGGGGTTCCTGGAAATGGGATTATTATTTAGAATTTATTATTTTTAGATTGTTGATGTGTGTTGCCAGGTTGTACCCAGGAAAGTTTGTACCATTAGGAGTGAATGGGTAAGTTTATCACTTTGTACATCATTGAATATCATAGCTATTTCTTAGTCTTTGCCAATTTAGATAATTTAAAACCTGGCACTTTTTCTCATTTGTGTTTCTTTGATTACTAGTAGGATATCACCATTAATTTTATCATATTTTGTGAATTTTATGAGCCCTTTGTTCCATTTTTTGGTAGAGTTTTTCAAAGCTATACTTCTCCTTATCAACCTGGATATTGGTTTTAAGTGTTATGTTCATTGTTGCATTTGTGGCCAGTCCTCTGGAAAAAGGAATCCTCTTCCACTGTATAAAATAAAATAATCTCATGAAAGTCTCGGTAAAACCATGCTGTGTATTCACAACATGAATTCAAGTCATGGAGAGGAGAGGACCCCACAGATAACTTTTTTGTTGATAATTCCTGTGCATTGCATGAAATTTAAGCTGGCCAGTAAGGTTCATCAGTATTTGGTTTTCAGGGTTAAGAATAAGTTGACAAGTTTACTACATTTGGGGCAGTTGGTGTTTCCTGTTCTCTCTTTCACAAAAGGTTGACCACAGCCCCGTGATAGCCTGTTGAAGCTTAGAGCCTGAGTGCCAGTGTGAGAGAATAAATAACAGAGATTCACAGACAGCTTCCAGACTCCAGGGAGAAAAGCAAACGAGATCGTTTGAGTGTCATTTCATTTCTTCTGTTGAATATCTGTGTCAGTGTCCGCTTCAGTGTGATGTCTAAGAAGAAGGGAACCACAGACAAGGAGAAAAAGCCTAGTTTAATTCTCTTTGTATAGGCAGTGATTGATGGGGAATAAAATGTGTATCTGTTTACCAACTTGGCACAGAGGACTCTTTGAATAGTTCTGTTTATCAGTGGGTTGAGGTGACAGTTGCTAAAAGTGAAGTACAAGATGACTTTAAGATTATTTTGCCAGTGGCGGGCGCCTGGGTGGCTCAGTGGGTTAAAACCTATGCCTTCGGCTTGGGTCATGATCCCAGGGTCCTGGGATCAAGTCCCACGTTGGGCTCTCTGCTCCTCAGAGAGCCTGCTTCCTCCTCTCTCTCTGTCTGCCTCTCTGCCTACTTGTGATCTCTGTCTGTCAAATAAATAATAAAATCTTAAAAAAAAAAGATTATTTTGCCAAAGAAATTTCAAATTTTTACAGTAGATCAGGTAGTTTGAGTTGTTTTACCCTCCCTCTAGTCTTCTCTCTCTCTTTCCATCCTTCTCTTCCTCTCTCTCCCTCCTCTCCCCCTCACTCTCACTCACTCACTCACTCTTTTTTTTTTTTTTTTCTTTTAAGATTTACTTATGTGAGAGAGAAAATGCCGGGGGGTGGGGGAGGGGCAGAGGGAAAGGGAGAGAGAGAATTCCAAGCAGACTCTCCACTGAGTGCGGAGCCCCGCAGGGGGCTCCATCCCATGACCTCAAGATCATAACCTAAGTGGAAACCAAGGAGTTGGATGCTTAACCCTTGGGCCACCAAGATACCCTGCTCACTTTCCTTTTCTTGAGTCAGTTGGGAAGATGCAAATCTGAGTAGTCTCTGCAGTTGAATACTGTGCGATACAGGGGACTGGGGTGAGGTGGGGGGTTGCTCAGACAGTTAAGCCTCTGCCTTCATCTCAGGGCATGATCCTAGGATCCTGGGATCGAGTCCCCCATTGGGATTGCTGCTCAGTGGGGAGTCCTGCTTCTCCCTCTACCCCTTCCCTGCTGCTGCTCTTGTGCTGTCTTTCTCTCAAATTAAAAAAAAAAAGAATACAATACTTACTACACTTACTATGCTAATAAGTAGAGACCAGAGAGAAGGGAAGGAGGAAAATATATGAACTAAGCATAAATATCTAGTTTCTAAATTGTCATAATGAAACAAAACTTCATTTCCCTTGATGGTAAACATAATGTATTCATTATGAAGAATTTGAATACATAAAAATATGTAAAATATTTAAAAACTAAAGATAATTTGAGCTCCTACCACCTTGAAATAACCACCATCAACATTCTAGTGACTGTCCTTCTCATGTGTCCTCTCTTCACACTACACAGGCACACACACACTTACAATTTTACATAAACAAAGCATTTTAGGGTTTTTTTTTTCTTCCTCCCTTCTCATCAACCCCCATTCCTCCAACCCAACCCTACCTACCCACCAACCCACTTTAATAATCCAGTACATACTCTTCTTTTCTCCATCCTCATACAATCCCATGTTGACATTAGATACACATACAAAGGTACATACTGGAAGAGAAATGTGTCATTGCTTTATAAAACTGGGATTATCTTTTACATTTTTTTTTTTTTTTTTGCCTTTTGCTTATATCACTCATGGGAATTTTTCGGAAATACAAAGTCATTCTTCATAGCTGCGTAATATTCCACAGTGTGGAAATACTCCTTCTGTTGATTTGGTGTTCAATTTGTTTCTAATTATTAGTCTCTGAATAATACTTCACTAAACCTCCATATACCTAAGTCATTCATTTGCTCACTGTTTCTATAGAAGTCTGTGATTTCTATCTCATTTTTTATTTCCTTTCCTAAAACATCCTTGATAGCACTGTCTTACTGATTGTCTTAATCGTACATGCAGAGATCAAAATTAAATATTTTTAGAAAAAATATAGGGGGAAGTGGGTTTTCCATCCCAGTACTGCAATTCACAGAAGTGGAATTGATTTAATAGATGTTGCCAAAATGCTATCCAAAAAGTCCATAACAATTCTCATTTCCATCTCCAAGTCCTTGTCATCATTAGCTGTTATAAAGTTTTTTTTTTTTTAAGATTTTATTTATTTATTTGACAGATAGAGATTACAAGTAGGCAGAGAGGCAGGCAGAGAGAAGAAGAAGCAGGCTCCCCGCCAAGCAGAGAGCCTGATGCGGGACTCGATCCCAGGACCCTGAGATCATGACCCGAGCCGAAGGCAGAGAGGCTTAACCTACTGAGCCACCCAGGTGCCCCTGTTACAAAGTTTTTAAAAACTATTTGCCAGTCTCATTGATACAAAATGAGATCTTATTGCTCTGTTAATTTGCATTTCCCTGGCTCTTAGGATTTTGTGCCCTTTTTATATGATTGTTTACCACTTAGAATGCTCTTCTGCAAATTGAAATCATACTTTTTGCTGGTTTCTCTGTTGTTGATTCCTTCTTGCCAATTTCTAGATGCTATTTGTATGTTACAGAGAGAGTTTTCCTTACTTACATTTATCTATTGACTATGTTATATTTATCCATTTCAGAGTTTTAAATTTTTATATGGACAGATAAGTCTCTTGTGTTTTCACTCTTGGCTAAGAAGGATCTTCCCAACCCCTGGAATATATGTGTAGTTTCTTAGCTATTCTAGGAGGATTTAAAAAGTTTTTTATTTAAGTCATTAATCTGTCTGGAATTAATTTTTGCATATGATGTAAGATTTTTATTTTCTTCCAGACTTGTTATGCCAGCCCATTTACTCAAAAGTTTGCTTAACTACTGAATTGAACTATCTTTGTCAAATTTATTTTGCTCTTTAAAAGCAGAAAAAATATATTTCAGCTGCACCTGTCTTTCGGGGAATGCATTGGGCTATGATCTAAGAATACTTGTAGTTAATGAAATCTGAAAACAGTCCTTTATTCCTCAAAGAGAGGTGGCTAGGGCCACCCCAGTCTTGACTTACTCTTCTTTTCTAATGGCTGTGGGAGGCCTGAGATTTGTTTTTCTAAAGAAAATTTTAATTCATTTTAAAGCCAGCACTACCCTGGTGAGTCTGGGAAATGATAGTAACTTGTTAAATGCCTTCTGGAATATAGTCCAGATGCTTTGGCAATAAGTTTTCTCCAGGGAAGAATCTGTTTTAAAATGATACTTTACTAAGCTGCTGTTCGTGTGTGTGTGTGTGTGTGTGTGTGTGTGTGTGTGTGTGTGAGAGAGAGAGAGAGAGAGAGAGAGAGCAGAGAATGTGCCTTTCAGAATTTAAGAAGCAGTTGCAGTTTGCACTCTTTAGACTATTTAATTAATTGAAAGTGTATTTCCTCCATTATTTTTTGGATTGGGGCACGCTTTCATTCTTTTATTTTTCATTTTTATTTTATTTTATATTCAAGTAATCTCCACCCAGCGGGGTGCTTGAACCCACAACACTGAGGTCAGGAGTCACATGCTCCACCAACTGAGTCAGCAAGGTGCCCCTTTCACACACCATTCCTTTTTTTTTTTTTTAAAGATTTTATTTGGGGTGCCTGGGTGGCTCAGTGGGTTAAGCCTCTGCCTTCGGCTCAGGTCATGATCCGAGAGTCCTGGGATCCAGCCCCACATCGGGCTCCCTGCTCAGCAGGGAGCCTGCTGCCCCTTCTCTTTCTCTGCCTGCCTCTCTGCCTACTTGTGATCTCTGTCAAATAAATAAATAAAAATCTTTTGAAAAAAAAGACTTTATTTATTTATGTGACAGAGAGAGCATAAGCAGGGGGAGCGGGAGGCCAGTGAGAGAGAGCAGGCTCCTTGCTGAGCTGGGAGCCCAATTCCCGGCTGGATTCCAAGACCCTGGGATCATAACCTGAGCTAAAGGTAGATATTTAACCAAATGAGCCACCCAGCTGCCCCTCACACACCATTCTTAATGTATACATGTGTTTAAAAATTTCATTATGGCCCACATCTGTTCATTTTTAAAGACAAAGTAAATTTCTCCTACTACATATTCCTTACTTTCCACAGAATCTTTGATGCATTGTCTTCTTGAGTCCTCTTAATTTCATGTGCAAGGACCAACAGTAACTCTTCTTAGGAAAAACAGAGGGCAACATGGGCCTTCTCAATGTCAAAACCCGGACTGCATAAATAAAGGAGAAAACAAGTAGTATGAGAAGAGACTCAACAAATTATTCTCTGAAACCTTTTCTCCTGCATGACCTCTGCATAAAACTACAACAAAATCTCAATCCTGTATTCCATGAGGAACTTTAGTAGGTTGGAGTCAGGTATATGTAGAAGTTTTATCTCTGCTCTTTTTTTTTTTTTTTAAACATTTTATTTATTTATTTGAGAGAAGAGAGAGACAGTGAGAGAGAGCATGAGCGAGGAGAAGGTCAGAGGGAGAAGCAGACTCCCCGTGGAGCCGGGAGCCTGATGCGGAACTCGATCCCGGGACTCCAGGATCATGACCTGAACTGAAGGCAGTCGCTCAACCAACTGAGCCACCCAGGCGCCCCATCTGAGAGTAGGTGTCTTGTCTTCTCTTCCCATTGGACATTTCATTTGGTGTAGTAGGACTCTGGCACAGGGTTTTGGGGATACCCCAGCTTATCCATAAAGCATTTGCAAGCCCAGCCCCACTACACTCTGTTCTTCACCTTGTGACCTGTTAGCAAGTTCTGGGCAAGGAAGGAATGATAATTCCAGCAGCCGGCCACTCCTTCCTGCTTTTCAGTTCAAGGGTTTCAGAGTTCTTTCCCAATCTCTGACTTCTCAAATTATCTCAACCTTAGAAGAGACTCATTGTATGAGGTTATGTCTTTTTTTAGGACTTACTGAATTATATTTACATATATTAACCTCATGGAAAGAAGGTGAAAAATATTCTGAGTCTGGGTGAAGTGAACTCAGCATTAAAATTTTGCTGGAAGAACCTTGAGATTTGGTGATACTATTTAATCAAAAGCTGTTTGTCCTGAAGTGTTGTGAGAATGTATTTAAAATGGAAATAGACATATTTCACCATTTCCAAAGTATGCATTTTAATAGCCCTGAAATTGGGATGCATCTTATAATTAATGGCATGTCAGAGTTTAATCAGCCATGTTTATTCTTTCTTGATTGTTGTGAAGTAATGACTGTATTACGAGGGATAGCGTTTTTAGGTATACGAGTTGTGGTAGTTCCATAGAGTATCTTTGCATCAGATAATTTTTTGAGTCAGAAACAAGGACTTCTAGTAGATGTTCCAACACAGGGTAAGCTAAGCTGAAAATCAGGAATGTTCTCTGAACTAGCCATCTCTAATGGAGAAAAATCAGCGTTCCATTTAACGGGGAAGGCAAGGTTCCCTGTTCTGTACAACCATGGTATAATTTTTGCTCCTACTGCATTTTTAAACTTTAAAAAATAACTTGATTTCTTTTTTAAAAGAAATTTATTTATTTATTTGAGAGAGAGAGAGAGGATGAGAGAGAAGGCATGAGCAGAGAGAGGGAGAGGGAGAGGGAGAAGCTGACTCCCTGTGGAGCAGGGAGCCCAGCATGGGGCTCTATCCCAGGACCCGGAGATTGTGACCTGAGCTGAAGGCAGACACATACCCAACTCAGACACCTAGGCGCCCCCACAATAACTTGATTTCTCTATCCCCTACCCTATTCTCTCCTCCATGGGGGCACACACTGACTTTCGTGTTCATCGTGGTGTTCCCAGCACCCAGCAGTTTCCAAATTGTCACCTTGGCAACATGTACATGTGCAGTCAAGCCTGGTTTGAGGACTGTTCTTTGGCACAGTCTACAACACACACACATATGCACACTCACAGTGTAGTGGGTTGAATGGTGGCTCCATGTGTCCACGTCCAAAGCTGTAAGTCATTGGTTGCTTTATTTGGAAAACGAGTCTTTGCATGTGTAGAGTCTTGAGATGAGATCATCCCGGATTACCTGAGTGGGCTCCAAATCCAGTAACAAGTGCCATTCCAACAGGAGAGAGGCAGAGGGAGACTTGAGACGGAAGAGGAGGCGGCAGAGGCTGGAGTGAAGGAGCCACAAACCAAGATTGCCTGAACCCACAAGATGCTGAGAGAGGCAGGGAACAGAATCTCCCTCAGGGCCTTTCAAGGAAGTACAGCCCTTGCCAACAGCTTGATTTTGTACTTCAGGCGTCCAGAACTGTGAGAGTATAAATTTCTGTTGTTTTAAGTCCCTCACTTTGGGAAAATTTATTACGCCAGCCAAAGGAAACTAGTACGCATACATAAACACACACACACACACGCAAGGAAGCACATGCATATGTAAATACACAATTTTTGCTAGCCTATTGTTTCAAAAAATGACAGATGATTTTTCAGAGTTAGACGTTATAAATACATAACCACCTTTTCTAGGTTTGCAAAGTAATAGTTGACCCTAGCACCCATCAGTAGGCTGATGCCCACGTGGGATTATGGAATGTGGTTTTCATAATGGTGTTCATTTAACAACAGTGGATCCCATGCCTGCTGCTGTCTTCCAAGCATAGTACTAAGTTCTGGGAACACGAAGGGGAGTAAGTGTAGTCCTGATACTGGAGTTCAGAGCCCCGCTGGGAGCATAGTTACTGACTATTCTTTGACTTACCATCTTGTCTATTCTTAACACAACTAATAACATGTAATAAACATCAAAATGCTCCCTTCTAAAGGCCAGCTTACTATTGCCCAGAGCTCTTGAGGAAAGTTGCACAGAAAATGTTAATTAACTACTGAGCTAGTCCCTGAAGAGGGGGTAGAGTTTGGGTGGGTTAGGAAGAGGGGGAGTGCTGTTTCTCACAGAGGTTAGGAACGTCCAGAACAGAGGCAGCTGATGGAGGGTGATAGGAGATAAGGCCCCGAAGGCAGGTTGGAAGCAGATTTTGAAGAGCTGTAACATGTTGGAGTTTGACCTTTATCTTGTGGCTAACCTGGTGGCTCTTAGCCTTTGGCCCCCCTTCCAGGACACAGATAACAGAGGGTGTTTGAACAGAATACAGGCGTAGCTTGGTGATAGGCAGATTTGGTTCCAGACCACCACAGTAAAGCAAGTATCACCATCCAGCAAGTCAAGTGAATGTGTTTGGTTTCTCATCTTATATAAATGTTATTATTTAAACTGTACTGGAGTCCGTTAAGTGTTATGTCTAAAGCAATAATGTATGTACCTTAATTACAAATTCCTTTATTAAAAAAAAATGTTTCCCATCATCTGAGCTTTCAGAGAGTCGTAATCACTGATCACAGATGACCATGAGAAATACAATAATGAAAAAGTTTGACATGGTGAAAATTACCAAAACGTGATACAGAGACACGAAGTGAGCATATGCTGTTGGAAAAATAGTGTGGTCAGTGCAGAGTTGCCCCAGACCTTCAATTTGTAAAAATGCAGTATCTTCAAAGCACAATAAAGCAAAATGCAATAAAATTAGCTTTGCCTGTAAACTGCCACAGAATCCACTCAGGTCTGAAATTTTGATGAACTCCAGCATAAAAATTAGTACGTAATGAACAACAATGATACGTACTCTGATAACATGTAAGCTACTCATGTCAGTAGCAGTCTCCGGAGAGGCTCACTATAGAATCTTGGGCCTTGTGCACGTCCTTGCCCTGCTAAACCCCATCCCTTTTTCTTTCTCTCAAGAAAACATTTTAGAATTTGAGAGTCAGGGCATGTGGGTGGCTCAGACAGTTGAGAGTCCAGCTCCTTGATTCCAGCTCAGATTATTATCTCAGGGTTTTGAGATCGAGCCCCACACTGAGCTCCATGCTGGGTGTGGAGCCTGCTTGGAATTCTCTCTCCCTTCCCCCGCTCCATGTTCTTCTTTAAAAAAAAAAAAAAAATTTGAGTGAGGCAAGTTTTCACAGAGTAACTTGAGTGCACTGTAGTTTTTATTTCAAGAATAAATTAGGGGCACCTGGGTGAATCAGTCAGTTAAGCTTTGGACTCTTGGTTTTAGCTCAGGTCATGATCTCAGGGTCCCCCCATCCCCCATGCACTCTGAAGTCTGCTTCTCCTTTCCCCCTCCCCCCCACTCACATGCACACATACACACTCTCTCTCTCTCAAATCTCTTTTTAAAAGAATAAGTCATCTGAGAAACTTTAATATTTTACTAAATACTAGTATTGAGCAATTCATCCTACAACTAGCGTGTCACCATATCTCAGTCCGAAGATCAGTGTCAAGCAAATGACTCATCCTTGTTCCCAAAGTACCAAGCATAGTGCTTGTTTACAAAAGTTCTCCTCAAGTGTTTGTTAATAGGAGCAGTGGGAAAATGTTGAAGGGCTTTTGGTAGGGAAGCACTCCATCATATTTAATGTCTAGAAGGATCGTTGTGGTGTCCTTTTGGAAGATTGTTTAGGGCAGGAAAAGTTCGGCATACTCGAATGACAATATTCGGAAGCTGTAGGGTTGTAATCAAGGAGAAAGATGGCCTCTTGCCAAAACTAGTTCAGTGGGAATATAGAGGAGGGGGTGAATTGGAAATATTTCAAGGGTGAGATTTCCAGGACTTACGTTTGGATACGGGGGCTGTGAGGAAGAGGGAAGCATTCAGTAGTCCCGAGTTAACTGGCTTGGGTGCTGATGCCCTGATCAGACAAACGCTGAGATGGCACTAGTTTAAGACAGCAGCGGGTTATTTCTCTCTTGTGCCACATGTTTATGACAGTTTGGCGGGGGGCTCTGCTCTGTCCTCACCCTCACTGCAGAACCCAGCCTAGAAGTCCTTGTGCATGCTTCCATGCTTGTCGGGGCACGAGAGAGAATATGGCAGGTCATGTGTTGATGTCTTAAAGCTTCAATCCAGAAGTGATGTCCTTCATGTCTCTCTCACGCTTCACTGTTAGTGGCAGAAATCACGGCTACACATAACTTTCCAGAGGGTAGAGATGTGCAGTCTTTCCCTATACCAGGAATGTGACTCCAGTGGTCCTTGTGAGGGGAGGTGTGGAAAGGCAGTATGCTAATTTGTGGACTTGTTAAACTTGAGGTATTTAGTTCAGGAAAATTTAGTTTAAAAGGACCTAGAAATCTGCGCTTGCATCTTGGCAGTTCAGGGCTGGAGAAATAGTATTGGAAGATTTCAATGTAAAGGTCATAGAATAAGCCACAGGAGTGAATGACATTGATCAGGAGGGAATAGAAGCTGAGCTAATGATGGTAGAAGATCAAGGTTAATAAGCTTGTGGTTACAAATATTGCAGCCCTAAGCAGTATTTTTTTTAGCAGTTTGTTATAACTTTTAAATAATTTTAAGTAACTGTTGGCATAGGAATTGAATTAATCACTTAAACGGAATTTAGCTTTCTCAGACTTCAAAATTGCTGACTTGCATTTAGTAATTTAAAAGGTGCTTTTAGATTTTGCAGTAGGATTTCAGCCAATTTTCTGACCCAGCAGGGAAGAAAAAGTATTGCAAAAGATAGTTGTAGTTTGATCTGAAGAACAGTTATAAGTTGATTGATACTAAGGTTGCTGAGTACTCAGAAAATTAGAATCCTTATAAAATTTCTGACTGTGTGTGCTCAGACAGAATTTATGGGCTTACCCTTGCCGTAATGATGCTCTTTTTATAGCTCCAATTACCGGGAAAGGGAGGTAGTTAAATAGCACTTTTCCCTGTTGGCCAGTGTATCTACATAAGGAGACATGCTTTTTCTGTTCTCCATTCTCTTAAAAGGTTCTTGTGCTTTTGCCTGCCCAGCTGATTACCCCAAATCCCATTCAGGATTATGCACTCCTCAGGAAAATGAAAAGACAGACCTGGTGTAATGCATGTCACCATTATTTCTTTGAAGGAGATTTTGCAGAATTACCATAGTAGTGATGGTAAAGTGGTAATTCTGGTCTTTATACACGAGGTGAACAAGTAGTCATACAACTTCCACTTTTTGTACTCCACATTACTCAGCATCAGGGAAATACAAATCAAAATAACAATGAGATGCTACCTCACACCAGTCAGAATGGCTAAAATTAACAAATCAGGAAATGACAGATGCTGGCGAGGATGCGGAGAAAGGGGAACCCTCCTACACTGTTGGTGGGAATGCAAACTGGGGCAACCACTTTGGGAAGCAGCATGGAGGTTCCTCAAAAAATTGAAAATAGAGCTACCCTATGACCCAGCAATTGCACTACTGGGTATTTACCCTAAAGAAAAAAAACGTGGTGATCTGAAGGGGCACCTGCACCCGAATGTTTATAGCAGCACTGTCCACAATAGCCAAACTATGGAAAGAACCTAGATGTCCATCAACAGATGAACAGATAAAGAAGAAATGGTATGTATATACAATGGAATACTATGCAGCCATCAAATAAATGAAATCTTGCCATTTGCGACGACATGGATGGAACTAGAGGGTATTATGCTTAGCGAAATAAGTCAATCGGAGAAAGACAACTATCATATGATCTCCCTGATATGAGGAAGTGGAGATGCAACGTGAGGGGTTTGGGGGGTAGGAAAAGAATAAATGAAACAAGATTGGATCAGGAGGGAGACAAACCATAAGAGACTCTTAATGTCACAAAACAAACTGAGGGGGGCCGGGGGGAGGGGGATAGGGAGAGGGTGGTGGGATTATGGACATTGGGTAGGGTATGTGCTATGGTGAGTGCTGTGAGGTGTGTAAACCTGGAGATTCACAGACCTGTACCCCTGGGGCTAATAATACATGTTTATTTAAAAAATTATATAAAAAAAGAACTACTTTTTGATAGCACTAAACTGTGAAGGATTAAAAGAAGAAGAAGAAAGTTACAGCTTTTATCTTCTTGACAATAGGCACTTAAAACTTTTACCTTCTTGACAGTAGGCACATAAAACTATTAAAAGTAACTGTTCCATATTCCCCAAACAAGGCACACCATTGGTGTTTACTCCTGGATGATGATTATAATTAACATTTATTGAGGACTAATTATGGTGCTAGCTATTGTACAACGCATTATGTACATTATCTCATTTAATTTTCACAAGTACTCTTTGACATAAGGTTAACCTACAAGGAACGGGGGCTGAGAGAAAGGCAGTAATTAGCTGTTGCTGGAAAGTGAAGCCAGCAGCTAGTCAGTTCTAACTTTTAATGGTTCTTCTAGCTTGCCTCTCCCAATTCTCAGGCCAACAGGAGTCTCTTCCCACTCATATTGCACATTATAGAATGAGAAACCCTTTTGTCAGTCATCTTTATTGGACTTGAACCACTAATAGGCAAGGTACCCAGGATGGGCCTGGTTGTACTAATTGAAGTCATGAAAGCCACAAGAGCCCCACAGAACTGTTAATAGACAATGGGAACCAAGTTGGATACTGGGATTTACTGAGGTGGGTTTTTTTATTTTATTTTTAAAAATATATATTTATGTATTTATTATTTGAGAAAAAGAGAGAGACTGAGAGACCCGCGTGGAAGGAGGGGCAGAGGGAGAAGCAGACTCCCTGTGCAGCAGGCAGCCAGATGCAGGACTCGGTCCCAGGACCCTGGGATCATGACCTGAGACTAAGGCAGGCACCCAGCAGACTGAGCCACCCAGGCAGCCAGGTTTTCCATTTTTAACTGTTAGATGTCTTCCTCTCCCGCCCTCCCCCACAAGAAAGACTGGGGATGGAATGTGACAGGTAAAACATGGCTTTCTAATCGTCTCCATTTGTACATTCATATATGTGATTTTTCTATTCATAAACTCCCAAGTGTCGTGAAAGTCTTCGCTTACCTTGGGCTGAGACTTGGCAGAACTCTAGCCTTCTTCCCCAGAGGCTCTGCTTCTGATATGCGGCAGTCACAGAGCCCACACTTGGGAGTCAGGTCCTTATCCTGAAACTGAAGAGTACTGTCTTTTATAATTATGAAGTGAAATAGCAAATGCTATGGAATCCAAGCAAATACTGTGGAAACCAAGATGGGCTGGTGCCTTCAGAAGGGTGTGGTCAGGGCATGTGCACACACAGGCTCCAACACCAGCAGTCGATCCCCTTCCCCCAGATTCCTCTCTACTGGACCGTATTTTTGCATCGTGTATTGATTAGAACAACTTTAGCAGGGATTCTTGCTTAACTTCTTGGAGATCTGATGAAGGCTGCAGATAGACACAGGTATAAACACAGAGGTTGTCACAGAACTTCAAAGGGTTTTTTTGCCCGCCCCACCTCTTTCCCGAAGCCAAGGACTTGGAACCCCGAGCTACTCTGTTCCAGTCACTGCACAGTATGTGGTTGCCGGCTTGCCATGGGGCACGTGGGCGTGCAGCACGGTTCAGCCACCGATTCCACTAAGAATGGAAAGACACACCTCATCATAGTATTTTATCATTTTATCCTAAAATCTTCAGTTTACTAGTAGCTTTTCTAGACGGCATTTTACCTGGGTGGGAGGGGAGGAGGTGCCCCAGAGTGGGAAGTAGTAGGGAAGGCTTCTGAAAATGGAAACATGCACTATGCGCACAAATCTGATTTTGCTCTACTTGAGCCCCCCCGCTTTCCCCTTCTGCCCACCAAATACTAGTGAGTTTACCTAAGGCATGGCCACCTCTGGCCCACTGCCTGTTTAAGCAAGTGAAGTTTTACTAGAAGACAGCCACACCCCTGTCATCAGATAGTGTCAATGAATTGTATGTCATGAGTACTTAGGACACAGATCATATAGCTCACAAAGGCTAAAATTTTTATTCTCTGGCACTTGACAGAAAACAGCTTGCCAACCCTTATCCTAAGCCATCTGCTCTTGCTCAGTTTTCTTTGAGACTAGTATTATTTATTTACGGAGATGAAAGTATGTACGGTTGGAGAAACTCAGGTGGGCACAGACCAGTCTCTTGTGCGCTCGTTTAGTGGTGGGTTTACTACACCATGCATATCTCTTTGACAGCGGGGCCAGAGAGATCCCAAAATAAACCCCATTAGCAACACAGTATACAATTCTTTATTGGTTGTATCCTGACTTAATTTGTGAAACAGCCTAATTATCATCCTAGGCCCGGTTCTCCAGTGCCCTCTCCGAGTCCGCTTTGCCAGTACGAACTAAATTATTTAGTATAACACTACATCGCATAGACTAGGGAAAGCAAAACCACCTCAGTAATTACACATAATGAATTTCAGCAACATAAATGCTAAATTATATGGTTTCCTGCTTTATCCAGAGTGCCTCTTTTCATTAATGTCACTAAGAACTGTCTAGAAATAGAAGTGGCAGTCTTGGGAACGTGCCTGTGATGTGCAAAGCAGATGGGAGGCACAACCAAGTCCAAGTACCCCATCCTCAAGAAACTTAAAATTTAGTACTTTATCTTTTAGCGCCAGCATTCTATCATTTTTTTTTTTTACAACTATTACAATAGGTTTGCAAAATTTAAGAAAGAGAACTGAATCTTTACCAATCCTGAAAGGTAAAGCATTCATTGATTCCTGTAAAACAAATGTAGTTACCTAGACTTCACACCACATCGATAGAATAAAAAAGGAAAAGTTGCATTAATGTGTATATATTTCCTCTTTTAAAAAGTTTACTTCTCAGGGCACCTGGGTGGCTCAGTTGGTTAAGTGTGTGGCTTGGGCTCAGGTTGTGATCTCTGGGTTCTTGCATTGAGCCCCTGGCTGATCTTTGCTAGGCGGGGAGTCTGCTTGTCCCTCTCTCCCTCTACCCCAGCTCCTCCCAACCTGTGTGCACTTTCTTCTTCTCTCCCTCTCTCTTAAATAAATAAAATCTTTTTAAAAAATATTCTAAAAAGTTTACTTTTCTTACTTTTCTATAAAGCCAAGAAAAGATTTTTATGGTATAGAGAGGAGTATATATCATAATATCAGTTGGACTACGACTTAGAAATTTATATGATGAACAGTTTTGTTTAATAAGATTTTAAATATACAAAACTAAAATTTCAAAATAGAGAATGTAGTTGGATGTTTTGACATAGCCACATTAACTGTTTTCTTATTAGAGCAATATGTACCAAAGTCCAACCAGAAAAAAAAATTGTCTTAAAGTTGGTAATACATATTCAGGGGTTCTTTGGCTTAAAATACGGAGGAATAATTTGTGTAGGAAATGTAAATGAATTATGGGAAACCCACTCACAGCTTCCTACTGAATGTAAATGAGATGGTAACGGATACTGTTAATCTGTGTGAAGCAGTTGTGAGTGGTGTTTGTTCATGCTTGTGGTTCGAACAGCCTATATAGCTGTGAAGGCAGCAAAGTTGCATGTACTTAGTGCTCTCTGTGTATACAGCACAATTAGAGCCATTGATCTATTGGGGCAGTCGAGCCTCCTGGGAAGATATATACAGTAAACGTCCCTTAATAAGACACTGCTACTCTGTAACTGTTGGAAGATTATGCTTGGTAACACTCACCAGGGTGAGATTTTTCTGTTTCCGTTATGCACTTCATAGTGTTTCTTCTTCCTAGTGTCTTGAAAATTTAAGTTCCATGTGTAGTTTTTTAGCATAATTATAGGAATTGCAAGGGGATTTGAGCAAGTATTAGTGGAAGCAATAATAACTCAAAAAGCCTGTGTAAGTCATATTGCAGAGCTCACGATTATAGCAATATGTGGAACCCAGGCCCTGGTACTACATGAGTTGCCTTCCTCCTGATTTTTGTTTTGTTTTGGAAATTGTTAATTGTTTTGGACCCCAGTCAGACATGGGTTTCAATCTCAATTCCCTCTGGACTCTGTGTGTAAATTTGGGAAATTAACGAACTTTTCTGAATGTGTTTCCTTGTATGGATGATCTTGGTTGTTTAGGATAGTTCTAGTTTGTACCTCCTTCCCCCAACAGAACTCCTTTTTTTGTTTGTTTGTTTGTTTGTTTTATTTTGTTTTAATAAATAAATGTGTGTGTGTGTGTGTGTGTGTGTGTGTGTTTAAGATTTTATTTATTTATTTGACAGAGATCACAATTAGGCAGAGAGGCAGGTGGGGGGGTGGGGGTGGGAAGGCAGGCTCCCTGCTGAGCGGAGAGCCTGATGTGGGGCTTGATCCCAGGACCCTGAGATCATGACCTGAGCCGAAGGCAGAGGCTTAACCCACTGAGCCACCCAGGCGCCCCGTGTTGTTGTTTTTTTTTTTTTTTTAAGATTATGTATGTATGTATTTATTTATTTGTTTGAGACAGAAAGCATGAGTTGAGGGGTGGGGCAGAGGGAGAGATAGAAGCAGACTCTCCCATGAGTAGGGAGCCCTAGGTGGGGCTCCATCCCAAGATCCCAGAATCATGACCTGAGCCGAAGGCAGACACTTCACTGACCGAGCCACCCAGCCTCCTCTCAGCATGACTCTTGATAGCACTTTTTTCACTCTCTGAAGTGCCTTGTTTGGACAGCACATTATATGGACAACCAGTTCATAGGTGAAGTGATGTAATACCCCCTCCTAGTCTTGTTGTGATGTGTGATGATGACAGAAAAGGGAGTGAAAATGAAGGGCATGGTTCTGCTGGTTTACAAAAATAAAACTTTTGTTACAGTAGAAAATCATGAATTCTGTAGTATAGCTGATTGATTTCATTGTGTGTGTGTGTATATATATATATATATATGTTTTACATACATATGTTTTACATACGTATTTTTGCTAGAAAAATGAATCTAGTTCCATCTATATGATTTGATTCTGGGATTATATATGCTAATTAAATGGGATTTACTGTAGATTTTAAACCTGTTTAGGAGGTGGAAATCATTTGTTATGCTATAGTAAGATGACTGTGCATTAAATCCTACAAAATAAACTAAATTATATTTACACATAGAACTTCAGTGATTTTTAACTAGGAGTCTTTATCTCAGCCATTCATCTTGAAATAGTCATAGGTCATCGGAAGATTTCTGGTTTAGATTCAGAGGCAAGAAATGATTGATTCATGAAATCTGAATATTACCATAGGCAATAATTTTTTTTTTTTAAAGATTTTATTTATTTATTTGACAGAGAGAGATCACAAGCAGGCAGAGAGGCAGGCAGAGAGACAGGAGAAAGCAGGCTCCCTGCTGAGCAGAGAGCCCGATGCGGGACTCTATCCCAGGACTCCGAGATCATGACCTGAGCCGAAGGCAGCGGCTTAACCCACTGAGCCACCCAGGCGCCCCCATAGGCAATAATTTTGACAAAACCTTTTATTTCTACCATTCTTTTTTCTTTTCTTTCTTGTTTTTCAAGTAACAATGTGAACGGTACATTAGGGGAATATATACTATTTGCCCTGAAACAACACAGGTTTGAACTGCTTGGGTCCCCCCCCCCTTTTTTTTTTTTTTTACAAATACAGTACAGTACTATAAATGTATTTTCTCTTAATATTTTCTAGTAACATTTTCTTTTCCGTAGCCTACTTTATTGAAGAATACAGTAGGACATACACAAAATATGTGTTAACTGATTATGTTATCAGTAAGGCTCTCCGTCAGTAGTAGGCTATTAGTAATTAAGTGTCCACCGAGTCTTCTTCTTTTTTTTTTTTTTTTAAAGATTTTATTTATTTATTTGACAGAGAGAAATCACAAGTAGGCAGAGAGGCAGGCAGAGAGAGAGGAGGAAGCAGGCTCCCTGCTGAGCAGAAAGCCCGATGTGGGGCTTGAACCCAGGACCTGGGATCATGACCTGAGCCGAAGGCAGCGGCTTAACCCACTGAGCCACCCAGGCACCCCCTCCACCGAGTCTTCTTACAGGGGCGTGAGTGCTTCTAACCCCTGTGTTGTTCCAGGACCAACTGTAACTCCTTTTGAGGAACAGACTGATGCTAAGTATTTCTTTTTTTTTTTTTAAAGATTTTATTTATTTATTTGACAGAGAGAGATCACAAGTAGACGGAGAGGCAGGCAGAGAAAGAGAGAGAGAGGGAAGCAGGCTCCCTGCTGAGCAGAGAGCCCGATGCGGGCCTCGATCCCAGGACCCTGAGATCATGACCTGAGCCGAAGGCAGCGGCTTAACCCACTGAGCCACCCAGGCGCCCTGATGCTAAGTATTTCTGATGAACTGTTTTACACATAAATAGTAGGTATGCTATTTCTTAATATATTCTCTTTTGTTCCTGGAAGATGCTCAGGAAAATCTGTAATAGTTCTTTGACCTTTTCGTGTGTGTGATCCTGAATGAAAGCTATGTTATCTTTTCAAAAAATTCTTTAATACATCCTTTTTACTAATGTGTATAGATTTCTCCATCTGCATTCATTAGTCTACATAGATGGCGATGCCATTCTCCAAAATGAAAAATAAGAAAACAGCCTTGGGATAGGTAGTGGAGAGACCGGGTGATGTTAGGGTTGGACATGGTAAGTCTGAGTTGGTGGGAAGTCCAGGTGGAGATATCCTCCAGACTGTTGCTTGCTCCCATCTGTGGTGTTCTGGGATGGCATAAAGGCAGGAATTGGGAAGGGGGGGTTGGGGTTTGCTGCCAGAGGACTTGTTGCCTGTGCTGAGTCTTGAAAGACAGAAAGGAATTAGCCAGCCAAAGAGGGCTGGTTTGTGTTCTTCTCTGTCTTGAATATCTCTTACCTGGATGTGGTCTTGTATTAACCTTTGAAAGTTATGCCCTTTTAAATACTTGTGCCATAAGTTCATATACATTCAGTATAGATCTTTTTTTTTTTCAGTATAGATCTTTTTGAACCAGTCCATATCCCTTTAGGAAAGGGGATACAGAGAATTTTTCCCTTGCCAGTGCTGGGTTAATTTATCAGGGCAGGTTGGAAAGAACTGGGGTATTGTCTGGCACTGTGGGGTGGTTGGGCTTTCCAGCACTGACTTGGTTCAGCTGGTTTTACTGTTTCTTTTTTGATCTTTTTCATTTTTGGAAGTATTAATTCTCTTGACAGTTACGCCTCTTGTGATGACTATACCTTAATTAGGATAGAATGTGAACACTCTCTAGTGACTCCCAAATAGCCAGTGGGATTGTTGCTATGTTTTGAGATCTGGCATGATCAATGAATCACCTCGTTGAAGCTGGGGAGGGCCTCCTGTCCTAGAGCATGGGTCAAGTAGTTGATACAGAAGCAGACTCAAAGAGCCACTAGCATTGAGCAAGCCTGGGGACGTAAACAGAACAGGACTTGAGACCCCCTACCTCTGAGCCCCATGCTATTTGCACAGAGTAGGTGATTTTTTAAGAAAATTTACAACAGCTTTATTGAGGAATAATTCACAAACCATAAAACTCACTCCTTTAAAGTGTACAGTTCAGTGGTTTTTAGTATGCTCATGGAGTTAAATAACCATCACCACTGTCTAATTCCAGGATATTTTTATTGCTACCCAAAGAAACTTTGTACCCGTTAGCGGTCACCTCTCACCTTCCTCTCCCTAGCCCCTGGGAACTACCCATCTACTTTCTGTCTGTATGGCTTTGCCTGTCCTAGACATTTTGTATAAATGGAATCGTACAACAGGCGGTCTTTTGTGACTGGCTTCTTTCACATAGCATTATGTTTTCAAGGTTCATTCATATTGTAGCCTGTGTTAGTACTTCGTTCTTTTCGTGCCTGAATAATCATCCCCTGTATGGCTCTGTCTCAGGACACGGACCCGTTCATCAGTTGACAGATGTTTGTGTTGTTTCTACTTTTAGCTTACAAATACTGCGGATACGAATGTTTGTGTACAGCTTTTTATGTTCATGTTTTCATTTCTCTTACATATATGCCTAGGAGTAGACTTGCTGAGTCGTGTGGCAACTCTATGTTGAATCATGTAAGGAACTGCTAGACTCGTTCCTAAAATGTCTGTACCATTTTACATCCCCACCAACCATGTATGAAGGTTCTAGTTTCTGCACATTCTTACTGTCTGTCTTTTTGATTATAGCCATAGTCTAGAGTGTGGAGTGGTATCTCATTGTGGTTTCGATTTGCATTTCCCTCATCACTGATGATGTTGAGCATCTTTTACATGTGCTCATTGGCCATTTGTGTATATTCTTATAATATTATATATAATAATTCTGAAATGTGTATTTAGATTATTTACCCATTTTTAATTGAATTATATTTGCCTTTTTATTGTTAAATTGTGGAAGTTCCTTGTATATTGTAGATATGTGTTCTTTTCAGATATGTTTTGAAAATATTTTCTTCCTGGGACGCCTGGGTGGCTCTGTTGGTTGAGTGGCTGCCTTCGGCTCAGGTCATGATCCCAGGGTCCTGGGATCAAGTTCCACATTGGGTGCCTTGCTCAGTGGGGATCCTGCTTCTCCCTCTGTCTGCCTCTCCCTGAGCTTAGCATGCTCTCTCTCTCTCTCTGACAAGTAAACAAATAAAAATATTTTTTAAATAAATAAATAAATAAAGAGAAAATCTTTTCTCCTACATGTGAGTCATCTTTTTGCTTTCTTTTTTTTATTATTTTTATTTTTATTTTTTTATTATTATTATTTTTTTGACAGAGAGAGATCACAAGCAGGCAGAGAGGCAGACAGAGAGAGAGGAGGAAGCAGGCTCCCCGCTGAGCAGAGAGCCCAACATGGGGCTCGATCCCAGGACTCTGGGATCAGGACCCGAGCGAAAGGCAGAGGCTTTAACCCACTGAGCCACCCAGGTGCCCCATCTTTTCGCTTTCTTGATGCATCCTTTCAAACATAAAATTTTAGGTTTTGGTGATTTCTAGTTTATCTGTTCTTTATGTTGTCACTTATGCTTTTAATATCATATTTTAGTATTGTATTTAAGAAGAAAAAACAAAAACAAAATTATTGCTTACTCCAGGGTCACAACAATTTACTTTTACGTGTTGTTCTAAGAGTTTTATAGTGTTAACTCTTAGGTTCAAGTCTTTCCATTTTGAGTTGATTTTTGTATGGATTGCTTTTAAATGATGGCTTATCCATCTTTTTTCCAGCTGTTTTATCTTTTAAAGTATTTCTGGTATTTCAGTCCACGTGAAATTACATGAGAAGTTTTAAGAAAAACTCCACTTTCCACTCTTCTGTGTCTTCCGTTGGTCATTTGGGGGATTCAACTTACTGACATACAGTGATTAATTTCCATTTTTTTAAGCTAATGCTATTGTGAGCTGAAGAATACACATGTTCTCTTTTACAGTAGCCAATACAAGACAGTGTAGTACTGAAGACTCTCGCTCTGTTAACCTGAACAGTTGGTCTCTGTTCTAGAACAGTATCTTCATTTTCTGGGAACATTTGTTTGGGATCTTTTAATGAAAGCATCTCTCTTCCCATCAGCCTCTTATCTGCACAATGAACAAAGCTACTGAGTAGAGGGCAAAAGCTTAAGACATGCAGGTGACTTGGAAACTGCCATATCCCATATGCTCTGTGTGCGGAAATTTGCATCCATACCAAAGTTGAGTTTGGGAAACTTCACTGTCTGTTCTGTTCCTCAAATAATATGCTACAAAACTTTCTTAACAAAGCCCTCTGTTATTTTTATTTTTCATTAAATCAGGATGTTTTTTCTTTGATATGCTTAGTTCAGCTTCAGTGATACTGCTCTTTTTGTAAAGAGCATGTTTTAAATTTCAGGGTGTCAGTATCTCTTAAAATGTACCTTACATTTCAAAGAGCTTCAGTTTCCCTGAAATGTCACCCATTGAATAAGAAGCTGAGATGGAATCTTTGCACTGAATTCACATTAATTGGTTTGTATTCTTTCGTTATTATCTTGGTATACTTAGCTTTTCAGGTTGTAAAAAAAATTGTGTTTTGTACATAGCTTAGTTTCACACTTTATGGCCATGAATGAAAAAATTGAAAGTTGATATTGATACTTGCAATATCAAAGGTAATGGGCACTATACTAAACCGTAAAATGATTTTACTTAGCAGTATGACATAGAACAACAGATTTTCAATACTGATTTTTATTTTAAATGATGGATCAGTAATGATTTTCATGTAGCAGTTCAATAATTTAGTTTACTTTTTGGCAGAGCTGCTCAAGCCACTTTGGAGGAATCTCTTCTGTGGAGAGAAACTGCAGTTTGCACCTGCCTAGAGATTGGGTGGAGCCAGCAGCGTTCAGCCGCTGAGGTTGTGCTCCTGGGCTTGTTGTGAATTGCTTCCAGTGCTATTACCATGACCTTTCCAAGGAACTTGGTAGGCTGCACCAGAGACAGGAAGTTTGCTGTATTTTGGAATGCAAGCAAAAATATTGGCACATTGTCTCTCCAGATGACTTTAAGAGTACTTTTCTTTCTCTGTGGGGTTGGGAGGGTGGGCTGTGCATGGAGAGGTTTGCCATGTGGGTTGGCTTGTGTCCGAAGAAGGAACCCTTTCAGATTTGGATGTGATTACAGAAGCAGAGAAATAAAACTGCAGTGGGGGCTGCTTTTTGTTTGGGATATAAGGGAAGGCTCTGTCTAAGAATTGCTTGTGTCTGGGTGAGTAGTCATTAAATAGAGAACATGATCACAGAAGAAGTTGAAGTCATGTGCTTGGGTGTAACAGGTAGCAGCTTTCTTTATCTGCTCCTTCCTTTTTTTTTTTTCTTTCTTTCTTTTTTTTTTTTTTTTGAAGAGCTGCATTTTCTTGATTGGTGGCTCTTAGGAGTAGCTAACTTTGATTTAGTGTTTAATCTGTACCGCATGGTAATGTTTTCCTTGGGTGGCTTATTTGATCCCCACAGCTGCAGCACCAAGTGAAGGACTATCATCCCCATCTTCCAGAGGAGAATGGGGAAGGAAGGGTGTCTATGGAGTTGGGGTGCCGGAGCCCAAATTCTTTGGTGAACTTTGGGGAAATTTTTTTTCGGTATTCCTAGTTACAATAGATACTGCTTCCCATATATTGACTCCTGTTATCTGAGAATTTGCATCTGTACCTCTGGATTTCCTCAGAGGATTTTTTTTTTTCCCTCTCAAATTATAGGAGCTGGCATCTTGATGTTCTTACATCTCTGAGACACCTTCTGCTAATTATGATTATAATTTCTGTAGTTTATTAAATCTTACAAAAACATCAATTGTAAGAGGCGCTATTATTTTATATATAGCTAAGAAAGAAAGAAAACAGATACCCAATAAACTCCAGCAGTGCTTTTTATCAGCTAAATTTTGTTTTATATTTGAATAAGCTCTTTGTGGCTTGCTTAGATGTAGATGAAAATTCTTGGGCCATATAAACAAGAAAATGCAGGTGAAATAAATTATGGTGTTTCTAAGTCTTCTTTACCTTTCAAGTTGATCTCTTCTGCATTATTTTTGCACTTGGCCATAGATGTCCATGTTGTTCACATATTATGGTCTTCTGTGATAGCAAGAGCATCATTGAGGATTGAGACAGCATTCCTTAGGAATGCTCTACCATTGTCTCCAGGCTTTTCTTCCAAACTGCAAGTTCTAGCAGATATGCATGGGAAATGATACATCACAGCCACCAGCTGGCCAGCAGTGATTGTGAGATGTAGTGATTGGAGATTCATTGTAAAATCAGAAGGTAGTATTGCAATATCAGAGGGAGATGTAAAATCAAAAGCTCAGATTTCTTTTTTTAAAAATGTTTTTATTTTAGATTTTTTATTATTTATTTATTATTTATTATATTTATTATTAAGTAGGTATAAGTGTTCATTATTAAGGAAAATATTAAGCATGGTGGCTAGGAATTTGAACTGGGATCTGAAACTAAAATATCATGATGTAGAGAGTTGCCAGAAGCCCATTTATAGTCAAGCAGAAGCTGTGTTATCTTAATGAAGTTACTTCTCTGTGCCCCAATTTTTCATCTAAGAAAAGGCCCATAAGGATGATGGTTTCCACCTCAGGGTTTTTTGATTTAGTAAGTTGATTTCTATAGTGTCTTAAAACATCGCTTTATACATTGATGTACTATTTATCTTATGTATATTAGTAAACAAACAAATAAATGACTGATATCACCAGGAAGTAGGGGGAACCAGGTATAAACAAAGGCCAGGCAACAGAGAGGAGAATGGAGCAGATGCACAGAAACTGTAGAAGGCCCATGAGGGCCATGAGGCCTCCTTCCCTACTGAAGGAGCCTAACAGTGGGCATCCCATGACACAGTTGGGGGCTAGGGAGTGGGAGGCAGGGCTTACAACTTAGTCTACACAGCAGTTTCCCTAAGTGTAGATAAAAGTCACATGTGTGCCAGGAATAGAGGTTGGTGGCTGGTGGAGACTGTAAGGAGCAGTGGAAACACCCACCATTGCTTGCTCTCAACCGTCTCAAACATGCACTGGGAGTATTCTTGTCAAAAATAACTCCAGCTAGTACAGTTTTGTTTTGCTTTTTAAGTAGAGATAGCTTGGCCATTCTGTGACTTGGCAACCAAAGCATTTTAACTGCTTCTTCAATATCTTTTCGTCCAGAAATGACCCAGGATAAGGGCCAACCCCACAGGTTTGTAAATCTATGGAGCCCTCTTCACTTGGAGAAACCCGAAGCATTGCGTTATCAGAAGTCAGTTTACCTGAGCAGTCATGGAATTTCTGCTTTCACAGACAGTTCTCCTGCCTCGGTGGAGTTCTTGATCTGTGAGCCAATTCCATGTTTTATCAGACTTCAGCCTAGGGCAGAACCAAGGCTCTTATTTCATATAATTCTTTCTTCTTCTGTGTTCTTTTGGGAGAAGAACGCAACTTTCACTTCTCTGCAACAACTCCTGTTCAGTAACAGAAGTTGTCACCATAGTGCAAAGTCAGTGGGTTTTAGAATTCTATAGAGCTGCCTTTCTGTGCCTGGCAGTCTTCGAGTCCGTTCTGTTGTCTCTCAAGAAGGAATACTGGCCTTTACTTCAGAGAGCTATGGGAAGGTGCTCCGAAATCTTGTAGCTTAAGTTCTTTGTCTTGCCATTACTAGTGCCTGTTCCATTCAGTTGCTAAGCTAGGTCACACTTGGATATCCCACCTCTGTCTAAGGCAGGGGTCATGGTGGGACTAGGGATGAGCCCAGGGCTTTTCCCAAACAATAAATATTCGCCACCCCCAGCCCATCAAGAGTCCTTACTGTAATGAGCCACTACTACCCATGGGAATGGCTGGCGGGGGGGCGGAGGGGTGGTACAAAAGTCAAATCTGTGCCCCTTCTCTTTCCATCCTCCATCCCTGAAACTCCAGCTTGGGGTACCCTATGCCTCCGGATTGGTCACTTTGAGAAACTTAACACCTATTTTAGTGATAATCACTTTAGAATTCCTAGTGATAGCCATGGAGATCTTGAAAGCAGCCTTGGAAGGTGCTACTCCTAAATGTTTTTCATTTTACAGATAAGAAAACCGAGATTCAGCACTTAATTGCCTAAAGAGAAAAGATAAGTTCCATTATCAACTTAGAAATCCTTCAAAGTCCGTTCCCTGTTGTCATATTTCAGTGTCATTTATCGGGATGAGGATTTGACATGCTTTTTATTCTTGACCCTCTTTTGTTCCAGGGTCAGTAAAGAATGGAGGGCTGTCCTTGTTTCTGACCATCTCTCTCAGCTGCAGGTCAGGTTGATTGTGTGATTCACAGCTCCCTGAGGGGAAGAGTCTGTTTGTTAAGGGGTTCGCTGCCCCTAGAGCAAACGGGGCCACATGGTGGAGCACTAGCTAGGCAGGGGGCCAACGGGAGGGAAGTGTGAGGACTTAGCTGGACCCGTGGAAGGAAGTTCACAGATTGGGGTCTTAAATCCATAGGGCTGGTGGCCATCCTGAGCCTGCTAGCTTGCACGTGAGCCTGGGTTTAGACCAGAGCAAACAGACTTTCTCTGCCAGATAAAGCATGTTTATTTTTGTCTGTTATTTAGTTATATATTATAGGACTTCTCCCTTATTTTTTCCTGAGAGTAGAAATGGCAGCTGAATTTCATTCCTTTCCAAGTGAGAAAGAAAGAATAAAGAAATGGGGGAAGGGAGGGATCTGTACATGTTTAGTTCCTCACATTTTTGGTAGGAGCAGTAGTCTGTTCGATAAACAGTTTTTATTCTAGGCTCCTGAGTGCTGGATTTGGGTGGTTTTGATTTATTGGACTTTAGTTTACTATTTTATTTTATTTATTTTAAAAAGATTTATTTACTTATTAGAGGAAGAGAGGGAGCATGAGGGAGGGGGCTGAGGCAGAAGGAGAGAGAATCTGAAGCAGACTCCACACTGAGTGCGGAGCCCGCCAGGGGGGCTCGATTTCATGAGCCTGAGATCACGACCTCAGCTGAAACCAAGAGTTGGCTGCTCAACCGACCGGCCAACCAGGCGCCCCTGGTTTACTATTTTAAAGAGATCAGTCCAGCTGTTTTTAGATGAAACATGGTGGTAATACACACAGCATAAAAGTAAGCCCAGTTTGCTTAGTTTAAGAGTGTGAAGAGCACTGGAACTAAATAAAAGCTTCCAAATTTAAAACTGAAACATTCTTTAAAACATTTGATTATTTGTATTGAATTTTTAAGATGGAAGCAGATACAGCAACTAAGGTATCATTCTTTTCCCCATTTTTTTTTTTTAAAGAATCACATTAATTCACTAATGAGTTTATGTTTGACTATATCTGAAGTGAATTGGTTGAATTATGCTAAGAACTTTTATGGTGACATTCTTAAAAATGCCTGCACACTGGGGTGCCTGGTGGCTCAGTGGGTTAAGCCTCTGCCTTCGGCTCAGGCCATGATCCCAGGGTCCTGGGATTGAGCCCCACATCAGGCTCTCCGCTCAGGGGGAAGCCTGCTTCCTCCTCTCTCTCTCTCTGCATACCTGTGATCCTTATATAAACTCCATCAGTCCCATGAGGTGCTGCTCACAGAGAAATTCAAACAGAATCCCAGCAAAGGGTGTGCCTGGGTGGCTCAGTGGGCCAAGCCTGTGCCTTCAGCTCAGGTCATGATCCCAGGGTCCCGGGATCGAGCCCCCACATAGGGCTCCGCTCAGCGGGGACCCTGCTTCCCCGCCCCCCCACCTGCCTCTCTGCCTACCTATGATCTGTCAAACAAATAAATAAAATCTTAAAAAAAAAAAAAAAGACTTCCAGCAAAGCTTCCCACATGGTCCAGAGCAAGACAGAATAAAAACACTTCCCTCCTTTTTTCCCCATTTTTGTATGTAGACCACTCCCTCCTAGTTTGAGGTCTGGCTGTAGGTAAATCTGTCATCACAGAGGTGGGATGTCCTTGACTTTTCAGGAACATTCTGCCTGGCAGTCTGTTGCAAGGTGCGATCAACATTCTTGACGTGCATCATCTCCGATGCTCACTCTCTTCTTGGCCTGTAATCACGGGAAACTGTTTCAACACACCAGCATCTCTGACTGTAGAGTTTGGAAACCCAAAGACACACCTGTGGAATGCTTGCTGATGGGCAGGGTACTTCCTCCTCCTTCCTTTCCTTATAGAACTCCCCTCAGTTTTTATCCCTTCACGGTTTTTCTCCCTCCACACTTTCCCAGGCCCCCCAGTACAATAGGGCATGATGGGTGGTCCGGACTTTGGTGCTAGAAGGAAGCACCAGGATGGGCCCACCCTGTCCCCTTCATAGGATGGAGGAGGCAAGTGCAAGGGATTGCGTCCTCGCCTCGAAGTCACTGGCTGAGCAGCAGTCGAATCTAACTAAAGCCCATGTCCCCAGGCTCTGTCTGGTGCTATTTTAACCAGAACAGATTGCTTTGGTCGGTTGGACTTGTTTGTTGCCCAGCTGTCACTTTTGTCATTTGAATGATTACATATCGCTTCTCAGCCTTTCGGTTAAGATCAAGTGTGAATGATTACGTATCATTATAATGGCTTACGGCCCATGTGGGAAGAACCATGTGATACGGTTACTTTCTTTCAACTCCTCTATGAAAGGCTTGCTGCATGCGGATACAGGGTTGAGAGATACACAAGGTATTTCTCGGTGATTCCATGATAACCTTTAAAGTAGGTTTTCACCTCTGTGGGCTCAAAAGACGTCTTGCTTAAAGGCCCACAGCGGATCAGTGAGGGAGCTAGAATTTGAAACTGTTTCCCTGTCTTCAAAATCTCTGCCCCTTTAGTACCCCAGTTACATGTTCAGAATAATAAAACCCTCACACTTGAGATTTTATCAGTTTTAAAACTGAAAATGTCTAACCAGAGTAATGGGTTTTTCCTTACACTGTTATATTCCAGCTTTGCTTTAATTTAAAATAAAAATTCAAAGGAAACTGTTGGAATGAGTGAGGTGATGCATTTAAACAGTCCTAATAATGAAGCTGTTTGAAGTCCAGAAATGACATCTGACTTTAGCTGCTTCATCGAGTTTATTAGTTGGATAAGAAATGACATCAATATTTGGCTTAAAAAAAAAGAGACCTTGTTTTAATTTTGTAAACCTTACTCAGATTGATGTTCAGCTGTTAATTTGAAGTGTTCGGTTAGAAAGATGTAAATAAAGATATGTCCTCTTCTAATTGTGATTTAAAACATCAGAAGTCTCACACACACACACACACATACACACACACACACACAGCCCCCTCACCCCCAGATGAATAGTCAGGCAGAGCAACAGGACTTGCAAGAATGTAACCACACTGTACCAGCTCTGTGTTCTGTGTTGCTCCTTCCTTGACCTTCAGGGGTTCTGTAGAGGACAGCCCTTCTGCCTGCTTGTTCTGGGCTTCCTCTGTAACATCCCTTCTCATTGCCTCAACCCTGTAGCTTTTGTGTGCTTAGCCTAAAACCTCTTCTGCCAGCATCTTTCTTTTACCTTTTCACACTTAACTACTTCTGTCTTCTTGATTCTCTCATGATCGTCAGCCCCTTCAATGCCCTTTCCTTCTCAGCGTCTGACAACGTGTTGTTTATCTAGAAGACTCACTCTCCGTTTCCGTTCGATGCAGTACATGCAGAGAAAGAGGCATTGAAATGAGTCAGACCTGGACTGAAACTTGGTTCTCCCATTTAATTAGGCATGAGACCTCAGTGGCAATTTTTTTTTTAAATGTGTGAAACAGGGCTAACAATCCCTCCTTCCCAAGGTAATCAGAAAGATTAGCTGAGATCATGCATTACAAGCACCTAAAACTGTGCTTGGCACACTCTAGGAATTCAGGCATGAGCACTCCTCACCTTCGTCCTTTGTCTCCTTCCCGGTTCCATTGTGAAGTTGGACACATTAAAATCTTCAGCGATTTCATGAAATTTTACATCTGTAGCAACATCTGTCTCCTTAAATGTACTTTATGTAGCTTTTCTTTATGTAGCAGCATATTAGACAGGTTTTTATTCTGTGTCACCATTATCTTCAGTTACTAGCATTATAACTACCTTGACTTCTCCTAGTATATTAAAAGAATTCCATTATTGGTTAAGTAGACTTTGTGGGATATCCTATAAACCTGACCATCAAGTATAATGTTTCTTTTTTTTTTTTTAAGATTTTATTTATTTATTTGAGAGAGAGAATGAGCAGTGGGGGAGGGTCAGCGAAAGAGAGAGAAAGAAAGAGAGAAGCAGATTCCTTGCTGAGCACAGAGCTTGATGTGGGGCTTGATCCTAGGATCCTGAGATCGTGACCGGAGCTGAAGGCAGATGCTTAACCAGCTGAGCCACCCAGCTGCCCCCAATTATAAAGTTTTTACAGACAAAAATGAGCCAGTATTCCGACAGCCAGTTTAATAACAAATGTGAGAAAGAAAACTTTTGCTTTGTTTTTTTTTAACTTTGTATTTTGAAATAATTTTAGATTCACATGAATTACAAAAATGGTATAGCAGGTTCCCATATACCCTTAACCCATCTTCCTCTTATAATTATAGTGCCATCATCAAAACTGCCAAATTAACATTGGTCTGATACTATTAATTAAGCCATAGGCTTCATTTGGATTTCGTGTGTTCCCCCCCGCTTCATCCTTTTTCTGTTCCAGGATTTAATCTAGGATCCCACATTATGTTCAGTCATTCTGTCCCCTTGGGCTTCTCTAATTTGTGACAGTTTCTTGGTCTCTCCTTGTCTTTCATGACGCTAACACTTTTGAAGACTACTGGTCATTTATTTTGTAGAATGCTCTTCAGTTTGAGTTCGTCTGATGTTTTCACTTCATTAAATCAAGGTTGTGAGTACTGCAGATATGCTGTTCTCTTCTCAACGTGCTGTCAGGGTACATGATGTCATTCTAGCTTATTATAAGTGATGCCAACCTTGATCACTTGGGTGAGGTGGTCTCCCCCAGATTTCTCCATTGTAAAGTTACTGTTATTCCCTTGGCTATGAATAAATATTTGGGGGGAGACACTCTGAGAGTGTGCATATATCTTCTTTCTCTTTTTGCCCATTCATGTTACTTAATTGCAGTATAGTTCAGTGTTGTTTGTTAGTTCCAGGCATATTGCATAGTGATTCAACAATTCTGTGCATTACTCAGTGCTCACTGTGGTAAGTATACTTATCATCTGTCACCACATTATACTATTAAAATATTATTGATTATATTCCCTGTGTTGTACTTTCCATCTCAGTAACTTACTTTTTTTTTTTCTTAAAGATTTTATTTATTTATTGGACAGACAGAGATCACAAGTAGGCAGAGAGAGAGGAGGAAGCAGGCTCCCTGCTGAGCAGAGAGCCCGCTGAGGGGCTCGATCCCAGGACCCTGAGATCATGACCTGAGCCGAAGGCAGAGGCTTTAACCCACTGAGCCACCCAGGCGCCCCTCCATAACTTACTTTGTAACTGGAAGTTCGTACCTCTTAATCCCCTTCACCTGTTTTGCCCATGCCCCCACCCACCTTCCCTTTAGCAGCCACAGTTTGGTTCTCTGTATTTAAGAGTCTGTTTATTCATTTGTTTTGTTTTTTAGATTCCAACTGTAAGTGAAATCATATAGTATTCGTCTTTTTCTGTCTGACATTTCACTTAGCATAATACCCTTTAGGTCCATCCCTGTTGTTGCAAATGGCAAGCTTTCATTCTGTTTTATGGCTGAGTAATAGTCCATGGTATATATATATAATATATTATAGTGTATATATACATTATATATATAATATGTTTATATACATAATAAGTATATAATATGTAGTATATATACAGTGTATACATACACTGTATATGTATATATACATTATATATACACACCGTGGATTATTACTCTGTACACAGATATAGTATTTAATATACATGGTAAATATAGTATTACTATATTACTCCATACTATATATGTGATATATATTATATATATATATACACACACACACACACACCCCACACCTTCTTTACCCATTCATCTATTGATGGATACTTAAGTTGCTTCCCTATAATGGCCACTGTAAATAATACTGCAGTGAACATAGGGGTGCTTGTGTCTTTTGAATTAATGTTTTCATTTTGTTTGGGTAAATATCCATTAGTGGAATTACTGGGTTATAGGACATCTTTATTTTGAACTTTTTGAGAAATTTCCCTATTGTTTTCCACAGTGGTTGTACAAGTTTACATTTCCACCACAGTGCAAGAAGGTTCCCTTTTCTCCACATTTCCCACTCATTTTTTTTTGATTTTTTATTTTTGTAAGGATTTTATTTATTTGAGATAGAGAGAGAGAGAGTGAGTGCAGGAGCAGGGGGAGGGGCAGAGACAGAGGGAGAAGCAGACTCCTTGCTGAGCAGGGAGCCCTACATGGGGCTCGATCCCAGGACCCTGGGATCATGATCCAAGCCGAAGGCAGATGCTTAACCCACTGAGCCATGCAGGAGGCCCTCGCCACTCATTTTAGATCTGTGGATCTAGCCTACAGCAGTGTTAACAGTAGTGGTTTAATGGTGGTTTCCTCCTTCCCTCATCACTACTGCATTTATGAATTGGAATTCTTCTCTAAGGAAGATAGGTCTTCTTATTTATTCATTTAAATATTATCATTAGTTTATTTTGGCATGGACTGATGGATATGTATTTTATCCTTTGTGTTATAACCCAGTATTATTGCTGTTTACTTTGTTGCCCAAATTGTTCCAGGTTTGCCTATAGGGAGTTCTCATGTTGGCTTCTCTGTCCTTCATTGTGCCTCCATTTTTTTTTTTTTTTGAAGAATTTATTTATTTGACAGACAGAGATCACAAGTAGGCAGAGAGTCAGAGAGAGAGAGAGAGAGAAGGGGGGAAGCAGGCTCCCTGCTGAGCAGAGAGCCTGATGCGGGACTCCATCCCAGGACCCTAAGATCATGACCTGAGCCAAAGGCAGCGACCCAACCCACTGAGCCACCCAGGAGCCCCATTTTGTTTTATTTTAAAGCACTTTCTGATCCTACAAGGTGTTCCAGGCTCATTTTGTATTTTCTCTGTGTCAGCCTTGGACTTAGCCTCTTCACCAAGGAGCCTTAGTTCCTTTTGATGAAAGTATGTTTATTGCTACTGGAAGTGTCATTTTAATGTCTCTCAGCAGGAAGAGTTAGGAAGTATTCGTATGGAAACTAACAAATGTGTGCACATACACATCTCCTGTTTCCATATCTATCTGTATATGATCTTGAGGTGGGGGTTCTGTATGTATAACCTCCCATTGATTTCTAGCACAGGGTTCATTTTAACCGTGCTTTATGCTTATTTGTGACTTCTTTTTCCGGCAATTGGAAACTGGCTCTCATTATTCAAAACCTGGTTGATCGTGTCTGGATCTATTTTTGGATTATCTGTTCTGTTCCACTCATCTTTGTATCTGTGCATTCACCAGTACCACAATGTTGATTTATTATAAGTCTGTTGTTAGGTAGTGTGAGTCCCTGTGTATTTTTTTACTCAAAATTGTTTTGTCTGTTCTACTTCCTTTGCCTTCCCCGTAAATATTAGAATCAACTTGTCTATATTTACCAAAAACAAAGTAAAAATAAACAAACAAACTTTTGCCAGGACTTTGATTGTAATTGCATTAAGTCTGTAAATCATTTTGGGGAGAATTGATTTTTTTTTTTTAAAGATTTTATTTATTTATTTGACAGACAGAGATCACAAGCAGGCAGAGAGGCAGGCAGAGAGAGAGAGGGAAGCAGGCTCCCCGCTCAGCAGAGAGCCCAACGCGGGGCTCAATCCCAGGACCCTGGGATCATGACCAGAGCCGAAGGCAGAGGCTTTAACCCACTGAGCCACCCAGGTGCCCCAGAATTGATATTTTTAACTATAATGAGTCTTCCAGTACATGAACCCTGCTATCTCTCCATTAATTGACATCATTTTATTTCTTGCAAAGGTTTTGTAGTTTCCAACATAGAGATTCTGTACATATTTTATTAGATTTATACTTAAGTGTTTTTTGGGGGAGAGCTATTGTGAGTGATAAATTATATTTTTAAAATTTCTGTTTCCAGTATGTCCGTTGCTACAATACAGAAATGTGATTGACTTTTGTGATTAACTTAATATTCCTCAACGTTTCTTATTCTAAGAATTTTGTGGATTCTTTATCTCTGTAAAAATTCATGTTCTCTGTAAATAGAAGCAATTTTATTTCTTCCTTTCCAGTCATATGCTTCTTTATTTTTTTTTCCCTTTAATTGCAGTGGCTAGGATTTCTGATGTTATGTTTAATAAAGTAGGGAGAATAAAGGTTCTCACCTTGTTCTCAATGGATCTTAAAGGGGAGAGCACTCATTCTTTTACCATGATGTATATTAGCTCTGGATTTTCTTTATAAATGCCCTTTATCAGGTTAGTTTGCTGAAAGTTTTTATCATGAATGGGTGTTGAATTTTGTGAAATGCTTTTCCACTTCAATTGAATGATCCTGTGTGGGTTTTTTTTTTTTTTTTAACAGTCTATTCATATGCTGAAATTACATTAGTTGACTTCAAATCTTAATGTAGCCCTGAATTCCCAGCATAAACTCCAGTTGGAAGTGGTGCATTTCTGTTAATGTTAATATTTTATTGAGGATTTTTAATTGTGGGGTAGATGAAGGATATTCGTATAGTTCTCTTCTCCTGTACTGTCTGTCTGGTTGTGGTGTCATGGTAATTCTGGCCCCATAAAATGAGTTAGGAAGTATGCTTTCTCTTATGTTTTCTTTTTAAAAAATATTTTATTATTTATTTATTTATTTGACAGACAGATCACAAATAGGCAGAGAGGCAGGGAAAGAGAGAGAGGGGGAAGCAGGCTCCCTGTTGAGCAGAGAGCCCAAGGCAGGCCTCAATCCCTGGACCCTGAGATCTTGACTTGAGCTGAAGGCAGAGGCTTTAACCCACTGAGCCACCCAGTCACCCCTCTCTTATGATAATTTCCTTATGATTGTAGGATTGGTATTATGTCTTCATTAAATGTTTGGTAGAATTTGCCAATGAAACTATCCAGGCCTTGGGATTTATATTTTGGAAAGGTTTTTCTAAATTTAATTTCTTTAATAGAAAATTAATCAGGTTATCTTTTTTTTCCTTCAATGTGTTTTGGTAGTTTGTGATTTTTGAGAAATTAGTCCATTTTATCTAAATTGTTGGATCTGCATGGGCAGAATTGTTCTTAAGTTTTACTTTTTCCTTTTCATGCCTGCTAGATCTTATTGATAAACCCCTCTTTTCTGCTTCTGATAATTTTTGTCTCTCTTTTCTGGTCAGTCTCGCTAGAGATTTATCAATTTTATTGATCTTTTTAGAGAACTAGGTTTAGATTTGATTGATTCCCCCCATTTTCTATTTTTAATTCCATTGATTTCTGCTCTCATTTCCTTCCTTTCTTTAACAATAGAAATTAACAATAGAAATTTAAAAATTTCTCTTATTTCCTTCCTTCTGATTGCTTAGGGTTTATCTCACTCTGCTTTTTTTGTTTGTTTGTTTGAGGGAGAGAATGAGAAAGAAAGAGAGAGCGTGTGTGAATGTGTGGTGAGAGTCAGAGGGAGGGAGAGAGAATCTGAAGCAGGTTCCATGCTTATTGTGGAGTAAAACGACCCTGAGATCATGACCTGAGCCAAAAATCAGGAGTTGTATATTTAACCACTGAGCCACCCAGGCACCCCTCTCTCCTTCTGCTTTTTATTTTTTAATATTTGTTTTATTTGACAGAGAGAGCATGAACAGGGGGAACAGCAGGCAGAGAGAAAGGAAGAAGCAGGCTCCCTGTTGAGCAGAGAGCTGGACATGGGACTCAATCCCAGGACGACCAGAGCTGAAGGCAGATGCTTAACCGACTGAGCCACAGAGGCACCCCTCACTCTGCTTTTTTTTTTCTTCACTGTGCTTTTTATGTACCCTTCTAATCATTGCTATAGTAGCAGCCCACATACACTGAAAATTTCAAGTTTTTGCTTATTTAACCATCATACATATCTTACGGAAATTAAGGGAGAACAATAGTATACTTACCCAGATAATCACCATTTTGGTTGCTCTCCTTCATTCCCAATGCAGCGCATTTCCTTCTGGTACCATTTCCCTTCTGTTCAAGGGACTTTCTTGACCGCTTTTTGTAGAGTAAATCTGCTGGCAACCAATTTTCTCTTAGTTTTTCTTCCCCTGAGAATGGCTTTATTTTATCTTTATTGGTCGAGAGTATTTTCCCTGGATGTAGAATTCACTGGATGACAAATCTTTTCTTTGAGAACTTGAAAAATGTTGCTGTTTCTTTCCGGTCACCATGATTTCTGACGAAGTCAGTAATCATTTCAGCCACGGTTTTTCTCGGTAGCGTGTTATTATAAGTGGTCTGCTTTAGGATTTCTGCGTTTGTTTTCAGTGTTCCGCGGTTTGTGTGTTAGGGCATGGGTTTCTTGGAGCTTATTCTGTGCAGTATTTGCTGAGATTTTGGAATCTGTAAATTTATATCCACAACTTTTTAAAGTTTTCAGCCATTGTTCAGACATTTTTTGAGCTCTTCTCTCTTCTGAGACTCTGATGACAAAAATTATTAGACACTTTGGTATGGAGAATGTGTTCGGGCTTTTTTCCAATCTTTTTTTCCTTTTCTGTTGGATAATTTCTATTGGTTTATCTACAAACTCCCTAGATTTATCCTTTGTCATCTCCATTCTGTATAGAATCTAACAGTTAATATTTTAATTTAGTTTCTGTGTTTTTCAGTCTGGTGTTTCCATTTGCTCCTTATTTTTTTTTTTTTTAGGGGAAGGGCAGAGATGTTTTATCTATCTATTCCATGAGTTTCACAGTACTTCTTTTTTTTTTTTAAGATTTTATTTATTTATTGGACAGACAGAGATCACAAGTAGGCAGAGAGGCAGGCAGAAAGAGAGGAAGGGAAGCAGATTTCCCTGCTGAGCAGAGAGCCCGCTGAGAGGCTTGATCCCAGGACCCTGGGATCATGACCTGAGCCAAAGGCAGAGGCTTTAACCCACTGAGCCACCCAGGCGCCCCGACACGGTACTTCTTAAACTATAGTTTTAATAGCTGCTTTGAAGTCTTTATCTCGTAATTCCAATATTTGGGTCACTGTCTGTCTCCTCCCTTGCAAGTTGAAATATTCCTGTTTTTTTGTATACCAAATAATTTTGGTTTTAATCTGGACATGTTGAATGTTCTGTTATGAAATTCAGGGTCTTGTTTAAATTTTAAGCAGAAAACTGATGTTTGTTTTCCTGTGTGTTAGCAGGCAGTCAACAGGTTAGGTTCAGATTACAGGTTTCAACCTGCTTTCATGGGCTGTGGTTCAAATGTCAGTTCAGTTTTCACTGCCTTTGCTGTGATCATTGGACCTGACCTCTCCTGCCCCACCCCTTAACCAGTGTGTATTTCATTTCTCAAGGCATGGGTAGTTCGTTGAAATTCAGATCACCCCCAGCTTGGAGGTGAGCCCACAAGTTCTTTACGACTTTATGGGATTGCTCTCTTGAGCTCCCTTCTCTCTGTCATATCACTGCCACGTACTGGCTCCTTGACATACTCTTCTCAGTCCTCTAGCCAAAAAGTGTAAGCTTTAGTTTTTCCTGTCTTCCCTGCACTTCTCAGGATTGCATCTGTGTCCAGGGCCATGTTGCAAGAGGATGGAGAAACGAAAAAGCAGCAATGATTTGCCCATCCTCCTGGGACCACCACTAATTTGGTCAGTGAGAATTCCCCTCCCCCGAGTTTCAGGGACCTGCCCCACTCTTGCCCCCATGGCCACTACCATCACTCTGCATGAAGCCTCTGGTGTTTTGTTATGCCATGTTCTTGTCCCCTTCTCCAGTCAGCCTGTTGATCACTTATTTTTCAAAGCCCTCAGAATCCTGATCTATGCATTCTGTCTATAGTTTGTAATTGCATTCAGTAGAGAGACAGAGTGGTGTTTCTTACTCTATCTTATCTGGAATCTTGAAAGAATCTAGGAAGGCTGTGGTTCTTCTGAGAGTCCCAGCCAGGCTGTCTCTCCCCCTTACTTTCAGTATATTTGCTTTCTTGTTCAACCTCTGTGTGTGTGTGTGTGTGTGTGTGTGTGTGTGTGTGTGTGTAGAGAGAGAGAGAGAAAGAGAGGAGTTTCTGAACCCACACCCCAATGAGAAACAAATTTTGCAGTTAGAGTGCAATATTGCATATAGGTCTTTTTAAATTTAACATTATAATACCAACTTAAAAACACTGCTTCTAAAGCTGCTAACTAGGGTCAGCTCCCTTCAACCCTTCAGTGTTCTTAAGTACACCATTCATTTGTGAGATGGTCAGATTCATTTGGTAAGACAACATTTTAAAGGTTGGAGCTCACATTTTTTAGATACCCTCAAACACTAGGTCCCTCTAACATGACTGTCTTTGGTCTGTTTGCTGGGTGTGAGGGCATGCAAAGTTGTACTTTTCTCTAAATTGTTTCTTCTAGCTACTGCCCTGCTCTGACTTTGGACCTCCCTCAGCACAACTGTTGTCCATTCGGATGGCAGTACTGTAGTACTGGTATGTAGACAGTATCTAGGACTTGACTGCTGATTATGTCACACATTTGACCTACAATGTTTCTGCCAACAGAAGAGGACTGGGGTTTTTAAAAATTCCTAGGACGTCCGTTGCGTTTCTGAGTTCAAATGAAGTTACACTGTGCCATGGTGTCTGAAACAAAATTCCTGCTGTATTGTGTTCCTTAGTTTGATGTTACTGGATTATCCATGACAAACCATGATTCTGGGTATTTTTTGAACATGTTACCCAATCCTTGTGTGCAGAAAGTGGCCAGATAATTATCTGGGTTTTTTCCCCCTTGCTTTTTTACATGCATACTCTAGGCCAACAGCAATAAAAAATTAAAGAATGTCCTTTTTTCCCCTGCCCCAGGTAAGGATGAACTGGAAAGTCTGTTCATTTGGAATTGGAATTGACCTCTGTTTGGATCAGTGCTTTTCATTAAAGATGTAATGTGTCCTTTATCAGCATAGATTAAAATGTTATCAAGAACCCACACCGGAAACACAGCTGGCAAGCTGAAGTGCTCTCTGGCTTCTCTCAACAGCCTATCTTTACAGCTTGAATTCACTTTCAGAATTTGACAGTACTGTGTCCTGAGGTTCAAGCATATCATGGCAGCACCAGAATTCAGAAGGGCCTCTCCCTTAGAGGTGACTACAGCTACCTTTGATGAAAGGATTTGTTTTGTTGGGAACATAGGCTTAGACTTGGTTATTGAGTACTGGAAACAGTGATTCTGGTGGGGGGGGTGAACATTTTTACCTAGAATGCTGAAGTTATTATTTATATAATGATTCTCATGATAGAAACAATCCTAGGTGGTAGATCATTGGTGTCAAAGTTACTGAATGATTTAGAATATCACCGAAGAGGTCTAAGAGGAATACATTTCTAATAGCTAGTGTAGAATGATACATAGTTTTAATTAACTTGATTGTTACTGATGTATATAAAGCTTAATGGTCAATACAAATTTGAACTGGGGCATTTCTCTTTATTCTTTCATGGAGACTATACATGGTAATGTGGGCACTGGATTCAGGATCCCCAAACTTGACCTTGCCCCTTTTTCCCCCACTAATAAAAGGAAGTGATCATTTCATTCTTCATTTTTTGAGAGTTATTTTTTTTAGGGGAGGGGACAAGGGAAGGGCAGTACAAGAGACAAAATTCATTGTATAAATGCTTTTGAAAATGGAAACTTTTGCACTTTTGCTGCAGGATTGCAAGAGATAAAAACAAATTCAAGCTGCTTGATCAGAAAAGAATACAAGAGTCTCGTGGTATCCAAGGGCACGATGGAGCAAAGGACTGAACTGAAAAGATGGGAAATGGTCTGATTGGCTCATCTTGGGTGATGTGTCCACCCTTGAGCCAGTCAGCTATGTCAGGGAAGTTGGGCATGAAGTCCACATGTTGCCATCAGGGGGTCTTCCTCTCTGTGGGAAGAGTGACATTTAATGGTGAAGGGTTAAGCTAGACAACCCCCTCACGTGATCTCTTGCAAAAACCATGTTTAAATTTGCCAGCTTATTGTAATTAAAGCCTCTAATGGTGTGTGACCTTTAGGAATGTTACAAAATTTATCAAACTTACAAATAAAATACGTTTTTCAGCCATTTTCATTCACAAGTTATACTGTGCTAACAGTTTTTCTCCTTGGTGACTACTCTGTATCTCAAAGATGGTATTATATTATATTATATTTTCACTTGAGAAGGAGAGAGAGAGAAAGAGAGAGTGAGTACACGCAGGGGCCAGGGGCAGAAGGAGAGGGAGAGAGAGTCCTAAGCAAACTCTGTGCCGAGCACAGACCTCAATGCGGTGCTTGATCCCATGACCCTGCGATCACGACCTGAGCGGAAATCAAGAAGAGTCAGGTACTCAACTGCCTGTGCCATCCAGATGCCCCAAGTGGTATTATATGTTTTAAAGGGATGATTTCTCTTTCCTCTTACAGAATCCATCACCATTTTCAGAACTCTCTATAGTACACTTTCTTGCCATATATAGTCCTATTCTTTTTTTTTTTTTAGAAGATTTTATTTATTTATTTGACAGAGATCACAAGTAGGCAGAGAGAGAGAGAGAGGAGGAAGCAGGTTCTCTACTGAGTAGAGAGCCCGACGTGGGACTTGATCCCAAGACCCTGAGATCATGACCTGAGCTGAAGGCAGAGGCTTAACCACTGAGCCACCCAGGTGCCCCAGTCCTATTCTTTCATGTAATTTTCCTTAAATTGCACTGGACTCCTTCCCTTCTCTTTCCTCATGCTGTTGTGTGTTGGAATTTTTTTTAAGACCAAAGAAATTTAACTTTCAAATTTAGAAAATACAGCTTTAATGTATCAGTAAATGATGTAGCATTTTTGAAAGGTCACATTTTTTACAGTTGGAAGGAAAATCGGAAATATTTGTGAGTCATTTTAGTTGTCTGAGTTTAATGCCAGTTTTTCTGTAAGGTTAGATGCTTAATTTAAATGCAGAGTATCACTTACTTCCATATGCCTGACTTTAATTTTTGCAACATGACCGAGTATAATAATAATACAGTCCTTTGGAGTAGAAATTTTCATGTGTGGTTGTGGGTGATAAGCTGTGGATTCTTCTTATGGTTGTGGTGTTACCCGCAGACCACAGCTACCTTACATATAACACCATTGTCACCAGTTGAGACTGAGCTCTTGGTTCCACAGCCACCTGTGGAAGGCAGGTGTTATGGGTTCTCTCTCCAGCTCTGTCATTTATGAACAAGGTGACCCTGGGCTAATTATGTCACCTGAGCTGCTGATCTTTAAAAACAATACTTAACATAATTCCTGGAAAATAATCATTGCTCACAATGTGGTGATTACTATTAGTAAATGATGTGTTTCTTGCAAAATGTAACTTTGCCAACAAAACGTCCCATCCTACTTTATTTGCTATCTGCATTGTTGCTTTGTAGAGGTCTCTAAAACTTGGAGCTCCCAGGGACTGTCATGGGAAATTGGGGCAGTGAGGGTCCTACAGATTTAGGAGTGATGGATGGAGTAAGTGGCAAGACCCATAGCTATTCAGGTAGTATGGAATCGATTGAATTGATTCAATTTCAAAAGCACTAAGAATTAAAAGACAAATTCCAATAAAATAAAGATAGTGGTGGTAGTGCATTTAAACTCAAATTCATATACATGAAGTGGCAGAAGGAAGCTGAGAGAACAAAGTAGAAGTTGAAGTGAGAATTGCTGTTGCGTGTATTTTACCTTAGATCCTGGGACTCCTATTTTAATATCAATAAAAGAATACATTTTTTTAAAAATAATTTTTAAGAATAGTAAAATAATCCTCTTGTTGGCCTCTTGTTGGCCAGGCCATTAGTAGGACATTTTATTTTCTCTTTTGGACTCTAGAATTAAAGAAAGAAAGCTGGAAAGGATCCAGAGAAGAGCAGTGGAAGGAGCCAAAGGATTATTAAAAATAAGGCCCATGAGGAAAGGGTAAAGGAGTTGTGAATCTTTAGTTTGAAGAGATGTTCAAGAGGCCACTTAATAACTGTCTTCAGATATGTGAGGGGTTGTGAGGAGGGTGCCAAGCAGTTGTTCCTTTCTCACTAAGAACTGAAGGGAAATGGTTCATAGAGACTTTGGTTAGATAAAAAGAAGTACTGCTTGGAAAGGGGAGAGCGAGGCGTGAACTCTGTGGTCACTCTAGCTGTTCTGCACATCTTTGACAGGACGAGACAGCCCTGGTCCTTGGCTGGCTGTGGTGTGTCCCTGTGAGGTCGGCTATGTGCCTGGACAGAACATCTGTATAAACTTAAAATCTCAGCCCTGAAAGTATCACTTTATGTGGTACTCTCTTGTATTTCTTGGTTCTTTCCTGGATGTTAGTCTCTCTTTTGCTTCCTCAACTCCCTTCTTCAAATCGTACAGAACACAAAATGAATTCTTATACCCACCGAAAGACACTCAGCAATTTTCAGACTGTGGAGGCAGATTCCCCCCCCCCACAAGGTTGAGTCAGCATAGTTGGAATCACCATCACCTCCAACAGAAGAAAATTCCATTTGAAAGTAGAAATTCTTTTCTGAGAGAGATTTTCACAGTTGTTAATGGGGAAAGTCTCCAGATAAAATTTTGTGCCCCAGTAGAGTAGATTGGTTAAGTAACTATATTTCCTATCACGGAATATGGGAAAGGTTCTTTTTTCAAAAGGGAGGAGCTGCTGAGTTAGTAGAGTTTAAAAGCGAAGTAGTTTGAAATTCCTAAGCACATTTATAGTGGAATATATAAGTGAGTGGTAACTAATTAACATATGCCAAACCAGGGAGGTAAAAATGGTGGAAGGGAGGAGCCGAGTGGTCATTTGGTTGACACTTCACTCAATCACAAACACTAAATTGGGACTGGTACAGAATTTTAAGTGCCTTTTTCTTGGGCCTTGCTGTTGTGATCTTTCTTTAGAACAGTTCTGATATACCCTTTGGAAGGCTGGCCTGTGTGGACGTTGTCTGTGCCAAATTACAACACAGAACAAGGGACTGTTCTGTTTCATTTACTGAGAATAGTGCTTAATAAGTACTATTTGACAACATGCTGAATTAAGGGAATGTTGTAAGGATGTTTCACAAAGGAAAGTGGGTAAAACATCTGATGTTTTCAAGTTCTATTTATATGTAACTTGATAGCAATATAAAGCCTTCCTTAAAACTTTATTTTTAAAATTTTATTCAATACATATGAATATGTACGCTGAGAGAAAATGATGTTATCCGGTCCCAGATATATACCACATCTTGATATAGTTGATGCTATTTCAGAATCCAATTTTTTGCCTTGTTGGTTTGAAATGTATCAGGCCCTGGTAATTTGATTTATATTAACCAGATTCATGCAATACTGATTTGTAACATGGGACACATTCATGATTATATCCTTTTCTCAAATTTGACTTTGAGCTTATCCTAGTATCTTATCTTTGTTTATAATCTTCAGTAACTATGTTTTTTTTTTCCCCTAAAAATGGAATCCCAAGTGGAAATTATACTGTTTAAAGGTTTACATATCTACATGTAGACGAATATAATAAAGGTCAGTGAGAGTTAATGTCGGAAGGGAAAAATAACTGTCAAAATTTTCTATAGTACTTCTATTTATATTTCAATGTCACAAGCTAAGTATTTAGCTCAAGTTTAATTTATTATAGATTTTAGCATATGAGAGTACTACCGTGGGACATTCAAACATTGTTCTACTTAACAAATAAACATCTATAGTTAGTTACAACCTATGAAATCATTAACATGTGTTGAAACGTAAAATAGTATAATTTGTAGCTTTTTTTCCTAGCTGTGCTTTTCATTTAAATACGCTTTAAAGAAAAGATTGGGTTTAGGAACGCCTGGGTGGCTCAGTCAGTTTAGTGTCTGCCTTTGGCTCAGGTCATGATCTCAGGATCCTGGGATCCAGCCCCATATCAGGCTCCCTGCCCAGTGGGGAGTCTGCTTCTCTCTCTCTTACTCCCCTTTGCTCCTGCTCTTTCTCTTTGTCTCTCAAAGAAATACATAAAGTTTTTTAAAAACTGCAAAAGAAAAGATAGGGATTAGATGATTCCCTAATGCCTTTTGCATTGAAGCCTTGAAGATTCTAGTCTTCATTGAAGTCGAGCTTGTGTGAGACCTATAATCTGTATGAAGATATGGGTAAGAAGCAATTGTGTTAGACGGTTTTGGGTGATTATACCTGTAACCTTATTTTATTTTATTTTATTTTTTTCTTAAAGATTTTATTTATTTATTAGAGAGCTCAAGAGGGTGTACACATGAGCAGGGGGAGGGGCAGAGGAAGAAGTAGACTCCCCGCTGAGCATGGAACCTGTCTCAGGGCTTAATCCCATGACCCCGAGATCATGACCTGAGCCAAAGTCAGATGCTCAACCTATTGAGCCACCTAGGTGCCCCACTTGTGACCTTATTTTAAAAAGATATTTATGTTTTGTCACTGGCAGTAGAACCTAAGGAAAAACCCGAATTTTTGCATATTCAGTTAATACCTGGCTTTCCTTTCTTTTACATACTTAGGAGCTAGTATAGTTCTAATGAGCAGAGCAAGTGCCAGAGTAAAAAAGGAAAGAGAGAAGGGTGTAATGTATAAGGATAAACAATAATTAGCTAGTCTGGAGAGCTTCAATGCTAAAAAAAGAGATGCAGTGTAAATTAGTACCTTACCTTTCATTTTATTAATATATAGCAATCGTGTAGCATTTATGATTTATAGAATGCATTCATTGATGTTCTAATTCTGTCCTCACAACAATTTATGAAACAGGCACCATTCTTTGCGTTTCCATTTGAAAACCACCTTCAGGGTAACTGTGAGTTAACGAGGATCACACAGCTAGTGTGCCAGGATTCAGACTCTGTTTTCGGACTTCCAGACCAGGTATCTGTCTTTCTGTTGTTTCACAGGGTTTATCTAAACTGGATTTGGTTTAAAACTACACTGAGATACACAGTGTAGGTGAACTACGGATGTGCTTGTGTGAACTCTGAGCATCACGTTTGTGAAATAGGCAATGTAGTTTTCCTTCACATGGGGCATGATGGGATAGAGTGGTTGAAGACGAAATGAGGAAGCAGGCTGCTAGTCTTCTGTTGCCACCGGCTGACCGGGGACTTGGTGTACATTTCCTCAATTAGAAAGTGAAGGCAGGGGTACCTGGGTGGCTTAGTTGGCTAAGCAACTGCCTTTGGCTCAGGTCGTGATCCCAGAGTCCAAGGATCCAGTCCCGAATCGGGCTCCTGGCTCGGCAGGGAGTCTACTCCTCCCTCTGACTCTTCCCCTCTCATGCTCTCTCTCTCATTCCCTCTCTGTCAAATAAATAAATAAAATCTTTTTAAAAAAAGAAAAGAAAAGAAAGGCAGTTGGCAACTAGGTTCTCCAGACTCCTTTCTAGTTCTAAAATTCTCTAATTCCAAATTTAATTATTACTCTTCCATTCAGAATTGTTTAAAAAAACTATTTGCCTCACATGATTAGCCCACACTTTTGCATTAAGTCTCTCCTAACAATCTATGCCAGGAATTGATAAACTTTGGATTTTGGGTAGTGTAGCAACAGTCCCTTTGTGGTGACTCTGAGAAGACTTTTCGTATACCAAATTCTGTTCTGTAAGAAATAGTGTCACATGGTGAGAACACTCATCCTGAATTTGAAGAGTGGAAAATGACAACAGAATGCCAGTTACACAGGAGCTCATTCAGCAAATGTAAATTGAGCAGCAGTACTAAGTACTTGGGTTGCCAAGACCTTGAACTCCCAGCTTAGCAAGAAGGCAGACGCACAAATGTGAAATGTCAGTGTAATTAGAAGGACGCTGGGATGCCTGGTGGCTCAGTCACCTAAGTATCTGCCTTCAGCTCAGGTCACGATCCCTGGGTCCTGGGATCAAGCTCTGCAGCAGGCTCCCGGCTCAGCATGGAGCTTTTCCCTCTCTGTCTGCCCCCCCCCCCCATTTGTGCGCTGGCTCGCTTGCTCTCTAAGTAAATAAATAAATAAATAAATAAAATATTAAAAACAAAAAGTCCCAGGAAAGATGTCTACAGAGTGGTAAAAGAGTAAAAGAAACAGCGGCGTCTGTGGAGTGGAAAATAGAAGAGATGCACCAACCAAGACTTCACCAAGAAAGGGGTTTTACCAGAAAGGATCTTAGACCTATCTTAGATAAAAGGAAGCATGTACTGAGGAGAAGAAGCTGTACAGAGACTGCTGTGGAGAATCTTTGGTAGTTTGGTTTGTGTCACATGTGAAGGGAGGATGACATGCTGAAGAAGTAGTCTTAGCGAACTTGGGAAAGTCTTAAACAGACTTGAGACTATCCTAGGAATTAAGGAGACGTTTTAAGGAACTAAGGAAAAGTGGATTCTTACAAAGACGAGAGAGGAGGCAGTGTTAGACTCTGAAATTTCTAGTTTGCACGTTGTGGGGGAAGGGCATTCTAGGCAACAAGATAAGTGTGAGGAAAAAACCATGTAGACCCAAGATAGATAGCACATGGGCCCTTCTGTGACCCTTACATACCTCAGACTTTCCCAGTGTAATTGCTGTGGAAGCTGAGGAAGGGTTTCATACTATATCCCATGGGGTTTGGGTTTTTTTCTCTGAGCAGTGGAGAACCCTGAAGTTTTCCAAGCAGAGTAATAGTGATAGTAGATTTGCTTTTGAAAGACTATTGGCAGCAGAATGGAAGCTAGATGAGAGGGCTCAGAATCTTGACAGAGACTCTCACAATATTCCTACTGAAGGCTGTGGGAGCATATGTGAAGCCAAGAGCAGAAGGGTTGTGGTAGATAGAGAAGGGGATAGAGCTGAGAGAGACTCAGTTCCAGTAATGACGACAATAGCATTAGCTGAGATTTACTGAGTATACCAGATGTCTGCTTTAAGTTCTTGTTAGTTACTAACTCATTTAATCCTCACAACAGCCCTGTGAAGTAGGCACTAGGACTGTTGTTATCTGCATTTTACAGATGAGAGAACTGAAGCACAGAGATACTAAATAACTTGGTGAGTTACACAGCCAGTATGTGGCAGTTTGGGAGTGTGAGCTATGGCTGTCTGTGTCTAGAGCCCACACTTGGAGTTACTGCATTCTATCACATTCTGTTACTGAATCAGTAAGCAAGTCTAAGATGTGGTGAGGAGTTAGATGTAGGTGACTAGAGGAGGAGAGTCGTTGATGTGGATGCTTGATTGACAAAGAGGGTACAGATGCCACTTACAGAGATAGGAGGAGCAGGGAGAGGCATTAGGAGGAATTATAATTTGGGGATCATATCAAGTTTCGAGGTTCTTTTGGGACATTCAGCTGATCATGTCCAGAATGCAATAGGATATACCCCTGACCCTTGAACGGTGTGGAGCTTCAGGGTACCAATTCCCTGTGCAGTCAGAACACCTCATATAGCATTTGAGTCCTCAAAAACTTAACTATTAATAGTCCACTATTGACTGGAAGCCTTACCAATAACATATATAGTTGACTGACACATATTTTATATGTTAAATGTATTATTTTCTGTATTTTTATAATAAAGTAACCTAAAGAAAAGCAAATGTTACTAAGAAAATCTAAGGAAAATACATTTGCACCAGTCTAAGGAATCCCTATACATGTGGACCTGTACTGTTCAAACCCATGTTGTCCAAGGGTCAGCATCTGGACCGGGAGTTCAGGATGGGTCTGTGCTTGGTGGTGATGTGTAACTCTAAGTACAGTTGGTATCAGGACAGACTAGTCCTACTGGCCCTGTCTCGGAAGGACTGGGTAGAACTTTATGCCCTTCCTCTGTGTGGGTATGTGCAGCACAAATGCTAGGGAGGGAACTCTTGGTGTCGGCATGAGTGGGAAGAGTCTAAGGAACCCCAGGGCTGCCAGATTTTCTGTAATGAAGACAGCTTCACACCACATAACATGCATGTTTATGAAACCAGGGTGATTAAAAACTAGCAGCTCTCTTGCATCCAGCTCTGGATTCCATCTTTACAATCAAAGGAGAAATGTTCTTTACAAGCTTTTTTCCAAGAGTGTGTGGCTTCCTGGTGGTCCTTCGAACGGATGAGCAAGTTCATGGGTTTAATCCCAGCCAGGCTGATGGGATCAAGAATATGGAATCCAGGGGCGCCTGGGTGGCTCAGTGGGTTGAGCCACTGCCTTCGGCTCAGGTCATGATCTCGGAGTCCTGGGATCGAGCCCCGCATCGGGCTCTCTGCTCTCTCGGGGAGCCTGCTTCCTCCTCTCTCTCTGCCTGCCTCTCTGCCTGCTTGTGATCTCTCTGTCAAAAAAAAAAAAAAAAATCTTTAAAAAAAAAAAAAAGAATATGGAATCCAAAGAGCAGAGGAATCAGGGGGAGCCATTGCCCACGGGGAGTAGGACGCATCATTCTGGGAGGTAGAGATGCCCAGGGGTTTTAACGGAAGTACGTGTTTCCTCTCATGTCAGTGGCGAGCACTTCCTTTAAAAAAACAAAAAAAAAACAAAAAAAACCCCCCTCCCTGTTTTCTTTCCTCCTCTAATCTAAGGTTTAAAAATACAACTAAAGGAACATAGCAAAGAAATTTTGAGAACTAAGCATCATATATAGAGTAATAATTTTGAGACAATTTAAAGCATTGACAGTTATATTCAGTTAACTTTAAAAAGCCTAGTGAAATTGTTGGAAATTACTTAAAATTCTGTTCTTAAGTATAGACTAATAGGTTTTTGCTACATTGATTTTTCAATGATATTTATCTGATTGTAAGATTCTACTTACCGTGAGTCTGAGTGAACTATATTCCTTCAGCCTCCCGGAGTTGTTACAAATAAAGCAGAATCACACTCCTCTTGGTCAAGGTAACGACTGTTTTCATACCCTAATATCTCAAAGTGTAAGTTGATTTTGATTGCTTTTAGCTATAAAAATCTCTTTGGAATTTTTAAAAAAAAGATTTTATTTATTATTTGAGAGAGAGAGAGCACAAGCAGGGGGAACGGTAGAGGGAGAAGCAGACTCCTGCTGAGCAGGGAGCCTGGGTAGGGGTTGATCTCAGGACCCTGGGATCATGACCCTAGCCGAAGGCAGGTGCTTAATTGACTGAGCCACCCAGGCACCTCTACCCATGATACTCTTGACTTAAGTTCTGTATCTGCTTTCTACTGGAATAACTGGCTTCTTTTCTGTTTTACCTTCTGTGGTAGACCAGATTCTAAGATGGCCCCTTGATCTCCATGCCCTGGTGTTATACCAGATTATGTCGTGATATATGGCACAGAGCATTTTGCAGACATAATTAAGTCCCCAATCAGTTAACTTTAAGATAGATTACCCTTAGAGAACACAACCCAATCAGACAAGCCTTTCAAAACTGAGTTTCTCTGGCCAGTTACAGAGGTGAGGTCAGACATGCTCAAAGCAGGAGAGGGATTCAAGGTGAACCAGGTTCTCCATTGCTCAGAAAAGGAGGGGGTCACCAGGTAAGGAGGACTTGTGTGTGCTCTTTAGGAATTGAGGTCAGTCTCTAGTCAATAGCCAGCAAGGAAATGACTTCAGCTTTACAACTACAACTGAATTCTACCAACACATGAGTGAGCTTAAATGGGGACCCTGAGCTCCAGATGAGAACCTGGACAACCAGCAGCTTGATTTCAGCCTGAACAGAGAACCTGGCCATGTGTGCCAGATTTCTGTGCTATATTTAAGCTGCTAAGTTTGTGGTAATTTGTTATGTAGCAAGAGAAAACTAATATACTGTCCTTTGCTCCATTTCTCTCCACGAATGCTGATCATTGGTCTTCAGAGTTGCGGTGTTAGTATCTCTCAGGCTTGTGGTATATGTTTTCCATTCGTTGCCTTAGCCACTATTGCATTGAACTAAGGGGGTTCCAGTCTCTTTTCTCTTCTTCTCTTCTAAAACCTTGAGCCCAAAGGCACTTGAGTGGCTCAGTCAGTTAAGCATCTGACTCTTGGTTTCAGCTCAGGTCATGATCTCAGGGTTGTGGGATCGAGCCCGTACATGGGACTCCACACTCAGTGGGGGGTTCTAGTTCTCTCTCTTTCCCTCTGCCCCCCCCACCCCTGCTTATGTGAGTGCACTCTCTCTCTAAGTAAATTTAAAAAATTTTTTTTAAGATCTTTATCTATTTGAAGGAGAGAGTGAGCAAGAAAGAGAGAGGACATAAGCAGGGGAAGCAGGAGGCAGAGGCAGAGGGAGAAGCAGGCTCCCCACTAGGCAGGGAACCCGATGCGGGGCTCGATCCTGGGACCCTGGGATCATGACCTGAGCCAAAGGCAGACGCTTAACTGACTGAGCCACCCAGGCACCCCAATAAATTTTATCTTAAATAAAATAAAATAAAACCCTGAGCTCAATCTTACTAGTTCTGTCTTACTATGGTTTTTGGTATAGGTTTCATCCTGTGGGGTTAGATAGGGAAGGTCTTAATTTCTCCATGTTGATACTGTTAAAGTGTCATCCTTAAGAATTTGGTTCGTTTTCACTGTTGTGATTTAATTCTTGGTGATGTTGTATCATAGTGCAGCTGTTTCTCACATTATCCACTGGACTGGGTCTGCTGTTCCCATTTCATGGATAGAGAACAAGCGGAAGAGCGGTATGTGGCTATCGCGTCAGCAAGGTGGGATGGGGACCGAGAACAGGAAGAGATGTGTGGGATGTGCTGGTGGGTGTTCAGAGTACCCAGCAACAAGGAACAGTTGAGCGATCGTGGACGTTGAAGTCCCACTAGGGAAATCTGTAAGCATGCCAAGAAGAAAGTATCTTAATGTGACTGTCTCACTTCAGGGGAAAAGAAGGCCTTCTGTGTGTGTAATTGTTCTATTTTCATTTCCTTGGATTTATTTGGACCCTCTATCTAGTATTTCTCTTGGATCCAGAAAAAAACATATTGAAATGGAAGGAGATAGTCTCTTCCTACTAAGTAATGAAATAACATCCTGGACACTGGATGGTCTACTGAGTAATTTGTAAAGTGATAGATTTCTTGATTTCTTAGATCTGGAGGGGAGGAGGGGATGGTGTAGAAAGCTTTTTGTCTTGGTTTTTAATGTATCCATGTTATTCAGGTAAACTTCTTTAATTAGGTTTGCCCTTGTCTGGAAAAAATCTAATATTTTTATAGATGCTTAAGTAGATTGTAATTTTCAGTATATCTGGGCAAGCTTAGAATACTTTGAACCATTTGGTTACGTTCATATAGTGATTCACTATCAGACCTTGGATGGGGACAACCCCCCCGACATTTATTAAGTCAGGCTGTGCTATCCCTTGTCAATGTCTGTGAAAATTTTTCAAATGTCATTTAAATTTCACCTAATTTAAATTTTGCAAATATTGCAAATTGGCAATCTGTAATTGCCAATGTAATTTTAGTCCACTAAAATAGATTTTTTGTTTGTTTTGTTTTGTTTTGTTCAAGATTTTATTTATTTATTTGACATAGAGAGAGACAGTGGGAGAGGGAACACAAGCAGGGGGGACTAGGAGAAGGAGAAGCAGGCTTCCTACCGAGCAGGGAACCCAATACGGGCTGGATCCCAGGACCCTGGAATCATGACCTGAGCCAGAGGCAGACGCTTAATGACGGAGCCACTCAGGCGCCCCTAAAATAGATTTTTTTATTTTAAAAAGTATATGTATACATAATACACTTGAGAACTCTTGAAACTGTACCTTGCCTCTGCTCAAGCCAGTTAATATTTCCATGTCTCAGATTATGCATTTAGGAGATGTTGTATACAGAGGATTCAATGTCAAGGTGGTTTCTTTGTTACATTTTGCCTTGGAAAATTGTATTAATAATTTATCTGTAAGCAGGAGAGTTGGTTAGGAGTTGTAAGTAATCACAGTACCAATTTAATTGATGGTGTCTTCCAGTCTGCGAACTACTGGTGTTTTGGGTTTGGGTTTTTTTTCGATTTTTGGAAAGAACAGGTAGTTTTTTTATTTTGTTTTCCAGTTCTGTTTTGAGAAGTTGAACTTTACTTATCACACATGCTTTGCATTTCCTTTAGGCCTACTATATCTCTATAAACCTGTCTATAAAATTTGGTGATCTGATTTTTCTTAAGTCTTTTGTTTATTTCTAGTATTTTAGTATACGATGTTTTTTCATATTGAAGTTCTTTATTGTATGTATTTTAAAGTTATAGAGGCAAAGTGTTGTCTGGCTTTTTGCCTTTAGGGCAACCTACTTGGAAAAATTAAAGACTCAGGTGTTATTTGGTGTTTGCATTCATCTTACTAACCCTCTTTCATGTGTACAGAGAATATTAAAATTCAGTGTTTTTGTGTGTTGGTACTAGAAACACGAGATTTTCAGCAGTGGTATACGTGTGAGTCTTTGTTTCTTTTTTTTCAAAATTTGGTTTTGTTTTTAAGCCTGTGCAGGGTTTTTAGAAATCTGCTTAATAGAAGAAAATTCTAAAAATTGTCAAATACATAATTTAAATATTTTTCTTAAGAATATATCTTCTGGACTTTGATGGCAGTGAATCATTTGTAAATTTGATTCTTTAGTATTTTATGTTTTGTTTGTCACATAATAAAGTTCAAGGGGATCTAGATCAAAGTTGAAACTAAAAATGACAATGAAAATCCCTTAGGTTGACCTCTGGCTCAGTTTATCCTCTTGAAATAAAATTGTTGGCTTTAACATAACTTTATACCTGGTGAATATTTTCCTTTTATTTTACTGAAGTAGAAGTGAAATGTAAAGTGCAAATCATTGCACATTGTAGAGTATTTTCTCATTGGACACAAAAAACTCTATTATGTACCTGATTCAGTCTAAGGGAAGAGGACACTTACTGAAGAAGAAAATAAAACCAAAGTCCTGTTTTTCATGAGCCTTTTATCTACAAGGTACTGTCCTGAGTTCCTTATATTTATTCTCATTCAGTCATTACAACTTACTTGCAGTATTATTACTATAATTGTAAGTGTGAGAACATCCTCGCCCAAAGAAATTAAGTAATTGGGTCATACAGTTAAGTATTAGAACCGCGATTACCTAACTCTGGCTCCAGACTGTGGGTTATTTCTGACTTTTCACACTGCCTCCCACCAAACTTACGGAGTCATTATATAGTCATTTGAATAAGTGGAAACAGAGAGTATGGGGGTTGAGGGTAGGGAGAGCCTAGAAACGTGCCTGCTGATCCAACCTTTGCCCCTCTCCGGTAGCGTGATGTCTGGGAAGAGTCTGAAACAAGGCCTGCCCGCTTCTGTGGTTCTCTCAGTCGCTCCGGGTCTCTGAGGGCTTATGTGTGTGCCCGTCTCACAAACAGTGTGATAAGAACATACTTCACACCGACCGAATGCATCGTCTTACGGGCACTGCCCAACTCTGGAGGACACACTGGAAGTGTCTTACTGAGAGAGGAATGTCTGTCACTGCCCTTTATGGATTGCCAAACAGTAGTTTTCCTGTGTCAGCTTTCCGATAATAAATCTGAGTCCCCTTCCTCATCTGCCAGAATTGTGATTCCGTGGTATTTGTCGGGTACCATGCTAGATTTCGTATATTTTAGATGTTTGTAGAAATACTGATACTACTGTCGCTCACCTGTTTTTCCAAAAAGCACTTGGCATAGAATTCTTATCTTTTAAATATTAGGTTCAGTTCACTATTTCAGAGCATAACATTTCAGATTTGACTTAAGTAAGCTTACTTCTGTTTGGTACAGCAGGGATCTGTTATTCCTGGTCAGTCTGTTGACAAAGGAGGCTTTTGTCCAAAGGTTCCTTTGAAAAGAGGTAATAATATATCCCTAATCTCTCTCTCTTTCATTTTAATCATCTTTCTCTTTTGTTTCATGCATTCTTTCTTGCTTAGATTTCACTGTGAAGGTCTTTGACGACATTACCACTTAGTATTTTGTCTAAAGTAATCTCAAGTTCCTTTTCTTCCTGTTGCGATTTCACAGTAAACCATAGAACTTAAAAATACAACATCTCTTTCACATGCTTAGAACCCAAGACGACAGTCTTGGGGCCTTTGAGTAGAATATTCATCTCAAGAAGGGATCTTAGGCAATGTGGATTTCTGGATGTTTGTTTGTTTAGGGTAGAAAGAGATCAATAGGAGATACTGAAAAAAATAGCCTTTTTAAAATACTCTTGCCTCAAAGTGTTTAAATGTTAACTAAGGTCTGAGTGCTTGATGTGTACTTAGACGGCTTTGATGTGAATGCTCATCTATTTCTACCTAAGATTGTTCATGCATCAAGCATTTATTACACACCTGGTCTATACCCAGCAGTCCACTGACATGAATGCAAACATGATCTAATTGGGGAGACAGGAAGGTTCCTAGACTTTCCATGCATAGCACTCAGGTGAAGATAGGTGCCGTGGGGATTTATTTATTTTTTTTTTTAAAAGCAAGCTCTGGTCAGTTTTATTAAAGAAAGATTTTGTGTGTTTACTTCTCACTGGCATGCTTCTAATGATAACAGAATTACGTGAATCAATGATAGCCAGTGCGCATGCTCTGTAGTATTTCCCACACGCTATGCCCAATTCAGTATTACTGCCACTGCAGTGATGGCCATCAGTTTGGCCAACATGGTGTAGTATTCTATTTCAGACTTCCTAAAGGCTGTGTGGTTGTTGGCAAGGATGACCGGTTTCACTTTGCCATGTCTGATCATTTTCAGAGTCTGCTTGTATCCCAGCACGTATTTTCCGCTTTTTGTAAGAGTTTGCTTAGAGTTGACCCACTCCAGTGACTTTTTTGTCTTCCTTGTGGTCACTGTCTTCCTGCCTTAGGTTCAGGATGGCACCAACCAAGAGCAGCCTCCAAGATGGCTGGGAGCAAGGAAAGACCTGCTATGGGGATTTAAGGACTTCCTTACCATTTGTTTTATCTCTCTAAACTTTTGATACTTTTAGTCAGTAAAGGACGTGGAAACCAGTTTTAGATTAGTCAACCTGCTATGACAGCACATATTTGTTTTAACTTAATCAGACTATTTTCCAAAAATAAAAATATCCTGGAGGCTTCAAAGGAAAGAAAACATCCCTGATTGAGTTGGCATATTATTATGGATTCTGCTTCAAAGAATTAAGTTGCTTTCTTTTACATTCATACACATTTTCAGAATACAGGCAGCCACGAAGCGTGGATACTGGAATTTCTGTGCCGTAGCCAAAGTGAGATGCGTAGGGAACGGTTGAGAGTTGGTTCCTGGATCTTTATTCTTTTTTTTTTTTTTTAAAGATTTTATTTATTTATTTGACAGAGATTACAGTTAGGCAGAGAGAGAGGAGGGGAAGCAGGCTCCCCGCTAAGCAGAGAGCCTGATGCGGGGCTCGATCCCAGGACCCTGGGATCATGACCTGAGCCGAAGGCAGAGACTTTAACCCACTGAGCTACCCAGGTGCCCCTGCATCTTTATTCTTAATACGGGTCAAATGGATGCATAACTGGTAAGCTTGTGGAATGACTTCCTTTCTATGGTACCCTGCACGTGTCATCACTGAGGTACTTAATGCTGACATTAGTTCTCCTGTTGATGGTAAATTCTAGGAAAGTTGTTTCATGTGTACTCCTCATAACATTTTCTGACCATTAATCTAAAAACATCATTTTCTCTCTGCATTGGGGATACTTGATATCACCCCATCAAATCCATGAGCATGATTTGGTTTTATAAATAATTTGGAGCCAAAGTTCATCATAGGCATTAATGTAATCATCCAGATGGGAGCTAACATATAACTCCTATCTGTAATTAGATACAAATGAAGAGTTCTGTTAAATGCGTGATAATGTTTTTAGTGACTTTTGAGTAATATTCTGGTCTTTATGAAGTAAACTTGGGTTGGTAATAGAACCTCTACAATCACAGACTAGTTGAGAAGCTTGAGAGAAATTCTCAGAAGCATAATATTGAGGAATGCTATTCCCCTCAGTTCTGTGGCATTATTTTGAAGTTAAAAAAAAAAAAAAAGCTATCAGACATTGCTAAAAAAAAAAAAAAAAGCTATCAGACATTGCTCAGATTTTAAAACCAGGAGCCAGGCTTAGATAGTACTTCCTTATATAGGCATCTTTAGTACTACTGTTTGTTTGTTTGTTTGTTTGTTTGTTTTAAATCAAAAATTCTTTTCCTTTTTGAACCTAGTTCATATATTTTGATTGAATACGGCAGGTACCACAATTCTTACTTTATTCTAATATTCCTGTATCATGTTAGCCTTGCGTTTGGCTGAAGTCATGGAGACCCAAAGACAAGACCACAGGTTAGCATGTTGCCCGAGGTGGCAGAGACCAGGTTTCTTTTCAGTTGTTGCTATGTCATGGACTCAATTCTGGTCCTGAGTTCCTCTCCAAGTCCAAGATGGTCGCTACCCTTCCAGTTCCAGTAATCACATCCACACTCCGTCAATCAGGAAGAATAAAGATGGAAAAGAAGGGCACATCCTCTCCCAACCATCCATCTTGGTTGCCACTTATGTTGAGTGTTGTGCTGGAGATTCTAGCTGGGGGCACTAAGGCAAGAAAAACAGACAAAAAAATTTGGCATCCAGACTGGAGAGGAAGAAGTAAAACTGTTTCTATTTGTAGATGACATAAACTTGTATGAGAAAACCCTAAGGAATCTACAAAAAAGCAAGCCAAAACTGTTAAAATGACGAACAGATTCAGTACCATTTCAGGTTATGAAAGTTCAATATACAGAAATCAGATGTGCTTCTCTGCACTAGCAATAAGCACTCCAAAAAGTAAAATTTAAAAACGGTTGTATTGGTAATACCGTCAAAAGGAATAAAATGCTTAGGAATAAATTTAACAAAAGAAGTGCAAGCCATACACACTGAAAACTACAAAACTTCATTGAAATAAAGGTCTAACTAAATGCAAAGACATTCCATGTTCATGGATCAGAAGAGTTAATATTGTTAAAATATCAGTCCTCCCCAGATTGATATATAGGTTGAACATAGTCACTGTCGATATCCTAGCTTGTTTTTGGGGGTGGGGGCAGAAATTGACAAGCTGATCCATAAAGCTCATATGGAAATTTAAGAGACCCAGGACAACCACAACAGTCTTGAAGAAGAAAGTTGGAAGGCTCACATTCCAATTTCAGAACTTACTGCAAAGCTACAGGAATTCAGACATTGTGGTACTAGTATAAAGAGAGAAATGTCCATACATTTAAGGTGAAATAAACCCTTATATTTGAAATAAACCCTTACACTTACTATGAATGGATTTTTGAAAAAGAGGTGAGACAGTTCAGCTGGTGCTCACACAGCTGGATATCCACATTCAAAGGAATGAAGCTGGACCCCTACTCACAGCATCCACAAAAATTAACTCAAAATGGCCACAATACTAAATGTAAGAAATAAAAACTCTAAAATGTAGACATAAATCCTTGTGACGCTAGGTTAGGCAATAGTTTTTTACATATGACACCAAAAACACAAATGGCAAAAAATAAATTTGACTTCAAAATTAAAAATTTTGTGATTCAAAGGACACTATGAAGAAAGTGAAAGGACAGTCCCTGTAATGAGAGAAAATGTTTGAAAATCATATATCTGATCAGGAACTTGTATTCAGTATATACAGAAAACTCCTGCAACTCATCAATAAAGACAACCAGATTTACTCAAAGGATCCGAATAAACATTTCTTCCAAAAAGATATAGGAATGGCCAATAAGCACATGAAAAGAGACTCAGCATCAATTAGCATTTCATAAGTACAAATCAAAACTGAAGTGAGGCATACTTCTAGCCCATTAAGATAACTGTAATTAAAAAGATGGATAATAAGTGTTGGAGAGGAGGTGGAAAATTGGAACCCTCATTCATTCCTGGTGGGAATGTAAAATGGTGCAGCCAATTTGGAAACCGTCTGGGAGTTCTCAGAAAGTTAAATCATGTGATCTAGCAGTTCCACCCCTAGGTATATTTCCAAGAGAAATGAAAACAAATGTCCACAGAAAAACTTGTACAGCAGCATGGTATGACTACCAAACCTGTAAATAGCCCAAATGTCCATCCTCTGCTGTATGGGTAAATAAAACATGGTGTATCCATACACTCAAACATTATTTGGCCAAAAAGGAATTAAGTGCTAATCTATACTACAACATAGATGAACCTTGAAAACATTATGCTAAGAAGCTGGACACAAAAGGTCACATATTTCATAATTCCATTTATATGAAGTGTCCAGAATGGGTAAGTTTATAGATTCAGGGAGTAGATTAGTGGTTGCCTTAGGCTGGGGTGAGAAGTAGGGTGAGGACTGTTAATGGGTATGAGGTCTCTTTGGGATGATGGGAATGTTCTATAATTAGACTCTGGATTTGCACAACTCTGTGACTATACTAACACTGTTGAAGTGTAAATATCAATCAGTGAATTTTCTGGTATATGAAAGATGTTTTAAAAAAGTAAGTCTTGGAAGTGGCACATAATGATTTCTACTATATCCTTTTGGCTCTACTTGGGGGTAGGATCAGTGAAGGTGGAAATAGTATTCTATATTCTGGGCAACCATGTGCTCAACTAACCTAAAGGGGACTATGACTTGAGGACAAGGAGTGAGTGAGATACGGCTGGACATCTAGTAATTTCTACCATCTTCTAGTTGAAGGTGAACCATCACAAAACTGCTGCAAGTTATTGTTGTTAAGTCAACAGTCATTTTTGATGAAGAGCTTCCTAGTAGCTTGAAATAATACCCTCATTTTTTAAAAAGCTTTAAATACAGAGAGGTTTGAGAAAATAGAATTGCCCTTACTCTTTATTGCAATGTTGAAGACCAAAAAAAAAAAAAAAAAAAGTGGAACAAAACATCTGCTAGCTCAATATGTCCATTTGTTTGTGTGGACTCAGCAGTGAAAAGTGACCATGTCAGGTAATCATCAGTGATGCCTTTATTGATACCAGCTGGGTGTAGGATCCTGGTCTGATAAGAAGATAAGAAAAGTCCCTGGTCTCCCCAAGAATGTCACAGTCTAATTAAAGAAATACAATGTATATGCATAAAATGTTAAATAACACAGGATAGTTTATAGTTAACTACAAAATGCAAAAAAGCAGACAATAAATGCTATGCAAGTTTAATTAGCCTGAGAAAAATCCTATAACCTGACGTATCTGAGGACAGTAAGCGTGAGGATACTTTTGGAGAGCTTACCGTGTGGCCGATGCTTTGTAAGCATCTGGTAAGTTTGATCTTGTCCCCTTCTCACACTAAGTGCAAGAATAGAGTCTCCTGGTGGGTGGTGTCTCTCCAGGGCCCGTGCCCTTAGATGCCTCAGTTGTGCTCTGAACCCAGGCTGCACAATAGGACGGGCGAGGAGATTACAGGACACTGCTGGTTTCTAGATTCCACTCTCAGAGATTCTGATTTCAGTGGTCTGGTGTGTGCCCTTAACCTCTCTGCCACTGGAGGTTTTTTTAAACAAGTCCCCAGAGGTTGACAGTGACTGTTCAGCCGGGTGGGAACCACTGTGTTCCTCTGTGTGTAGGTTCCTCCCCTAATCCCTGAGTGATGATCAGCCCCTTAAAGAAGGTAAGGCAGGACTGGAGACAGCAGATACAGTCTCCTTTTAGAAGTGGTTAGAACTGGACAGCGGCTAAGCTCAAGTAATGCTGTCTTCTACTGTTCCCATCCCCATCCGTGCACCGAGGCTTTTCTCTGTCCCACCAGATATGTCTTAGCAGTCACAAGATGCCGTTGCCTAGAAATGGACTGTCCTGTGAAGTGGATGGAGGTACAGATGCAGGGGTGCTTGTCTCTGGAGGGTCCTGCTAGTGTATGATAGCCAGAGCAGGGAACATGATAGGGGACTCTTAGGTTGTTAAAGTTACTCGTTGTGTCTGCCCAGAAGTAGAACATTCATTTTCCTTTGCATTCATGGTGTCTGTGCCAGAAGCTTTATTTTTGTTTGCTCCTTACTATGCTTTTTGAGAAGCTCTTATTAAGCAGTTTAAGATGCCTTTATTTGATTGATAACCTGTTTCTGATCCTTCCTCTCCGGCCCTTCCCTTTCTTCTAACACTTCAGCCGTTAGACTAAAAGCAGTTTCTTCTCTTCTTCCTAGAGCTTTCTTTTCCATTGGCAAAATTTTGTTTCGTTTCATTTTTTCAGTTTCCATTGATTGCAAAATTAGGACCTGTGCTTTTGTGGTTTCCTATAACCACATCCTCCCTGACCACTTTATAGTTTCTCTATCATAATTAGTTAATTAGTTCCTTCTAGGATTTTCCTCCCCTTCTGTTACTTCCTTTTTAGAACACCTTACTGCTTTTTCACTGCAGACAGCATTTTAATTTCATGGTTTCATGATTGTTCTTTAATAGTCTTAGAGCACTTTGCTATGACATCATTTCTTGCCCTCCTTTACCTCCCCACTCCCCTTATCCTTTCTTTCTTTACCATGTCATTTGGATTGTAGTTCTTTGGGATACAGAAATACTGTGGTAGTGCCATGTTGTCTTCTCACAGTAAATATTGTTTATTTGGAAGACAATAAAGTAACCAGGACCTTATACACTGACTACTGAGGATGGGAACTAGGTATCATTTAACTATATCCCTCTGGTCATGGGATAAAATGTAACTAAAAGATGTACAAAGGAATTTTTAGTGGAAGCCACCTTGGCAAATTCAAGCTTGTATTTATGAAGAGTACTTTAAAGGAATAGCCTCTGTAACAAGACCTTCATGATCACTACAGTAAGGAGGCTTTGCTGGTTTTGGAGATCATGCATATAGATGTCTTAGTTAATGGAGTCTAACTACCGAAACAAAAAAGGAAAACTACAACACATCAGTGACGTAGTATCACATCAAAGCGTAGCTCTCCCATCCCAGCTCAGTGGGTCAGGAGGGCACTGGCAGGCTGTTGGTGCCGCTGTGTATTGATTAAGGGACCCAGACTGCTGGCAGCTGTGCTTTCTTCAGCTTGTCCCAGGGTCTTCCTGGGAATCAATATTCAGCCCTTTCCTGAGAAAAGAGCAGAGAGGATGGTTTGTGGGCATTTTTCATGGTTAAGGACAGGAAGTAGGAAATGGCATTTCTGCTCACTGAAGGTATTTTTTTTTAAAAATGGAGGGGAGCTAGGGGAGGGATTGGAAGAAGGTGGTCAAAAGGTACAAACTTAGAGTTAGAAGATAAGTACTAGGGATGTAGTGTATGACATGATGACTAACTATGGGTAACACTTGCTTTGTGAGGCACAAGGAAGTTGTTGAGACGGTAGATCCTAAGAGTTCTCATCACAAGAAGAAATCTTTTTTCTTTTTATTATATCTGATGGAGGTTAACTAAGCCTAGTGTATAGTCATTTCACACTACCTGTAAATCAAACCATCATGCTGGACACCTTGAACTTACACAATGATATGTGTCAATTATTTTTCAATAAGACTGTAAAAAAGTTTAAGTTGTAAGAGAATGCAGTGGTTTGAGTATGTAACTGACTCAGTAGGGTTCCTATCTACACAAAAAGGATTGTAAGATCAAGTAAACACATAATTAAAATTAAACAACTCTATTAATAGGGAGGAGGTAAAATACAATGTTGTCACTTGACCAGCTCTCCTTTTAACATTGCTAGAATAAAGCAATGCACAACTCTTAAATTAGATTTATAATAAGTAGTAACAGAGACCATAAAACCTTTTCATTTACTCATTGTTGAAAGATTTAGTTACAGCATAAGGAGCAGTTTATATCCATAACAGATAAAAACAATGCCAGGGTTAGTAAATCTGATTCTCATTACACATGTATTAACAAATCAGATTATTTCAATGGGGCCTCATTAACCAGTCAACAAATCCCTGAGGATCCACCACAGACATGGTTCTCCTAACGGGCTGAGATGAAACCAAACTAAATGGGGATAAAGGCATACTTTAAAAAGAAAGATAACCAGGAATGTGAGTTTATATATTTGCTATGCAAATGATAAACCAGATATTATGGAAGTTGAAAGGATTAAGACTGCATGCCCTCCGTAGAAATACAGACCAAATTGTTGACCCAACCTGTTACTCTGGTGTGAAGTGCCTATGGGAAGAACAGAGAGACACAAAAGTAGAAAATCAAAAACACTTTAATTTACTAATTGCCAAAATCACAACACAGCTTAGAGAATTGTGTAAAAATCATGCATTTGTTCTTTATGACATGAGGATAGCCAAAAAAAAAAAAAGAAGAAGAAGAAAAAAGAAAAGAAAAAAAAAGCAAACCAGTGTGGGCATGTGTCTGTGTTGTCTGGGACTCAGCCCAATCTTAATAGAAAACTCATCAGTGGTAAGCTAGGAGTTCTAATATCAAAGCCTTATAAATTGTCATCCAAGTACATCACACTTCATATTTAAAAACAAAAAAGCATTTAATAGAGATTTGGATTCTACTGTCACAGACATACAACTATTTGAACTGATTGAGACACATCCTAAGTAACCTATAGAAAAGGCAGTATCGTTGTGCACTATTTCAGTATATTCAAATGTAATAAATTTAATTACAGTTTCAAGCTAAAATAGTTACAAGCAGCATGAAAATAAAAGATTCAGTGGGGGAAAATCATCTAAATAAATGCAAACATTATTATATTTGAATATTAAAAAGGCAAAACAGAACCGTGAGGCAGTGAGGCCAGGCAGCTCCCTTATGTGGCTGTGGATGCTGGTAAGACAAGGTAGTTTAGAGAGGATCTTTTTTTTTTTTGTCCCCCCTAAGAGTTTATTTATTTGAGAGAGAAAGAGAGCACTCTTGAGAGAGTGAGCATGGTGGTGGTGGGGGCAGGCAGAGGGAAAAGCAGGCTCCCCACTCAGCAGAGAGCCCGATGTGGGATTCCATCCCAGGACTCCAGGATCATGACCTGAACCCAAGGCAGACAGCAGATGCTTAACTCACTGAGATACTCAGGTGCCCCAGTTTGGAGAGGATCTTACCTAACAGCATTTTTAATCCTGAATTATCTTTCTTCCTTAACTCTTATGACCATGATTCTCAAAATTGACAAATGTGTAGACCAGTTTCAGAAGGTAAAAAATGCCTGTAATTCCCACATTGTTAACTTAATTTTATTGTCATTTAAATATACACAAACATTAAAACAGCAGTCCAAGTTCCTCCTGCTCTGAGCTCTTAAAGAAATTTTTATATTCAGCATAGGGTATTAGCAGAACTACAAAATTACTGTAGTCTGAATGAAAAATATTGGGATTTGTATCAGGAAGATATTTGTGAAAGTGGCACTTTCAAGGATGAGTACGATGAGTAGTGAGTAAATAAGGATTGGGAGCTAAGGCTCAGGCAAAGGAACGAAAGTGAGGGGCCCGCGGGAGTGACACTGAGCCCTGTGTGTGCCACAGAAAGCAGGTCCTTTGGGCTCTCGTGTGTTGTGTGGGGGATATAGGTCCTATATTCTGTGGACAGATCATGAGGGCCTTGAGTATTGAGCCAAAGACTTAAAGCCTCGTTCTGTATGAATGAGAACCTCTGAAGGCAGATGTGAGTAGAAGAATAAGATGAACCTTGTTGTATTCTTGGAAGTTTTATCTGCAGCAATATTTAAATGAGTTGACAGAGTGAAGAACAGAGGGTTGAAATCCCAGCCAAGAGGTCAGCTCCGTGAGAGCAGGGACTTGGTTCAGTACTATATTGCCAGGTTATAGAATATAGCTGGTGCTCTGTTTATGTGTGTTGGATGAATGTAGGATGCCTGAATGAATGGTAGGGGGACATCCAGGTAGAAAAGGTTAGAAGATAAAGTCTGGATGAAGAGCTCAGAATACAAGTTGGTAGCTGAGAGCGTGGATATGGGAGTTGTCCATAACTAAGTGAGCCCTGAGTGGTGTGTAAAGTGGTAAAGGAGAGAGAAACAATGAACAGATTGAGTAAGTAGAACCTTGATTAACTCCTACAGTTGTTACAGCTCCTGTGTAAAAGGGGAAAACCGTGAAGGTAACAAGGAGAGACCGGAAAGGAGCATCAGGAGATGACAGTGGCCCCGTAGCCAAACCGGCTGGATTTGTGCATGTCCGGCTTACAAATTTTCATTTTAAATTTTGAATTTGATTTTGTTTCAAGCAGACTTCCTTTGAAGGATTCATGGGTTCTAGTTTTCCCAGGATTAGAAATGATTTTGACAAGTGTGTAAGACTTAATGTTCAGGGGATCAAGGCCAAACCAGGCAAGGAAAGTATATCCCAGAAGCATTCTGGATCTGGGAAAATTTCAGAGGGATATTAACATATTTTGGAATTTAACACCCATTTCTTTTAGACTTCTTGTTACTACATCTTTGAGCTAAATATATAAGTTTTAGCATGTTATATATATAGTAGTTAAGCAACAGGATAATATATCACAAAAATGTTTACTTTAGGGATTCATTTAATGTAGTGTCTCTATTAGTGGCCTACCTTAGGACATTTTAAGTGATTATATTAAATTTTATTTCCAGACAATTTTTGTGAAACTTCTTTTGCCTAAAGCAGGCACATGGTTCAGTTGTTTAAAAAAAAAAAAAATCAAAAAGACGTTGAGCTCAAAAACATGCACTGGCTTCTTACTACTTTATACCTTTGAAAATCGTCCTGAATTCTCTTGACAAGAGTGTTTACTACATCAGCTAGCCGTAGGACTTAACATTAAATTTTCATTTTGATTAACTTGACTGCAATTGTTTCTTGGCTGCCTCTTTAGAGCCCACTGTGGAATAAAATTAAAACAGTTTTATGATAGAGCAGTTTAGTTGCAGAAATGACAGTTTTCTTTTTCCCTGAATGGTGGTGTGTTTTTCCTCTGAGTTTCCTTACCTACCTGCCATGGCTCTGGTTTCTCCCTGCTCCGATCCAGCATTTATAGTCCTGCCAGATTAATTCTCCTAAAGCATATATTTGGCCATCCCCAAACCCTTTTCTGGCTCCTCCCATTGCCAGAGAATTAGGACCAGCCCCAGAGCTATCTATTCCTCTTGACATTTTCTTGATCTTCTCTGCCAAAGTCTCTGTCTCCATTCCAGATTCTTTATTCCTCTTGCCTAGCACCAGTCATGTCCTACCTTACTTCAAATCACATGTGAGCACATCTCACCAAGAGGATGTCAGCTTCTTGAATGCAGGGACTAAGCTCTCTTTTCATTTTCGCCCACTCCTCCATTGGTTGTTGCATGAAAGATCCTCCATAAATGACTCCCAGTCTTCGACATGGACACATTAAATATGTAGATTACGTATTCCTCAATAAAGCTGTTTTCAGAAAAAGCTAAGCAAATGAGGAGATACGTGTTTGTTGGATAAATGAATTAAAGATACCTTAAAATGACAACCTTGCAAACTACTCTTCTTCTATACAGTCCTCCTGCTCCTTTTACCCTTTACTTTTTCTTTTTTCCCATAGCTCCTTTCACTTTCTAATGCATTCATAATTTCATTACTCATTTTTTTTTTTTTTAAAGATTTTATTTATTTATTTGACAGAGAGAGATCACAAGTAGACGGAGAGGCAGGCAGAGAGAGAGAGAGAGGGAAGCAGGCTTCCTGCCGAGCAGAGAGCCCGATGTGGGACTCGATCCCAGGACCCTGAGATCATGACCTGAGCCGAAGGCAGAGGCTTAACCCACTGAGCCACCGAGGCGCCCCTCATTACTCATTTTTGTTGCTGTTACTGTCTCCCTCCTTCCTTGAGTGAGACTTGGAGCTCAGGGTCAGTTTTTTAGATGATGGTTGGCAGTTTTTAAGGCAAAAGTCAGTGTGGTGTTGAAAGAACAGGGGAAGACGTAGAGGGACCCCACAGACGTAGAGGGACCGTTTCTGCTATGCGGCCTCAGGCACGTTTCCTAACTGCCCTGAAGTTAGGGCATTTCCTCACCTGTAGGAAGATAATAGGACTTAAATTGTAAAGTTTATATAAGAATGGAATTGTAGGGAGAAAAAGTGCACAGTAAATAAAATTAATAGTTGACGTTTCCTCATCCCTCCTAACATCATGTGACAGATTTGGTGAGCCACATTTCCCATCGCTGTCACAGTGCATCTTCATGGCCCCTCCCCTCTCATGGAAGGGAAAAGTTTCTGTCCAAGACTGCATAGTGGTGGGGCACAGAGCTTTGACAAGACCAAATCTGTCGGACTTCATGGCCCGTGCTTGTAACCCCTCCTACCTCCTGGTGGGGAGCCTCAGGGGAAACCGGAGGACTCCTCCTTTGGAGTAGTGCTTCCAGATCTTTGTTTCCTGCTCCAGCATGCTTGAGGGGGTCTGCAGAGCACTCCTTAAGTACCAGCAGCCTCCTCGGGAGGACATTGTGAACCTTGTCTCCCAAAGTGTGAAGAGAAGGGGAGTCTGGTTTCGGAAGTTCCCTGGGGAGTAGGACCTCTCATTCCTGCTAGGGGACCTCTTCCAGATCTACAGCTTTTTCTCCATCCTTCTCATCCCTCCTCCCCATCTGTGTCTCCTGTGACCAAGATGAAGTGTTCTTTCATTAAGACTATTTGAAAGATTGTGGCCTTACTGGATTGGAAACAGATTTGATGGCTTATGATTGTGATAACCAAATTGATCATTACAGCTTCCTCGACTTCTTTTGTATTGCAAAAGTACTGAAACTTTTTAGTGAACTTTGAATTCCATTCAAAACACCCAGTTAAATCCCTGACTTTTGGTTATTGTGGTAGTATAACCATCAGAAATAAGAAAGGCTAACTGTTTTCTGTATAAAGAAATGAGCCTTTTCAGATATTATCTGAGCATTGAAAATGACTAAACCGGGATTAATGAGATAGATCGTTTCAGCATCTAAAAAAAAAAAGTCTTTTTAAGTTTCAGGGGACGAATATCTCTCTTGAAATAATTTATTTGTCATCGGTTCAGATGCTAAAAATGTACCTCAGAAAATATCAAAATGAAAAATATAATTTCATTTGCATGCTGTAAAGTGTCATTGTTTTTAATTGGGAAATTTGGTAGGGGGCCAGAAAGAACTGGCAAAACAATTTCAAAGGAGATACTAGCATTTAATTTCAAGTACTGTTTCAACAGAGAAGTTTATTATATATTTTTGGTAGTCGTATTTTAGTGATTAAGAGCATGAGCCTTGGAGTCAGTCTGAGCTGGGCCTGAATCCTCAGTTTCCTTCTGATTACATCTGTGAGCTCAGACCTATCACTTAACATTCTGAACCTCGATTCTTCCTACCTGTAAAGAAGGAACAATACCTGCCTCATAATATTATTGCATCCCAATGTAATAAGACATGCAAAGCACCTGGGTGGTACCCAACATAGACCTAATAAATGTTTTATTATCCTTGAGTTCAGTCATTTAGATAAAATGAGGTTTTCAGAATATCTTCGCAGGTAAGTGGAAACATTTTTAGGGAATCCTGTGTGCCGTTGTCCACTTGTTGTAGAATGCCTTTTTTGTGCTCATTTGGAGGCAAGCTTATGTTATGTTGGGATGAACTATCGATTCCTGCATTAGTGAAGTTTTAACTAAGGAAATTTTACTGCAGAGTATGAAGCAAGCAGATGCTAATTCTAAGTTTCTTAAAATTATGTCTTTCAGGAGAATGCATTGAAGGGCTGCGGGAAAACGAATACCTTCTGATTCATTCGTGCCGTCAGTGGACCACCATCACTGCCCACAGCCTGGAGGAGGGACACTACGTCATTGGGCCAAAGATAGAGATCCCAGTACATTATGCAGGTACAGCTCCCTTCAAGGGGTGAGCAAGGCAGAGGAAGGGATTTGAATATGCAAATTTCCCCCTCCTGAATGAGAAAAAGGACTTGTCTATGAACTAGAGTATGATGACTTAGAAAAAGAAGAATCAAATGCGTTTCTGTGGTTATTTTCTCTATCAGTGAAAGTTCAGTTTCATTTTGTCATAGGCAGTTTCTGATTAATTGCATGTAGTTATATGTGGATTCTTTTTTTTAAATTTTTATTTTATTTTATTTTATTTTATTTTTATATATGTGGATTCTTACCAGACGTTTATAAAATGAACCTTTTACAAACACAGAGAACGTCTCTGTCGTCCTGGGATGGCATCCATATGTGAGCTGCCGTGTCTGAGTAACCCTGGGCACCACTTGGGTGTTGCTTTGGGGAATGGCTTTACAAGATGCCACTAGGTGGATGACCGTTGTGGGCTGGCTTTAGGAATACTGGGTTGGAAGCTCGCATACCTGGGCGTGGCCCTCTTTGCAACAAGGCATGTGGGATATAGGTAGCGAAGATGCCCTCTCTGCTTTAGTGAATAAATCAGGGTGAGAGCTGCCATTTCACCTCACTTTGGACGCCATTCAGTTCAACGATGCCATTGAACCAGCTTTACTGTGTTCTATGTGTCAGCCCTGTCTAGGAGTTCAGGATACATCTAGTGGCTTAAATACAGGTTCAGTAGTGCTGGCTTACAAATGCATTGTAAAAAACAAACAAACAAACATGTGATCCTGTATTTATCTCTGTGGCTTATAGATCATTATGTAAAGAATCTTGTTTTTTTTTTTTCTCTGTAATTATTGAGTTTTTCAGATTCTGTAGGAGAACACTTTAATCAATTACTTAGAAGTTGCTCAGCCCTAGACTGCCATTATGGGTTTTTTTTTGTTTGTTTTGTTTTTTAAGATTTTATTTATTTATTTGACAGAGATCACAAGTAGGCAGAGAGGCAGGCAGAGAGAGAGGAAGGGAAGCAGGCTCTCTGCTTGAACAGAGAGCCCGATGCGGGGCTCGATCCCAGGACCCTGGGATCACGACCTGAGCAGAAGGCAGAGGCTTTAACCCACTGAGCCACCCAGGCGCCCCTGCCATTATGTTTTTGAGTGAAACCTTTATAATGCCCAGAGAGGTGAACTGCCCCTCAGGAAAAGGGACCTCACTGTGGTTCCACTGGCTAGGATGGCACAAATGTAAGTGTTTCATATGTATTGTATAAATGAATAGTTTGGCCCCCATTTTGATCCCTAGGAGATTGAAATTGCCAGTATGACCTCAGGGTCACCCAGCTTCTCAAAATTCTTCTTCTTCTTCTTCTTCTTTTTTTTTTTTTTTAAGATTTTATTTATTTATTTGACAGAGATAGATCACAAGTAGGCAGAGAGGCAGGCAGAGAGAGAGAAAGGGAAGCAGGCTCCCTGCTGAGCAGAGAGCCCGATGTGGGACTCGATCCCAGGACCCTGAGATCATGACCTGAGCCGAAGGCAGTGGCTTAACCCACTGAGCCACCCAGGTGCCCCCTCAAAATTCTTCTTAAAAAAAAAATTATAAGAAAGAATTTCTCTAGCCTGAAAGTTTGTCCCCTAGAGTTACATTTGCTGACCACAGGAGTTGTGTTCATGGAAAAAGGAGGAACATATGGCAGCAGAAAGTATTACATCGTCGGATTGGGAGCCAGGGCAGAGGGACCAACCTTCTGGCCTGCCCAGTCTCTCCTGCCAGGAGGTCCCATGACAGGTGAGATCTGTGCTATTTTTAGGAAGCCCAAACTCCTGGTGATTGTCTTTTATGGAAAACTGTAAAGGAAGGTATAAGTCTGTACTTGATCTCACATACGCAGCTTTACCTGCTCTTCTCGTTGTAGATTGAGTTTTCAGTCTTCCCTGATCTCACCGTGAATAGCTTATCAATGCGGTCTTCCCAAAGGAATGCTTTCTTTTGGTCCTTAGTCTCCATAGAGACTCCAAACTGCCACCAGACTTGTTGGTTTATTTCTCAAAGCCCCCTGGGGCTGGTTCTAGTCTGCTTCTCCACACTCACCTTTTCTGCCCTGGAGAGCAAACCTTCCCTCTAGTGAGCCTGATTGCCTCACTGTTGGCTGGACATACCGGCTACTTTTCCATTCATGTGATTCCCTGGACGGAGTGGCCTTCCTCAGCCTTGTTCTTATCATCATCAGGGCCTGTCCTTGCATCAGGGGGGTGCGGGCGTCCCCACTCTGCGGGTGGGGTCTCCACGTGTATGTATGGTGTCTCACGTTCATTTGGCACAGAACCCAGTCTTCATTCAGTTACCTTTTCCTGGATACACATATAACTTCACTTGCTAGTTGGACTGTACATTCCTCAACAAGTGAGACTGATTCTTTTTTAACTTAAAAAAATTTTAATTCCAGCATGGCTAACATACAGTGTTATGTGAGTTCCAGGTATACAATATAGTGATTCAGGGGCGCCTGGGTGGCTCAGTGGGTTAAGGCCTCTGCCTTCGGCTCAGGTCATGGTCCCAGTGTCCTGGGATCAAGCCCCACATTGGGCTCTCTGCTCAGCGGGGAACCTGCCTCCTCCTCTCTCTCTCTGCCTGCCTCTGCCTACTTGTGATCTCTGTCAAATAAATAAATAAAATCTTTAAAAAAAAACAATATATTGATTCAACAATTCCATATATAGTACTTACTGCTCATCATGATAAGTGTACGCTTCATCCCCTTTCACCTGTTTCCCCCTCCCCCACCCACCTCCCATCCCCCACCCGCCTCCCCTCTGGCTATCTGCTTGTTCTCTATAGTTAAGGCAGTGAGACTAATTCTAAAAAAAACCTTTGTGAATCCTTTGGATCTATCCACAAAAGATATAATTCTTTATTGCTGTAGATGCTTAAGGGCTCTCAACCTGGCTACACATTGAAGTGTTCTGGAGAGCTTTAAAAATGACCAGTGCCCCGACTCCATCTCCAGAGGTTCTGCTGTAAGTAGTCCTGAGTGTGGGCTGGGCATCAGGATTTTAAATTATGTAGCTAAATTATGCAGCTGAGGTTGGGACCTGCTGTTCTGGGTTGGACATTCACGGTATCAGAAGAAAAGATTTCCCCAAGAATTTGTGTTTTATTGTCTTGAACTTTTTTTTTTTTTTAAATTAACAGCCATTCAGCTTCCACTAGGAAGAAAGATATGATATGTTCAACAGCTTAGTCTTTATCTGTAAGGAAGATGGTGGTTCACTTAACTTGGAAACAGGGTAGAGTGGGTAGGGGGGATAGGTGGGTGGGTAGGGGGATGGGTTAAACAGGTGATGGGGATTAAGGAGAGCATTTGTCATAATGAGCACTGGGTGATGTATGGAAGTGTTGAATCATTAGATTGTATACCTGAAACTGATATAACACTGTATGTTAACTATACTGGAATTAAAATAAAATTAAAAAGAAAAGGAAATGATTCTTTTTTTAGTTGAAAATTTGAGGTTGCCAAAGCTAAAAGGAAACACAGACTCTAAGATCATACTACCTCACGTTAAAGAAAATATCTTAAAGGGAAAAAAAACCCTTGAAATAGGACTGCCTTAGTTCAGGCTGTTATAACAAATACCATAGATGGGGGAGATTATAAACAGTTCATCTCTCACCATTCTGGAGATAGGAAACATCCGGTGTCTGGTGTCTGGTTTGCAGGTGGTGGTCTTCTCACTGTGTGCTCAGTTGGTGGAGAGACTCTACTGTCTCTCTCCTGTCTCTTCGATAAGGGCACTAATCCCTAATCCCGTTCGTGAGGATGACTTAGTGATTACTAGGATATTTGAAAGGAGGAGTGGTCCTTCTCTAAACCTCCCCACCCCTGTCCTTGTGCCGCTATTGATTTCTGTCTGATTCGGTTTTTACCATGAAGATGGGGCAGAACAGCCCATTTCTAACCAGACCCCACTATTGATTCTTTCCTTTGTTTGTTGTCTTTGTACTGCAAGGAGAGCTTTTCCTTCTCTCCCATTGATTTATTTGCTTACTCACCTATTACGGAATTATGGATTGTTACTTCAATCATTGGGTTATAATTTATTCCTGTCCTTATTTATTTTGATGTTCAGATTGTCCCAGATTTAGCCATCTGCATCCAGCTGGCCCATATATCTCTTGGCATGCCCCCTTCATTTTTCTAAGCAGGTCCTTCTGGCAGAAGCAGCAACCATTCTTCCCCTTGGGGCCCTGCACTGTCCTGCTCCAGGCAGCGCTCGGCACTTTGTGTAAATGGTGGCCCTTGGATTTGTGTAGTGCACAGCCTGGGCAGCTGTATGCAGCTCTCTTCACGTGTATTTCAGAATATGAGACAGCTCAGCATTTTTAGGAAATCACAGTTCAGAGCACCTTTCCCATATTCTTCATCAGAAATTTTCATGAAATTCCTCATGTGAAAAAAAAAGTTTCATAAAACTTTGAGATAAGATAAAATATGAATTGAACTTCTTCTCAGAGCCATGCTCTGATACGATGGTATTAAGAGTCGCCTTAAACTGAATTCTAAAATTAGGAGATGTGTTTTGGGAAAAAAAAGAAAGACCTTCTTTCCTTCTGGGAAAATAAGTTTCTCATTTTGGATAAGAAAGAGTTTTCTTGGTATAACAAACAATTGATTCCAAGAGAGGGAATGTGTTCAGTCCGCATCGCATATTTCGCTAACAGTGGAGAAACCACTCAAGAAAAATTGGCATCGTGTTTAGAAAAGCGATTGCTGCTTTCACATAAGTTTTATTCACAAGGCATCACCAATAAATTGTGTCTAAACTTTCTGACTTTTCACTGCATGCCAAAGGGCAGAGATTTCCTAAGGAACGTGCCGTGCGCGACTCAGAATTTTTCTGCGTTCTACAGACTCAGACCACGTAAATGACTGCTTGGCTCTTCCTCAAAGATTGCTCATTCATCCTGTATGCTTGCCTCCCCCCTGCCCAGTCTCTCCTGACATACTAAACCAAAAACCAGATCTATTTAAAAAGCAATTATTTCAGCCATGTGCAACTTCGTTATAGCCAAGGTTTTCTTTTTTTTTTTTTTTAAAGATTTTATTTATTTATTTGACAGAGATAAATCACAAGTAGGCAGAGAGGCAGGCAGAGAGAGAGGGGGAAGCAGGCTCCCCGCTGAGTGGAGAGCCCGACGCGGGGCTCGATCCCAGGACCCTGAGATCATGACCTCAGCCGAAGGCAGAGGCTTTAACCCACTGAGCCACCCAGGCGCCCCTAGCCAAGGTTTTCTAAAGATGAATGATTTTCACTTTACAGTTCACGTTTCTGTTCATCAGATTCCTTTGTCTCTGCAGCTCAGCGGGGTCCGTCAGTCAGACACAAGTTGGTGACCGTGAAAGCTCCTACCTGGGGATTCCTTATGTATGCCGACCCCCTCTAGGGCGTTAAACCAGATTTTGTACTCACAATATGACTTTTTTTTTTCCCCCTTTAAAACTAATATAAACTTCAGGCTTCCCCAAACCTGGGTATGCATGCCGTTGCCTCTGAAATCTCATTTCCCTTCCTCAGCTCTGCATTCCCAATCTGTGGAAAGGAGATTTACTTAGGCAATGTCATGAAGGTTCTTTGTGACCTAACTTATGTCAGTGACTCAGTGCCGTGCCAGGCACATAACGAGCACTCATCAGTGTTACCGCCTTGTTATCACCTCTCATGAAAGCCATCCCCAGATAGCTGTCCATCAAGATGACGCTTGGAGAAACCTAATGGATCAGAATGTGATGTATCTGTAGGTCTCAGGTCCCCCCCCCCCCCCCCCCCCCCCCCCCCCGCCCATGCCATTTGAGCAGTAGTGGAATTCTGACTGGGTCTATGAAAATCTAAGTCATCTGATGGAATGCTTGCTGTCATCACGGGCGAACAGATTGCTATTGGAACATAAGCATCGGAGAGAAACGGCAGCCACGTTTGGCTTCTATTTTTAAATTCTCATCCTCCTGCAAATCCGGTGAATCTATAACAAGCAAAAATGATCTCAGGCCTTCCTTACTAGCTACGATATGTACAGAAATAAGTAACAGTGGAGCACAAGGTTAGTGGAAGGTTTGCTTATGAAGTCTGCAGGGCTCTTACTCAGCAAGCACCTGGATTTCTGTCGGCAGTGCCTGTTTTTAAAGATGTGGGTGTGCAGTCTGTCTCTCAGGCAAAATTATAGTAATGTGGTATCTATATAACCTTGAAGTGTAATTACTGAACAAAAGGAAATGTCGAAACAAGCTAATTTTATTCTCCTGGGTTGCGAGTTTAATTAGCATGAATCATCTATTTACAAAAGTAACTACTAGCATTGAACAACACTTCGTGTACTTTCTGTATTACATGAGATAAAGCCTGGGTTTTAAAATTAAAATAACCAAACTTTGTTTCAAAAAGGCCTATGGACTAACAGAGTATGCCAAGGAACATTATCCCAGCCAGTTTTGCCAGTGATAAATATTAGATACTGAAGAAATAACCACTTTTCGTAATTGAATCTTTAGGTCACAGTTAGCATAAACTACTCACATTTATTTAGTGCTATTACCTAAACACTTTGTTAACTCAATGTTTTACTTTTATTTCTTCATGCAGGTTTCACAACAAAGCAAGGAGATGGGTTCTCTTAGTACCTGCATTTTTCACAAGTACAAATTGAAGTTCAAAGATTTAGTTAAGTGTCCTGTAATATGACACGGCTAGGAAGTGTGATTTGAACCCAGGATATGTGGCTCCAGAGTCTACTTCCCTCACTGCTGTTGCCTGGAGAGTGCTAGAAGACACTGTCCACACCTAGGGCGTTCTAACCATTGTACAGGAGAGAGTTTTGTTAGAATTAGTAAAGTGACTTTTACTTTCTTCCCCTTTCACATGCAGGTCAATACTTGTATTCTGACTCTAGAGGAAAATAAAGTAAATACATATTTATCTTGACTTTTTCCAGATTTATAAGTTGTCTGCGAACAGGTAACATTCCCATCTCTGAATAAATTACCAGGAAGAGGGGGCGCCTGGGTGGCTCAGTGGGTTAAGCCGCTGCCTTCGGCACAGTCAGGGTCCTGGGATAGAGTCCCACATCGGGCTCTCTGCTCAGCGGGGAGCCTGCTTCCCTCTCTCTCTCTCTCTCTCTGCCTGCCTCTCCGTCTACTTGTGATCTCTCTCTGTCAAATAAATAAATAAAATCTTTAAAAAAAAAAAATTACCAGGAAGAAACAAAGGCAGAAGAGCTTCCCGGGGAGCCCCTTGGACTTGGAGAGGGCAGTGCAATGGAGCCTGGTGAGAGCAGGGAGGTTGAGGCCTGGGGAACGCATGTTGTCATTGTGGATGAGGAAACTGTCTGTCTCCAGAGGGGTGCTGTCAGTGAAGGAAAGCAAGGCAATTATATCTAAGTGGGGTAAAAATGAGTGGAAGGTGAGAGCAAGCAAGGAGCAACCACACTTGTTAAGATGTATTAAAAAGAAGCCCAGAGAGAGGACTTAAGAGCCAAAAGTTTCTAATATTCACTTTTAAGAATAATGAATTCTGAAGAATCTAGGCTAGGAGGAATGATTCAGAAGGGAGAAGAAGGGGGGACTATTTGAGTAATATAATAGCCCAGTGTCTGGAAAATTGTCCTTGTCAATTTTTTTTCCTTGAAAGGCATTTTTTCTCTTTCCCTCCACTTCTTTACTTCATGAAGTCATTGTTGTCGCTGTTAATAACATAGATTTATAGTCGGAGCTTAGGTGGATGTTATCTTTGGGACACTTGAACTCAAAGCAAGGATAAAGAAATCCTGTAAGCAGCTACCTTTGAGAAAAAGGATGGCTCAAAAAGGAAGTGGACTGTCACCAACCATTGGTATAATTTTCTAGTCTCACTTCTCAATGCTTAAGAACAATAACCACAGGAAATGTGAGTATGAATGATACTCGTGATAAGATGATATTAGGGATTATTTTGATTTTGTTAGGGGTGATACTAGTTTTATAGTTATGAGGAAGATGTCTTTGTTTTTTAGAGGTACATATTAAATTACTTAGGGGGAAATGTTATAATTTATAAAATACTTTGCCTGAAACAAACATAAAAATAGGTGAATATAAGATAAGCTGTTAAAATTGCTCAGTTTTGATGAAGAATAAATGGGTGTTTATTACCCTAATTTTCTATGTTTGAAACTTTGTAATAAAAAGGACTGTGACTCGGGGCGCCTGGGTGGCTCAGTGGGTTAAAGCCTCTGCCTTCGGCTCGGGTCATGATCCCAGGTCCCGGGATCGAGCCCCGCATCGGGCTCTCTGCTCCATGGGGAGCCTGCTTCCTCCTCTCTCTCTGCCTGCCTCTCTGCCTACTTGTGATCTCTGTCAAATAAATAAATAAAATATTAAAAAAAAAAAAAGACTGTGACTTACCAACCAGTAGCAAAGTTAATTGTAATATAAAACTCTTAAGTGGTTTTCTTACTAAAACATGCTGCCTCAATCCTTGAGTCTTATTCGTAGTCTTGGGTGATTTCTGTAGGGGTGAAAGTTCACCTGTCACTGGGTGGTTTTGTTCTGGTGTTGAGTGTTTGTGGAACGGCCTGGTGAAAGGTGAACTTGGGAAGAAGTTCCGTCTTCTCAGTGTGGTAGTGCCATCCGGCTCGTGGCTTCTTCTTCTTTTTTTTTTTTTTTTAATTTATTTGTCAGAGAGATAGAGTACAGGCAGGCAGAGTGGCAGGCAGAGTCAGAGGGAGAAACAGGCTCCCCGCGGAGCAAGGAGCCCAATGTGGGACTCGATCCCAGGATGCTGGGATTGTGACCTGAGCCGAAGGCAGCCGCTTAACCGACTGAGCCACCCAGGCGTCCCGGGCTCGTGGCTTCTTGAGGAGACTTGATGGTTCTCAACAGGGACCAGTTTCCAGGGGTTGCCCAAGCTGGTGGTAGTGATTTATGTAAAAGAGTTAACGGGGTATGTGTAAAGATTTGGGGAAGGAAGGAAACATTTTTTATTAGTTTGTTCTTAAAATGGGAGCTTTACAGGAGAAAGGGGGAATGTGTGAGCCAATTCCATGGAGAGCTATTGGATGTCATCCGTGTGGCCTCTCCTGATCTAGAAACACTGGTGAAATGACTTCAGTGAAACCTTGAGAATGCCTCGATTGCTCTTTTCACATTTCAGCCTGTTTACTCTCTTTGTAAATCATACACTGACTCTACAAGTAGAAAATCTAGGATTGGGGCGCCTGGGTGGCTCAGTGGGTTAAGCCTCTGCCTTCGGCTCAGGTCATCTCAGGGTCCTGGGATCAAGCCCCACATCAGACTCTGCTCAGCGGGGAGCCTGTTTCCCCCTCTCTCTGCCTGCCTCTCTGCCTACTTGTGATTTTTCTCTCTGCCGAATAAATAAATAAAATCTTAAAAAAAAAAAAAAAGAAAAGAAAATCTGGGATTAAAAGTACCAAAACAACAACAACAACAACAAAAATCTGAGGCACGAAACCAGCATGGTGTTTGGGATTTTAAAACTCCTGGGCTGCTCTTTTCTAGACCTTTTCTTCTGGTATGTTGGTATTGAATGGAAAGTTGGTACTTGAGTGGGAGACCTCCCATTCAAGTATAGTTTAACTTATGAGATAATGCGATTAGCATCGGGTGGAAAGTTTGAACAGGCTGCCTGAAACCACACTGTTAATGGAGTGTTTATAGCATGGGCGGGGATGGGCTTGTCTCACTTCATAATTTGATTTCCATGTTGGATTTGTACCTCTAAATGAGTGCAAATCTTTTTTTAAAAGGTGACCTTTTAAAACGTTCCTTTTCAGCTTTGAGGAATTGCTTTGAGGTTTTTGTTTTGTTTTGTTTTGTTTTTCCTTCTTTCTTTGCAGAAAACAGACTTAATAGTATGTTCCCAAACTAATTGTAGTGCTGGTCAAACTTCCTGAAGTCACACCACCCTTGCTTAGAACTGGAATCCCTTACCTTTATGAGTCACTCTCCGTGAGGTGGTGTGCTGGCCTTCTGTTAAACTGCTTCCCCATCTGGGAAGTTGTCAGGTGTATTTGACACAGGAAAACAACGAACCACGTGGATCCCGACCAGGCCGACTTTTCTGACATTTAGGGCAAGAGGAGAGATGATTCAGACCCATCCATGTGTGTTTTTAGTGAAGTATACATTACTAGGGCCTCCAACTTGTTAGGACGGGTTTATAGATCATCCTGGGATTTGTCCCCAAGAGTGAGTCAGACCAATGAGAGAGCATGAGACAAGCAAAATAAACACAGAGCTTTCATTTTCTAGACATTAGAAATCATTGTAGGTAAGTGAAATGCTGTGAGCACATAGACTTGTGAAATATTCCATTTCTCCCCTCCTGTCTTAGCATTCTGTGAGTTGAATACTCAGCGGCATTATGTTCTTCTTACGGCTCTTCATTTCCTCGTCTTGGCTTTCTTAGTTCTAGCAATAAGGCTAGTCACCTTGGGTGGGAATTTTAGACCTCGCCCACCCCTTTCCCCCTAAAGTAATTGTGATGCTGTCCCCACAGTCCTGATGCTGTCTCCACAGTCCCTGTCAAAGTTGCTCCCCTTTCCCAACTATCCTCACTGGGTCTTATCTGCTCCAAAGACCCAAGGGTCTCCTCTTCTCCTCCAATCTTAGTGCTATTGTTAGGTTATTTTTCCCCCATTATGGTTCTGTTACTTGACCACTGGCCTGGACTTTTTGGAGGCTTCTCCACATGAGTGCAGATTCCTATCTAACACAGAGCCTTTCAGAGGCCTGGCGTCCATTGGACTAAGGGCACTGCTGTCCAGTAGACCCCCCACTGGGTGCTAACTCCCCTGGGCTGTTCGTTGTTCCTCAGGCCCCACCTGCCTGGCCTTACTGCTTGCTATTTCTTGTACTTGAAGGTCTCAAACATCAGAGTCACCACCCAGCTGCGAAATCCTACCTCAAACACCACCTTCCTCAAGAAGCTTTTCAGAATTTTCCACACCATGTATAGAGAAAAGGGCCTTCCCCTTCTTTCCACTTGGGAATCCAACAGATTGTGCCCAGCAGTGTTTCCATTTTGCCCTTCTTCTCTCTGCTAAAGGCTCCTTAAGGGCAGTCCTGTTACATCACACATCTGACAGTTTCAAGGGCTCAACTAAATATTTTTAACCTATCTGAAATTGATGCATCTTTAAAGGACAGACTTTTTCAGCAAGTTGACAGAAGATGCCTGAGAACTGCTTGGAGAACCAGTCTGGTCTCATATTCCCTTGGAGTAGGGATACAGAGCTCTGAGCCCCTCAAGGGCTATACTTCTTATTGCCAATTCAATTGCCAATAAGCAATTGCCCTAATAGAGATGCAAACAAATGGCGATTAGCTATTGAATAGGGGAGATCATGATGTCTGGGAGTGGTCAGTGGGAGCCTGCAAGTGATCTAGGGAGGAAAGAGCATTGTAGACAGTACCAGCTTGAACAAAGATTTGGATTATAGGCAAGAGTGAAGGTAGTATCAGTGCTTTGTGGGAAGAGGAGAAAGGAGTCCTTAGGAAAATAAGGTTAGAGCAAGTGGCAAAGGGGTTTTAGTTCTAGGATGTGTATTGGGAACTGTCATCTCTGTTCCTGGGGAGCACTCACATAATCTTTGTTTCTAGATGATGATGACATGAGGCTGCCTTCTGCCACACTCTGTAACCTTCCCCACTGATCCAGAAAGAAGGATGAGAAGAAGGTGAGAGAAACCAGATAAGGAAGTTGTTGAAATAGACCTGATAAAAGATAATGAAGCCCTGAGCTAGGCTGGGGGTAATGCTGATAAACGAAAAGTTGATACCTAGATGTAGGGAACAAGATAAAAGGAAAAGCATAATTCTAAAAGGTTTTTTTGGTCCCATTTCTAAGGAAACAGACTTTTTTTGTTTTTAACCTCGCAGTTTAAAGTGGTCATGCACACTTTCTCGTAAGGTTTTTAATTTATTTTCGTCGTTTTCGTTTTTTGCTAAAAAAAAACCACTGTCTTCCTTTAAAATAAATGTTGGCAACAACAACAAAACCTCTTTACAGTTCCTCCTAAAACTAAATAGAGTAGGAAAGTAAAGATTCGGGGTCTTCTAATAGAAGTTTCCCATCATCTCGGGTGCTGGGTTTCCAGATTGGGAAGAATGTTCTTGTCCTTGTAGTTTTCAGTTTAGTCCGTCCTTCCTTCCTTCTTTCTTTCTTTCTTTTAAGATTTTATTTGAGAGAGGGAGAGAGTGCACACCAGCTTGGTGGGGCAGGGCATAGCAAGAGGGAGAAGCAGACTCCCCACCTAGCAGGGAGCCCAACGTGGCCCTTGACCCCAGGATCCCAAGATCACAATCCTAGCTGAAGGCAGATAGTTGCTTAACCAACTGAGCCACCCAAGTGCCCCCAGTTTAGTTCTGATCCCAAGTATATCAGAGATAATTCCACAGAAAAGTATGTTTGGAGTAAGAGATCAGGTGATAGGGAGAAAAGGATGTACAAAAATCTCAGCCTCGGAAGACTGATGCCTTTAAAGATTTGATAGTTTTGCCTATATTTGACAATTACTTATTTCCTTCATCCAAAGAGTTGTCTCTTCCGTGCATCAAAACCTAGGAAATTTTGACGAATTGAATGAAATAGTCTGGTCACATATACTTTGTTTTTGTTTTTTAAGATTTTACTTATTTGATAGAGAGCCAGCGAGCACAAGTAGACAGAGAGGCAGACAGAGGGAGAGGGAGAAGCAGGCTCTCTGCTGAGCAGGGAGCCTGACGCGGTACTTGACATGACCTGAGCCGAAGGCAATCGCTTAACCAACTGAATCACCCAGTTGCCCCTGGTCACATATTTTGAATACTGTAATAAATTCCTCTGTGGAGGAGAATGTGTGTATTGTAGGAGGACTTAAGATCAAAACATCTGTTTATGGAATTTATCACAATTTTTAAAAAAGATTTGTTTTATTTGAGGGAGGAAAGCACAAGCAGGAGGGGCAGAGGGAGAGAGAATCTGAAGCAGACCCGACACAATGCCCGGATATGAGGTCTCAATCTCACAATCCTGAGATCAGGATGTGAGCTGAAATCAAGAGTCAGGCGCTCAGCCTCCTGAGTCATCCAGGGCCGTGCAGTTTAATCACAGTTCTTAATAACTCTCTTACTTCTTTAAGAAAACAAATGATTGTTTTCTTTCTATAACACAGACCTGTGGTTCTCAAGCACGTTTCTCAACCAAGTTGAGAGTTTGCACCCACTTCTCCATCCCTGGGACATTTGGCAAGTTCTAGAGACGTGTGTGGTTGTCACAGTGAGAGCAGGTGCTACTGTCATCTGTGGGCAGAAACAACGGATGCTGCCGGCCTCCTCGACGTGCAGGACAGTCGCCACAGCAGAGCTCTCCAGCCCGCAATGACCGTGGTGTCGAGATAGAGATCCCAGACATTATTAGTACTAGTGTTGGTCATCAGTTTCATGCTGCGTTATCAAAAATTCTCACTTTGAGTATAGATGCTGCCAGATGGACGTTGTCTAGAAAGCCAGTGTCAGAGTTCATTTCTAAAACATAACAAGCCATTGCCCAGACTTTAAAAAAATAAAAAAGTCACTTACATGGTTTGTGACTAGACAAGACTTTGTGCACACAGTGCATGAGACTGACGGCAGCTGTGGGTGTCAACGGCAGAAAAATTCAGGGGGCAGCCCCTCGAGTTGCAAAGCTTTGTTTGTTTATTCTTCACGACTACCCTGGCTCTTGACTTCTACCTTTATGTTTAAAAAAAGGGTATATCTGTAAATGCCTAGCAGGAACAGATTCTAGAAGAATTAAAACCGCATCATAAAACCTGGTCTTCCTGCTCTGGCTTGCAGTGTATACATCCACAGAATGTATGGTTCTTAAAATGCTGCTGAAATTAAGGATTTAACACGATGTGCCTGTGTGGGGTTAAGATCTGGGGGACCTCCTCCCAGGCCCCCTAAATGGAATTGTAGCACTGTTTTTCTTTCATTGCTATATCTTCTCTCTTCCCAACATTTTAACAAAAGTTTTTTTTTTTTTTTTTTTTTTTTTTTTTTTAAGTTCAGGTGACAGAGAGGGAATTCGGATCTAAGAAAGAGACTGGAAGCAGACCTGCTGGTCTGGGAAGGTTTTCGGATATTGACTGAGTAATTGACCCAGCCCAGTAACTGAGCTGGGCAGTGGGGCAGAGAATGGAGAGGCAGGTGGAAGTAGGGAGTCTTCGGTGTTGTGGCATGCGAGGCCCACAACAGTGAGCTCTCCGAGGCACCCACTGTGTGGTCGCCGGAACAGCGCATCTCATATTTAATCATATACACTGGCCCTTTCTAGAAGAGGAAACCAAGGCTTTGGGATCTTAGCCATGGTCCTGCAGTCAGTAGATGAAACGTAGATTCAAACCCAGAGCCACCTGACTGGGAAGCCGGAGTACTCAGCCCGCATCCTGCTACAGTAGCCGGATCCCAGAGTTCTCAGGAACTTTCTGGGTTTGGGTTGTGTCTTGTCAGCAGTGAGTTCACTCCCGTGGTATTATATTTGTGTTTTAGAGATAACTCTGGCAGCAAGTGGGGGTGGCCCTTTGTGACTCGCAGATTGCATAAGGAAGGTGGAAATAGCAAATAATACATTCCATTGTTCTTGGGGACTGCGCCAAAGTCTCTCAGGGCAGGCTGGGTGAATCACGAAGAGGATATCATCTCAGGTATGAGAAAGCATTTTGATTGAGGCTGTAATTGTTCTTTGGGTGTTTTTATCTTTCCTTTACATTTAACAAAGCTGCTTGTCATCCATTAAAACCTACATACTGTTCGGCTTATCTAGTCTCATTCTTCTGCTTGTCTAGCAGGAAAAGCTCACAAATCCGAGGGCTTTTTGTTCCCCCTGTCTCCCTTTGGAGCACTATGTGGAAGGGTCTGTGTGTTCCCAAGGTATAAACTGGTGAGGGAAAGAGCAGTCCTTTCATTTGAGCAAAATGCCATGTCTGGATCAGTAGGGCAGACCACTGGAAACTTCAAGAATAAAAGGACATTGAAAGGAACCCACAAAATTCCTGGCATATCTAACTTCATTTTGCCTTAGTCCTCTCTTTCTGAATTCACGCACGTATGTTGTTACATAGTGAGGGAGCAGTCTTTTTTATGAAGTGATAGAGGGAAAGTCAGATGATGAGATGATGCATTTTACCTGTTGCTGGAACGATTCAGAAATTGTCTTCTCTTTGATACTGTGTTCCTGGTGAGTTTCATCATTCCCACTGAGCGTGTTGCTGTGGCAGAATGATGCCCACTGTTGCGGCTCGTGTCCATTCGTCCCTGGACCGCTGTCTTCATGCTTGACCAGTCAGACAGTGCCACACTTGGCTTAGTAGTACTACCAGACCCTGAATGACATGGGCTCCAAGATGATAAGGTGGCAGGAACCACCCTTGAATCAGTTCTGTGGTTCCTGGCAGACTCAAGTTTATTGCCTCCTTCCTTGTGGCAAACAAGAGCAGCTGGAATCAGGAAGAAGATGAGGGTTCCCATGTTCATGTCTGCTTCTCTGTGGCTGTCTTAGTCTTGTTGGGCTGTTATAACAAAATACCACACACTGTGTGGCTTATAGACAACAGAAATTTGTTTCTCACAGTTCTGGAGGCTGAGAAGCCCAAGCTGGGTTGTGCCATTGTGGTGGAAGGGACTAGGTGGAAGGGACTTATCAACCCCATGAGGTCTGTGATAAGAGCACTAATGCCATTCATGAGGATGCCACCCTTGTGACCGAAGCACCTTTCAAAGGCCTTTCCTTCTAATACCATCACATTGGGCTTTAGGATTTCAAAATAGGAATTTGGCAGGGCCAGGGGAACACATTGAGTTCAGTGGCCTGACAACTTGAACTCCCCCCCCCCCCCCCCCACTAGAGTGCATACTGTACCAAAATGACAGTGTAGAGAGGTGGTTCATTGACCTGGCTCAACTTAGAGGTTTTGTGACTTTTTATTGGTGCCTCAGTTTCATCATTTATAAAATAGGGATAATAATACCTATCTCATTTAAGTGCTGCTAGGCTGAAATGAGCATATATGTAACTAACAAGGGGAGAAGAGCATCTGGCCTATCCTGAGTGTATCTTTCTCTAAGTAGTTTCTGCTGCTGTTGCTGTTACTTTATAGGTGATACAGTCAGACAGGAAAGGAAACAAGGTTCCAAAGTTTGACAAGGAAGAGGAAAGTTCGTCCTCAGAAAATCCAAGTAAGTCAACTGAACCAAAGATTATAATTAGTATCAGAATGTAGTGGTCAGTTATAATATGAGGTTGTAAAAATCCATAATGTTTCTGATATTCTAGAAATAACCAAATAGGGAATGTCATTTTTGTAGAGTAGTGCAGAGCAGCATCCCCAGAACACACTGTTGTTTCCATTGTACAGGATCTTTGTTTGATCTAAATGAGGATGGTTAAGCCTTCAAATGTCAACACATCCGTTACTCAGTAAGACAGTGATTCTTTGTTGGCATGTGAGAACATGTTAAACGTTATGTATGGATTCGTTTTAATATTTAAAATGTCCCTCCTACCTTTACGGGAAGGATCTTATTTACAGGTTGCCTCTAAGTACTTGTTTTGAGAGACCCTGATTATTTTCTACCATACTTTTAATTCAGCCCTTTGTTTGAGCAGAGACAGTTTCTTACGATCATTTTCCAGATTTTTTTTTTTTTTCAAATTCCTTTAAGTACACACAGACCCCTGTTAGAAGTTAAGGTTCCTGGCAGTCTACTTGTGGCTACGGAGTGGTGACTGTGGCAGTTCTTACTCTGGGATGGCCCGTTTAGTCATTTTCAGTACAGAGTACATGTAATTTGGATCGAAGCGCCAGGTGTGTGCCATTGTCTTTTTAAAATTTATTCAGTGTTGGGGCACCTGGGTGGCTTAGCCGGTTAAGCAGCTGCTTTCAGCTCAGGTCATGATCCTGGAGTCCCGGATGGAGTCCCACACTGGGCTCCCTACTCTGTGCAAAGTCTGCCTCTCCCTCTGTCCCTCAACCTGCTCTCATGTTCTCTCTTACTCTCTCTCTCTCAAATAAATAAAATCTTTAAAAAGTAATAAATAAACTAAAATCTGTTCAGTGTTAGACTCAATTCTCGATCACTGGATCTCACCATTGTCTTTAATGAGATGATTTCCAGTTTGCCTGCCTATAAGGATAGGCGGGGTATTGAGCATGATGATGCTGTACCTGCCTGAGACCCGTTTCAAGGAATAGATTACTCCACTTGGTAGCTTTTTTTTTTTTTTTTTTTTTTTTTTTTTTTTTTTTTTTTTTTTTTTTTTTTTTTTTTTAAAGATTTTATTTATTTATTTGACAGAGAGAGATCACAAGTAGACGGAGAGGCAGGCAGAGAGAGAGAGAGAGGGAAGCAGGCTTCCCGCTGAGCAGAGAGCCCGACGTGGGACTCGATCCCAGGACCCTGAGATCATGACCTGAGCCGAAGGCAGCGGCTTAACCCACTGAGCCACCCAGGCGCCCCACTTGGTAGCTTTTGAATGGATTGAGTTTCTCAAGTGATTCATGACTCACTTTAACTGCTCTGTATAAGATTAGGGAGGTTCCCCAAACTCAGACAAACCTGTGGAAAAAACCCATATAGTCTAAGATTTACAGTCCCACCAGTCTTAAGAATTGTACTTTCAACTATGCAGCCTCTTAGGTGGCTGAGTGGGGTGTAGTGGGTTTTAGAGTTGGAGTCGGAAGTTACAGATTCTAGTGCTTGCCTCTGCGCTTTACATTACCATCTCTGTAACTTTAAAAGGTATATTTATCCTTTCGTAGGCCCCAAATTTTAATGACAGATGGTAATACTTACGATATTAAATAAATTGTATGTAGAAGCTTTGCAAACTATAATGAACTATCATTTTGCCAAGCATTGCTTTTAGTAGATTGAGATTTTCCCAGTTTTTCATATACTTAGCTCCTCCTGTAGGAAAAGTGGGCGCCTTTTGTGCTTAGAATGAATGGTACCCAGTCTTAAAGCCATTCGAAATCCCTCACCTCAAATGCCGTTGTTGGAAGGGCTTTTCCTTCTTGTAAGTCTCATAGCACTTTATTAAAACCATGTCTGGGACTTTAGTACTTAAAATGCCTTTTATGTGTGTCTGCTACTTTATTATAAGCTCTTGAGTATAGTAGTTCATTTATCTTTGCATTCTTCGTAGTCCTTTGCTGTGTGCCAGGTACATGGTAGATGTTTAAATGGTTGGGTAAATGAGCACACGAACAAGGATCAGATTGATGCATGTCTTACTTACCATTCAGAGTTGTTCTCAAAGGCTCATATTTTCAAACATTTTTATTTTTAGAATCATTCAAGCATTTTCCTTTCACTGTTCATCCTTTTCTTTTGTCTTCCCTTATCATCATGATATACAATTTATATATATATTTCTAGAGGTACTGCTTAAAATTAATGCTCAGTTTGCTTTTGTTGGAGATGCATTGTTTTGCTTGAATGCAAGAAAGGGTCTAGCATAAGGTGTGTGTTATCAGTTCAGTTTAAGCTGGAGGTAGAACATTGTCAAACAGGCGTAGGTAAACAAGGAAAATCCTACTGGCAGGGGAGATGGAGAGTTAAGTCATTGATCCAAGAACATAAACATTTATGTTTAGAAAACCAAGCTGCAAATTAAAGGAAGCACTCTAATTACCGTACAGAGCAAGGAGTGGAGAGGTATGTAATAACTGCACACATTGTACAAAATTGGCCAATTGCCTAGAAAAGGAATTGATGACCATGTGACCTCATTTTACCTTCTAACATCTACTTGCTCACGTCTTTTAAGACCACGTTTAAAACATTTGCTAGGAAATATGTAGTGTGAACGCTGGGTTCATATTCTTCAGTGGAAGCGGAGGCATTTCACATAAGAGAACTCAGACCAGTCTTACCTCTGTTATTGATGAAAGCGGATGACATCGTGTGCTTTATTAGCAAATTGGTGTATTGGTAAAATGAAATCTGTGAACACATTCTCCATCAATTTCGAACACTGTGTTTGTAGTTTATTTAGGGTGAATCCCAGCGGTTTCATTTTTGGGTTCAATTTCTAGAAATTCTCATTTGTAGTTTTATAAGGCCTTAAAGACTGATTTAACAGAAGCAATTATAAGAGACTTGCCATAAATGGACATGCCACTGACAGCAAATCTGATCCACTTTAAAGCAGATGGTGGAAAATGACCAGGTTCCCCCATCTCTGAAGGGTGAAAAATAGGACAGCTCGTAGTGACCAGCCTTGGTGATCTGGAAATACTGAAGGCAGCTGGAGCCTGTTACATGACTGCTGTCCCATGTTGGCATCATCTTCTAGTGGCTTTATTCTCAGGTATATACCCTGAACATGTTTTCAGTTTCTTGTCAGAGTCTTCTTGGGGAAATAGGCAAGAAGAAAAAAATAATAGATGTTTTTTCCTTTCTTTCTTTCTTTTTTTTTTGCATTTTTTTAAAAGATTTTATTTATTTATTTGACAGAGAGAAATCACAAGTAAGCAGAGAGGCAGGCAGAGAGAGAGGGAAGCAGGCTCCCTGCTGAGCAGAAAGCCCGATGTGGGGCTCGAACCCAGGACCCTGAGATCATGACCTGAGCCGAAGGCAGCCTTAACCCACTGAGCCACCCAGGTGCCCCAACTTTCTTTCTTTTTTTTAAGATTTTATTTATTTATTTGACAGAGAGAGACGCAGTGAGAGAGGAAACACAAGCAGGGGAGTGGAGAGGGAGAAGCAGGCTTCCCGCTGAGCAGGGTACCCCCCCCCATGTGGGGCTCGATCCTAGGACCCTGGGATCATGACCTGTGCCGGAGGCAGATATTTAACGACTAAGGCACCCAGGCCCCCCTTTCTTTTCTTTTTTATAATCTGACCAAACCAGATGATATTGAACAGTTGTTACCCAAGGAGAGAAAGCTTTCTTTATGTTTTACACCTTTTTCCACTTTGTCTGTGAGTGAAGGTAGATGAGGGACGTGAGCATCTGTATGTTCTCTTGTTCCCTGGAGAGCTCAGCCAGGGAGCATAGGAAGTGACGTGTTCAGCAGGAAGTGCCTGTTACCCATTGTCGCCTTCGATTCATTGTGCGCCCCCCCCCCCCCCGAAAACTTACTGCTTTGGGAGTTCTACCCAGTCTCGTCTCCTGTATCCCAGGGTGTCATTGATTTTTTTTTTTTATAAGATTTCATTTATTTATCTGAGAGAGAGAGCATGAGAGGGGAGAAGGTCAGAGGGAGAAGCAGACTCCCTGCGGAGCTGGGAGCCTGATGCAGGACGCGATCCTGGGACTCCAGGATCATGACCTGAGCTGAAGGCAGTTGCTTAACCAACTGAGCCACCCCGGTGCCCACCCCCCCTTTTTTTCCATTGATTTTTTATACCTGTGTCTCTTCCATGCTGGTAGAAAGAAATCCCTGCTCCCCACAAATGGAACCTGGTTTTTACCTAGGTAGATAAAATTTCCTTTTATTAAAAGATATCCAGAAAGAGTTGAGTTTTGACATTATAAATAAATAGTATTATCTTCCAAGTTGATAACAGCAGTTTTGCATGTCTCCTTCAGCTAGGCCGTTTGTTTCCTTTTTTTATCCTCTAATTAAAAATAAAAATTCAGATACTTATCTACTCTTTATGGAGATCTGTGATTAGTGCTTTTGAATCTTTCTGCTGTCTACAGACTAGGGAGAGTGGTTAATACAGAAAGCTTTATCAGACTCCTTCGTTCTGATAACTGCCAGGAGAACTTCTAGGGGAGGGAAGCTGGCATAGCAGCAGTGAGCGTAGGAGTTTGAGGGAGAGCGAAGAGAGAACCAAAACGAAGCTGCTCAGAGGCTGGGGCTTAAAAAACAGCACCACACTCGGCTTTCTCCAGTAAGGACCCTTGACCTGCTTTCTTCTCTGGAAGTCCTTGGGGGGTTACCTTTATTATGTTCCAGTTCTGACCTCTTGCCCCATTTCCTGGTAGAGGGAACTCAAGCCAAATCCAGTGGCTATTCAGCTGACACGGCCAGTTTAACCAGTATTCCCAGCTCTGTTGACACTGCAGCACCACAGTAGAGCACTTTGTGTGTTGTTCTTTCTCGTCATGGTGAGACAGACAGGTGTGGAGGCTTCACAGGGTGGAACTTGTCCCTCTCTGATGACTCATTGGGTGTCACTCTTCAAGTGTATATGCTCAGTACCCCCTTGCTAGGAGGTGGTTTGCCCACAGAGGTAGAGCTCCTAGGGCTCTGTTCCTCAGATGGTATCTTTAAACCCCTGGAAACATTCCAAGTGGGTAATGGTTCTCTATCTTCAAAAAATCAATAGAATTGGGTGTGTCCATTTCCTTTGTTTCTCAGAAGTAAGAAACATTTGTCAAATGCTTCTTGTGCGGTACATAGAGGTCTTGGGTTTTGATTTAGAAGAGAGAGAGAGAGTGTCCTTGTGTCTATGTTTGTGATTCTTATAACTTGAGGGGTGGTTTAAGTGTAAAGATACAGTTTGCTTTATTAGTATCTAATAATCTTAACAATAAAGATTTTTTGGGTTTGCATTGTTGTGTGTATATATGAGTATGTATGTTTATATTTTATATACACACATACACACACGTAGAAACACATAGAGGAATGTATGAAAGAATGGCCACCAAGGTGTCGACATTGGCCATCTCTAGGTGGTGAGATAGCAATGGATTTCAAAAAGAACAAACCAACCCAGACCCTTCCTTTAACCCTGTTTCTGTGTCACACATCTCCACTCCTCCCCTTTCATTTATCTCCTAACTTGCTCTGACTTTCGTTCTTACAACTTTACTGAAATGCTTTTACGAAGATCCTTAGAGCATCCTGCTTTCTACTTACTTGGGACACTTGCCAGTCCTTTCCTTGCTGGACCTTTCTACCACATTCAGGACAAGTGTTTGTTTTGCTCCTTCGAATTCTGGACCTGTGGGCCACCAGGATGTCACCACCCGCTTGCGGCTCCTCCCCGAGCTCTGGCTCTCGGGGCCACCCACACCGGGTCTTGTTATCACCCAGAGTGCCATCCCTGGCCCACTCTTCTCCCTCCCTGACATTTGTCCTTAGGAGCATCTTAGTCAACCTGCCCTTCAACCTGTTCTTCTTCCTGTATCCTGTTTGGTGGCATCACCACCCAAGCCAGAAATTTGGTAGTCTGCCCATGACTTCATCCCCCACATCCTGTGATTAAAAGTCTACTGATTCTATCTTCTCTGCATATCAAATGTGTCCTTTAAAATAAAAAGATATTCCTGCTGCCCTAATTCAAACCCTCTTCCCTTTTCATTTACAGTAGCCTTTGAACTGCCTCCCGATTTATTCCCCCCAAATTTGCTACCCACACAGTAGCCAGAAAGGTCCTTGGTACTGAAAACACACAAGGTGCCCCATGATGTGGTTTAGTTATTCAAGAAGAAATTAAGAAGTCTTCATTTTGAACGATACCTGACCCACCCCCACACCCCCAATTTTTTTTTTGTTTTGTTTTCAACTGAAGGTTTTGTTTATTAACAATCATTCACTTAACTATTCTCTCATTTTAAAAGACTATATGGTCTTCAACTATGTATATGTATTTATTATATATATATTTGGCAAAACATGTGTATGTATTATGTATGTTATATATAACATATATGTTATGCTAAGTATTTTATTAAGCTTAATATGTATTAAGCTAAATATATATTTATATATATATTAAATATATATATTAAGGCTGTACACACACACACACACACGCACAGAGCCTGCAACAAATAACATTGTCAACAAAGTATCTTTTCCTTTGTTAGTGCTGAAGGTAGAAGGAAAGAGTTTCAGATCTGTAAGCTTTAAAAAACTCTCTACAAGGCCAATTATAACTATCTTTTCTCCAAAGTATAAAAATATTTAAAAAGTATATATGTGAAGTATACATATATATGCTTAACATATGCATAGTTCAAATAATTTGGATCATTATCCAAGTTCATGATGTGAAAGCCATTCTACATCTTGTAAAGAAGCATATGGGCCCTGAAATGTGAATATACTTTGGGAATTAGTTATGCCTTTCACTCACTCATTCTCAGGATGTCTGATAACTTGCAGCTCTGCTGGAATATCATCCTCCTTAAAGCTTATTTGTTGGAAAGGCAAGACAATGCAATATTGTGCAGATGCCTGCGCTGATCTGTCTTCCCTTAGAACAATGGGGAAGGTGTACCATTCAGATCAAATGCAGACTCTTTGCCCACCTTCTGTGAGGACAGTTGCTACATTTTATATTGAAGCCCCAAACCAATTTTTCTTTTCTTAATGAAAGTGCTGAGCAATCGCTTTTGTTTGTTGAATTACACTGTTATTTGTTATTGCAGGGGACCAAGTTTCTCAGATTCCTGATCAAAATGCAGAGCCTATTTTTGAAAAGCCACATTCATATTGTGTGTGCATATGTGGGAGAGAGGGAGGGAAGGGGAGAGAAGGGGAGATAGAAGGGGAAGAAGAGGAGAGGACTGTGTGACAGAATGAGAAAGAGTGGCCAGGAATGAGCTAGGAAAGTAACTAGGGCTGGCTTGTGAAGAGCCTTTATGTATCCACTTCCATTCATTAAAATGAATAATTTAATCATTGTACTTAGCATTGGGGTCTGTAGAGACTTTATGACCTTAATATATAAAAGATAGTGTTCCTGTGATCTAGAGGTTATCAGTGAGGCAGTGGGAACAATGACTCAGAGTTAAAAGGAGAATGGTATTTTTACTAACTGAAGAAATATTGAAACCTCTCTTTCAGTTCTACTATGTAGCTTTTTTGCCTGATAGTTCATGAAAATTACTTGGCCAGCTATGACACACTGCCAACAGATATGAAATCCATAGGTTCATAGAAGTTTGGTCAAGTTTTCAAAGAGTAAATAGCTCCATTTTGATCAGTGGTCCTCATTGGCTGCAGACATTTATTTCTTTAAAAGATGTTATTTATTTCTTTTAGAGAGAGCAAGAGCATGACCAGGGGGAGGGACAAAGGAAGAGGGAGAATGCCAGGCAGACTCTGTGCTGAGTGCAGAGCCCAATGTGGGGCTCAGTCCCACAGCTCTGAGACCTGACTTGAACTGAAGTCAAGAGTCATATGCCCAACCCAACTGAGCCACCTAGATACCCTGACTACAGACATACATTTATTTACTTATTTTCAAGGTACCTCATTAGCATAGTAGGTAGTGCGTCAGTCTCATATTTATTTATTTATTTTCAGTCTTATCTCAGAAAGGTTTTCTGGTTTTTTTAAAACATTTTGAAATTTTACTTCAATTAATTAACATATGATATTAGTTTCAGAGATACAGAACTGTGGTTCTTCAGTCTTATAGAATACCCAGTGCTCAGTACATGCCCTCTTTAATGTCCATCACCCAGTTATCCCATCCCTCCACTCCGCGCCCCCCTTCAGTTTGTTTCTTATGATTAAGAGTCTCTTAATGGTTTGCCTCCCTCTCTGGTTTCATCCTGTTTTATTATTTTTTTTTCTTTCTTCCCCTATGGTCCTCTGTTATGTTTCTTAAATTCCACATACCTGTGAGATCATATGATAATTGTCTCTGATTGACTTATTTCACTTAGCATAATACCCTCTAGTTCCATCCACATCATTACAAATGGCAAGATTTCCCTTTTTGATGGCTGCATAGTATTCCGGGGTGTGTGTGTGTGTGTGTGTGTGTGTGTGTGTGTGTGTGTGTGTGTGTGTATCCCACATATTCTTTATCCATTCATCTGTCGATGGACATCTGAGCTCTTTCCAGAGTTTGGTGATTGTGGACATTGCTGCTATGAACACTAGGGGGGCTGCGGACATTTATTAAACAGTGATTTCCTGTGGAGGGCCAAGCAGTGGTGATATGAGGAAGAGGATGACAGGCTTGAAACTACCTGTATGGTAATACAATGGTATGTACATGTCATCCTTCCTTTATCCAAACTCATAGAATGTACAACACCAAGAGTGACCATTAATCTGTGGGCTTTGGGTGATTATGTTGGGTCATTGTAGGTTCATTGATTATAACAGATGTGCTGTTCCGGTGGAGGTTGTTGATAATGGGGGAGGCTGTGCTTGTATTGGGGGGGGGGCAGGAGATAGATGGGAACTATCTGTACTTCTCAGTTTTGCTTGTGAACTTAACACTGCTCTAAAAAAATAAAGTCTTTAAAAAAAAAAAAAAGGCAAGTAGATGTGATTTGCCTGGCATAGGAGATTAGTGTAGATGAACATCTCAAACATGTCATAGTCTTTGTGACCTGACAGGAATGCCCTTCTGGCTGTGCATCCTCAAGCCCCAATTAATGTCACTTCCCATGCGGAATGTTGTCTGGCTTCCCTGAGCAGTTAGTCATCCCTCCTGTAAGGGAATTCACTCTTCTTACTGCCACATAGCCTTTCACTTCATATGGTTATTACATTTCATGTGTGTCTCCCTGGCTGGCTCAGGATTGGGACAGGACTCTGTACATCATCCTTGTATCCCGGAAACCAAGGACAGTACCTGGCTTGCAAATGCTCAATAAACAAAACACAATTTGGACTTTGACAATGAGGACCGTATATTCTAGATTATTCTTCTTGTGTTTTGTCTTGTCAGGGAGCTAATCTCAATACTAAGTGAAGTATAAGAAATTTCTCAGAGGAGTGTATTTTCTATAAATCAATGGAATTGGGCTAATTCTAGATATTATAAAACTGGCAGGAGAAGAAAAAGGCGTAGTCTGTCTTAGACTCAAAATTATAATCTTGGTCTGAGACAACCAGTTGATTGCTTCTGTGAATTTATAGTAAGAAAAAACACGCTTTTACCCATATCAGTTCGTATTATATGCATACACATATCTACTAAGAGTGTTTTTCAACAGTCAGAAATCAGTATCTGATGTTTCTGCTGCTAGTTCATTGGTAATATCTAGATCAGTTTCATTTAAATAGAGGTTACCTTCTACTTTCTGCTTTGCAGAAAATGAAAGGATTTACATCAATACATAATAAAAAGAAAGTGTTTACTGCTTTTATTTTATGTCATTTTTTTGGTTGTTGTCATTGGTTTTATTTGACATGAATCCATTGAAAATCAGAAATGGAAGTTGAGGGATGCCTGGGTGGCTCAGTCAATTATGGTTAAGTGGCTGCCTTTGGCTCAGGGCCTGATCCCAGGGTCCTGGGATCTACCCTCATGTCTGGCTCCCTGCTCAGCAGGGAGCCTGCTTCTCCCTCTCTTTCTGCCCCTCTCCCTGCTTGTGTTCTCTCTTACTCTCCCTCTCTCTCTCAAATAAATAAATAAAATCTTAAAGAAAAAAAAACAAAAACAAAAACATTAGCACCGCTGAATGGCTGTAGGAGAAAGAAGGCTTAGGGGAGATTAAGATGTTTAAGTAGGTTCCCAACCTTGCCCTTTCCATGTAGCCTAAATAACATCAATAACTTCTCCATTTTTATTATTTTTTTAAAATTTAAATAGAGCTATTAGCATTCAGCGTTGGGTTTTTTTGGTTGCTGTTTTTTAAATTCAGGGTGTTGAGTGTGAGGCACATGACCCTAGTATGATGATACTTGGTTTCTCAACTTTGCATTTCACCTGTTGACAGTAAAAGCTGTATTACTGAAGACCTAAATTCCACCCACTGGTTTTTCCAGAATATTTGTAGGACTTTCTCAGCACCTAAAAGCTGCCAGCCCAGTTTTGGTATGTAGACCTCCCAGCCAGGCGGAAACAAAATATAATTTAAATCACTCTTCTTTGTTGCGTAACTGCCGGTTGACTGTGGTACTTAGTTTTAGTTAATAGTTTAACCAGAGTTTATCTCATATTTAAGATATGGTGGTTAGACTTTCTTGTAAAAATGGATCGGGAGAGTGATTAAAAGCTGCAGTGTCACAGCTTTCTAGTCTACCAACCATTTAGGGTTTTGGATGGATGGATCTCAGTGAACAAGAATGGTTCTCTTTTATATGCAGATCTCTTCCTACAAATGTATAAAACTGTGGTCTAAAGACATTGCTTTTTCCTGGCTTCTCCTGGGGTGACCCTTGCCTAACTTAACTTCTAAGTTCATCCATGTAGCCAGTATTTGTTGAATACTCTTTTATGACAAACACTGTGTTAGTCACTGAAGAACAAGGAAATCCTAAGCCTATCTGAAATACTGTTACAACATAAGATAGTAAGTAGTACTAGAGGGGCAAACGCAAGGTGCTAGGACCATCTGGAAAAGGCTCCTAAGCAAGCTAGAGTAGAATTGGTGGAATTACAGGTGATGTTCCTGCTGGGTCACAGGGTGGGGAGGGGAGAAGATTGTTACAGACCCATATAGCAGTATATTTCAATGAAATAAAATTATATATTTGAAACTACTGGAGCCAACAGTTTGAAGGAAAAGTGGGGAGATGGGGCGGAATTGGTAAACAGGAGTCTGGTCTGGAGGACCATATGTGATTTACTAAGACTTTCAGTGACATCTAAGGCATATTATTTGCAAGGGTTCTGAAAATACTTAGCCACCTCCATGAGTCCTCCCCTGCCTTAAACGGGGATTTCTCTTTTAACTTTTCCTTGTTAAGTGCATTATATACTTAGGTTTAACTCATACTGAAAAAAAAAAATCACACTTCTTTTGCATTATTTTAATGATGTTGCTCACCTTCCAAAATGAGCCTGAGGAGTTAAGATTAGTGTTGAGAGGAAGGCCCCTGGGTGAGGGGCTTGGTGGCATGGGGGAGGAGAGGGGTGGTGTGGGTGGATAACTAAAAGGCAATTGGAGTGTGAAGCAGGGGGAGTCTTGAAATGACATATGGGCAGGTTTTGGTCAATGCCACCTCCTCGTTTCCATTTCCCATTTCCCCATCATAATATGTAAAGGATATTTACTTATATAACATTTATGTATAGGGTCTGTATTTTTTGAACTAAAAATTGAAACCATGATCTTATAAAAGATTTTTGTGCCACTTCCTGGAAGATATCTGGACTCTTAACTACTGGATTTACAAGAAATCTCCATGATACATTTGTACAGCGACCAGAATACTTGAAATCAAAATCGTTTCTGTTGCTTTAGTGTAACTATGGGTGTGGAATGACAGTATTTCATGATGATGTGAATGGCTAGTGTTTTTCTTCCAGTTGGGTAAACTGAAATATCTATCATTGCCAGAATAATAGAACATCAGAGTTAAAGCCAACTGAAATGATATTTATTGTTTCTCAATAAAAATAAAATTAATTTTGTATATATAAAGGTTCTGTTTATATATGAAATTACTGTTTGAACCAACATTCTTCCTGAAGGCTGGGACATAACAATTCCATCTCATTGCCCTTTGCCTATTTCTAATTCCTATAAATGATTAAGAACACAGGTTTGAAGAAGTCTTGAGTTTGAGTTTTTGCTTTACCACTCACTATTCTGTGATTTCATTAAGTTCAGTTTCTGCTTTAATTTACTTTAAAATGATGTATGTGAAGGTCTTGATGTTTTCTTGTGCTCATACGTGTCTGGTACATGGTATATTCGCTTATTTTAAAATTTTAATCTGATTATCTTCATCTCGTGTACTTCTCTTAATGTTTTTCTGCTCCTGCTAGTATTTGTTTTATGTTTATAAGGTAGTTTTCTGTACATCAATTCCATGAGCTAAATTAGACAATTTTATAAATGTGTTTTACTGACATTAATGTGGTCATGAGATAGAATGTTTGGTAACACTAACATACCACACTTTTAAAAAATCCATAAATACAGTTCTTGCTTTCGATTTTGTTTTTCTGTCACATGTACTGTTTCTGTGTTGCATGGTGTGTTTTGGGAAGGGGAGGCCTGGGATAAATGCTTACGGAAGGGAAATGTTGAAATTACTCTTTTCATGGTACCAGAATGATAACCTTGACCAGAGTACACCTTAAAGTTGGGTCTGGCAAGGGCTTCTTGTTTGGTTATTACAGAAAGTTCCAGGAAAAATACCTGAGCCTCTTCAAAACAGCACCCCCTTCTTCATGTTGATGACTGGAGATCCACCAGCTATAAGTCTTCGTCTGTTTTGAAAGTTCAGGATGGGGGCTCCTGGGTGGCTCAGTTGGTTAAGTATATGCCTTCAGCTCAGGTCATGATCTCAGGGTCCTGGGATTGAGCCCTTTGTCAGGCTCTCTGCCCACCTACTTCTCCCTCTGCCCTTCTGCCCTGCTTATGCTCTGTCTCTCTTCTCTCTCACTCAAATAAATAAATAAAATCCTAAATTTAAAAAAAGAAAGAAAGAAAGTTCGGGATGCTTCAGTATTCCTAGTGTGGGTATAGGGGCATTGAGTTAGCTCATAAGCTTTTTCTTACTTAGATTTGAAAATTTTACACATTTTCACATCTTTTATTAAAGTATTAGGAATGAAGACTGAGAGCTAGGTTTTCAGTGCCTGTATCAAAAGGGATTTCCCACCAAGAATTGAAAATCTGGGTGCCTGGGTGGCTCAGTGGGTTAAGCCGCTGCCTTCGGCTCAGGTCATGATCTCAGGGTCCTGGGATCGAGTCCCGCATCGGGCTCTCTGCTCAGCAGGGAGCCTGCTTCCCTCTCTCTCTCTCTGCCTGCCTCTCCATCTACTTGTGATCTCTCTCTGTCAAATAAATAAATAAAAATCTTAAAAAAAAAAAAAAGAATTGAAAATCTTACTAAAATCAAGGAAATCCTCAAAAAAAATTATTTACTTCACTTTTACCTGCCACATATAATACATCGATGATCATTGATAATGATAATTGTGACCAAGATGGTTAACTATGCAGTTATGACACTATATTCATTTTATAAAGAAACAATTGAAAGGTGATATCCAAGTTGGGGGGGGGGGAAAGGAATGGAACCATGGATTAAAGTTAGTGGTTAGGCAGTTGTTTTTAATAACTTTAAAATAATTGGTGCCTTAAAGATATACTATGTCCTCAAGTAAGATTGTTTTGCCTAGAGACAGGAAAATATTTTTTCCTTTAAGAAACATACAAAAGTATACTTTTGTAATAATCATGAGGGAAATTGTGATATATCTAATTTTTCAGGATTATTTCCTTTTGTTGAGACAGGCCCATCAGTTTTGATTCAAAACCAAACCCCTCATATACTTTATTGACAATACTGAATACTTAGAAGCTACAGTTCCAGTCTACCTCTACAATTTAAGCAAATTTGATACACGAATCCAGATATAGAGGTGTTTAAATTAAATTAAATTATTAAATGGGATGCCTGGGTGGTTCAGTCAGTTAAGCATCTGGCTCTTGATTTTGGCTCAGGTCATGACTGAGCCCAGCATTGGGCTCCACGCTCAATGGGGAGTCTGCTTAAGGTTCTCTCTCTCCCTCTGCTCCTCCCATTTCTGTAAAAATTATAATTAATGAGTTAAATTATTATATACTTGACATATTTGCTGTACGATTGTTTGGAAGAGCAGTCTTGACTTGTCAGTACAAAAGCAGTTTAATATGGATACAGATTTGCAGTTTAAAGGAGAGGTGCACAATTGGGCAACTGTATAATTAGTGGGATATTACTGTTTCAAAAATGCAATCGCTACTGATAAAGATCTTATTAGAATACACTCTTGTTTTGGTAGTTAAAATATCTTGAATTTTGCTCTTTTGAAATTGAAAGTGGAAGGGGAGCTCAAAATATGAGTAGATGGTTAGGTTGTGCCTTTGATGTTTTGCACTGTGTGTTTTATTCTAGTAAACACTAGCCTGGCCATCATTCGGTCAAACCATGTAAATTGGTTTCTTTCAGCTGTTTCATATTTTAGTGTTTCGTGATCTCCAGTCATTTCTCTATTCTGTAATTGGCCTTTATAACTGATGATGAAAAACAGAGAAAATTTCACATTCAGTTTTTCCATCCTTGATTAGCTGCATGTATTTATATTACAGATCTGTATTACAACTGAAGGAATATTACAATTTCAAATATTATCTGTAATTTAAAGTACATGACAGTGGATGTTAGATCATTAATCCACAAAAATTCTCCAAGAGAGAATTTAATTTCATCATCAGTTGCAAAGGGCATGAAAATGTCTTAGACTTAGAAGGTGACAGTTTCCAGAGAGATCTTTTGATTACCCTCAGGATAAATGCACTAGAATGGAAAGGAAGTGTGAATAACGAATACCGATGCCAGGATGAATGAATGAGACTGTGTGTCCTGGGATAGGAACCACAACATCTGGTGTGGGAGATACTGAAGATCACAGCTCCCCACTCCAGATATTGAGGATTTGCATGGTTATTGTCCCTCTGTACCTCTGCCTCTTTCCCCTTCCCTCTCCAGACCAGCTGTGGTTATTTCTAGTAGCTGTTGAAGGTAGCAGGAATGGCTTATACACTTTTATTTTTGTACTGTTGCTTGAAAGTAGTCCTTGCTGAGCAATGCCTATGGATGACCACACTTAAAATGGAGATATTTTGTACTGTACTCAACATCTTGGTTATTAAGATGCCTTCAAAAGAGAAATGAGTGAATGGATTCAAAAAGAGAGATTCCATTCCATTTTCAGCCTATCGATTTAACTTCTTGACGTTGAGTTGATAAGAGGTAAAACATAGGACCTTTTATAAATTCTACTAGAAAATAAAAATAGCTTATGAACTTTTCTAAATTAATTGGCTTAAACAGGATATTGGAAAACACAAAATATGGATGTAAAGTCTTTCATAAAATGTCTTGATTCCATTTCCTATTTGTTGGGGGTGGGGGGGAACCAAATTTTCAAATTGAAATTTTCAAATTGAAAACAATTTTCTTTCTAAAATCAGAACATAAACGAGAGTTGGCCTATATACCCAAATGAATTTGTGGTTAATCACACTATTAAAGTTTGTAAGATTCATATGTTCAGAGGTAGTATTTTAGTTGATTCTTCTTTTTTTAATTTTATTGAAGGGAAGCAAATATCCAGAAATAATTTAATTTAATAGTATTTATTATATTTTTGATTGATTTTTGTGACAGATTTGCCCCTCTCACCATGACTGGATGGTTCTAACATGAAAAATAGCCCAAGTCAACATGAGGAAGTAGGCCAGGTGTGGGCACCTGGGTGGCTCAGTCAGTTAAGCATTTGCCTTCAGCTCAGATCGTGATCCCAGGGTCCTGGGATCGAGTCCCACGTTTCGCTCCCTGCTCCGCAGAGTCTGCGTCTCCCTCTCTCTGCTCATGCTTTCTCTCTCATACTCTCTCTCAAATAAATAAATAAGATGAAAAAAAAAAGAAAGAAAAGAGGAAGTAGCCCGGGTGTATGTGGTTATTATGGAGGGATGTAGGAAGTAAGGAGCCTGTCTGAGATTTGAGAATTAACTGTAGGTGATCCCCTCAAAGTAGATCATCTGTGTATGAACACATTACTGTTGGGGTAGTGAAGCTGGTGGTAGTTGATGACAGGGAGGAAAGAAGAACTCCTCTGTGCGAGAGGACCTCCCAGGGCTGTGCTTTTTTTATCCTTATGCTGCAGGGCAGGATTGAACAATTAGATTTGAAAAATCAGAAGCCCGTCATCTGTGAGCATTTTAGTATTTTAAAAAGACTATTAAGTAGAAATATAGTTCCCCATAACTGGAAATGCTGCCATAATAACAGTCTTTCTGAAGCAAACAGTGAAGTCTGAAGCAAAGGGAGAAATCTGTTTAAAGGTGCAGAAGGCAGCCCGGGAATTCAGTATTTGCTCTCTCCCCGAGCCCAGGAAAATGAAGTAAAGGAACACATGTGGAGCTTAGGAATAAACAGAAGAGGAGAGGAAGTAACAGAATGAAAGATACTAACAAATGTCTAGAATAAATTATGGAAATGTCACCCGTAACCTAACCAGATTTTCAGCAGAGTGGAGCCGTAGTGAGGAAAGATACCTGTACTAGAAGCAGTTCTGAGAAATCACAGCACCCACGGTGACTCCCAGACCCTGCTGCCACTGGGCAGTTTGCTGGTCAGGTGTAAGTCCTCTAGGCGGGAGATGGTGTTTGTTTTTGAAAGGGATCCTCAAGAAAGGGTCTGTGGATATTAACATTTGGAGGTCCTTTAATGAAATGTAGGCTGGTCAGCTGATCACCAGTCAGCAAGCCCCTTCCTTCAAACAGAACTTCCTATTTGAGTGTTAGTGCTCCTCTTAAATCCAGGCTGGCGGACGGGAGCCTCAGGCCTGGGAGAACGTCTGCAACAGGATGGTCCCAAGAAAAAGAATCTTGGAAGAAATGCCTTCCAGTAATCAAGAATTCCTTAACTGCCTGAAAGAGATGGGCAGGTAGAGGATGTTTATTAAGCAAAAACAGGAGGGTGTATGTGTGTGTGTGTGTGTGTGTGTATTTTTAAGATTTTATTTATTCAAGGGAGAGCACACATAGGCTGGAGGGGGTGGGGCAGAGCTAGAGGGAGAAAGAGACTCCCTGCTAAGCAAGGAGCCGACACAGGACTTAATCCCAGGACCCTGAGATCATGACCTGAGCTAAAGGCAGACGTTTAACTGACTGAGCCAGCCAGGTGCCCCCAGGATAGATATAGATATAGATAGATAGATAGATAGATAGATTTTTTTTTTTTTTTTTTTTAAAGAAACAGTCCTGGCACACCTGGGTGGCTCAGTCAGTTAAGCATCTGCCTTAAGCTCAGGTCATGATCCCAGCGTCGTGGGATCGAGTCCCACATTGGGCTCCTTGCTCAGCCAGGAGCCTGTTTCCCCAACTCTGCCTGCCACTCCCTTGGCTTGTGTTCTCTCTTTTTTTCTCTACTAACTAACTAAACAAATAAAATCTTAGAAGCAGTCAGAATGGGGGTACCTTGGGGTCCTGGGATTGAGCCCCACATTGGCTCCTTCCTCAGTGGGGGGTTTGCTTCTTCCTCCTCTTCTGCACCGCACCCCCCATCCCTGCCTGCTCATGTGTACTTGTTCTCTCTCTCTCTCTCTCTCAAATAAATAAATAAAATCTTGAAAAATAAAAAAAGGAGTCAGCATAAGCAAGTTCTTCTTTAGAAAATTAAAAATATTCCCCAAATAAGGACATCAGGTTGGCTCAGTCAGTAGAGCATGTGGCTCTTGATCTCACAGTCATGTGTTCAGGCCCCATGTTGGGCATAGAGCTTATTAAAAAAAAAAAAAAAAAGTAAAAATATTCCCCCAAATGATTGGGGATGGAATGATTGGATAGCTGAATATGAGGAATCTTCTTAGAAGGTAAAATTTTCTACAGGAGGGAAGTATAAGATAATGCAAAAAAGAATTAGAGAATGTCTTCAGGAGGCTCAATGTTGGAACACTAGGTATTCAGAAAAGGAATGGGTGGAAATGATCTTCAGCATTCTTTTCGGCTTTTGAAGAGAGAACCAATTGATTACCTGGTGTGTTTGACCGTATAGAGAGTTTGTATTTTGGATCAACAAGAATTATTGATAGCTACTTAAAAAAACAAAGTAAATGTAGAAATGAAACCATTCTCTCCCTAGGGGAAAAAATACAAAATGTGGCACAGGAAAAGATGTGTAATCCATTTGGTTCCACCGTGAACTGAATCATTGTAAACATTGCATATTGATTATAATCCCCACACTGACGTGGCTGACTGGGGAGGGAGAGCGTGGTGTGAGTAGAAGTCATGTAGTAAGCCTCCTACATAACAGGAAATCAGTAAGTGATACAGACAAGCCATACATATGTAGAATCACAAAGACAAATGTCAGAAGGAACTGGTCAGTTAAAAACGTACACCTCTAAAAAAATGAAAAACAAAACAAAACTGTACACCTATGCTGGGGAGCAGGAATCTGGTTGGGAGGAGTGGGGCACGGACGCTGTTTTTCTTTCTCCATTATATGACGTTCAGTACCCTCTGACTGTTAAAACAATGGGCATATCTAATACTATGCATGCAAAATTAAAGCAAGAGGCAAAGGGGGTTTTGTTTGTTTTATTGTTTTTGCAAAGCTAACCACATGCAGTTTTAAAACAGCGTATGAATGTCTCAGCAGGAGGAATGCTAATAGAATGTGCAGTGGGAAGTTTAGGGAGGGTTCTCTGGTTCTTCCCAGGTCTGGCTTCATGGGCTTGCATCCTATATGGTGACAGGGACCCCACATTTGGTTTAATGGTCTGCCATCACTATTTTGAAAATCTAAGTAATTTAGGGACTCAGGGCCCTACCCCTTCGTTTTGCACTGTGCCTGGCAAGTTGTGCAGCCAGACCTGCTTCTAATAGATACATTGTTTGAATTCTGGCCCAACTGAGGTTGCTACTACTTCCTTTGACCCTGACCTTCTAGTGGCCTGTTATTTTCACCACCCAGGAATCACGATGGCCACAGGGAATGGAGTCAATGGATCTTGCTCACAAGGGAATTTGGAAGTCATATATTATATGACACCCCAGAAAACTGTCCTGTCATCTTTTATTAGTTAATTCTTTGTTCTTTTAAAGAAGATGCTTAACATAGAGGGTTTTTTTTAATAGACTTTATAATTTAGAACGTTTTCAGGTTTATAGCAAAATTGAGAGGAACATCCAGAGATTTCCCATATACTCCCTGCCTGAGCGGATGCGTAGCCTCTCCAGCTATCCACATCCCCCACCAGAGTGGGACATTTGATGGACCTACATTGATGCATCATTTTCAGCTGGAGTCCACAGAACAAATAATAGGGCATTCATTTATTTTTTTGTATTAGTTCCGGCTGCTATAACAGAATACCATAGACTGAATGGCTTATGAACAACAGAAATTTATTTCTCAGAGTTCTAGAGGATGGGAAGTCCAAGATCAAGGCATTGGCCTATGTCCTCACATGTCCTCACATGTCTGAAGGGGTGAGGGAACTTTCTAGGGTCCTTTTTATGTGGGCATTAATTCCATTCATGAGGGATTATGACTTCATCACTTCCCAAAGTTCCCACTTTTCAATCCATCACATTGGGGATTCAGTCTCAGCATAGGGAGCCACCTGGGTGGCTCGGTTGGATAAGTGGCCGACTCTTACATTCACCTCAGATCATGATCTTGTGGTCGTGGGATCAAGCCCCATGTCTCTGAGTGAAGAGCCTGCTTCAGATTCTCTCTCTTTCCTCAAATAAATAAAATCTTTTTTTTTAAATCTCAACATAGGAATTTGGGGGGAACACATTCAGTCTGTAGCATTCAGTCTGTACATTTCATGGGTTTAGACAACCTTGCGATGACATATACCCATGGTTATAAATCATACAGAGTAGTTTCACTGCCCTAAGACTCCTCTATGCTCTGTCTATCCGTCCCTCCCTGCCCCCAGCCCCAGTTTTTAATTCTGAACTATGTACTGAGTGTGGCAGTTTAATCAGTGTTGCGCAGGAGAGGAATGGAAAGCTATGCTGGCACCACTTTGGGAGAAAGTTTATGGGGATTCTGAGGTGTGAGAGGACCCCCACCAAGCAAAGAGGACTGAAATTTGGCCCCTTTTGGCCAACGCGAAGACTTCTCTTGGCTTCCTATAACGAGCAGCGCCCCCTGCAGGCCATTCTCACTTGCTGGCTGGTCACTCCCTGGCGGTTTGCCTGTCCCGCCAGTGTTAAAGAGAACACCAGTTTGGGGAAGCACACACATCTGGTGCTCTCTGAAAGGGTCTCCCCTGTCCCCTTCCTCCATGGGCTGACTGAACCTGTCAAATCTGCTGCACATCTTTACTACGCTTCTGGCAAAAGGCCCATGCATTGGGGGTGGGAATCATTCAAACTCAGTGGTAGGTGCTAAGCTGGGTTTGTCACCTTTGCGTGGAAGGAGGGGGCAGACAGTACCAATGAAGGAATAATGACTTGTCACCATAAAGTGAAGAGGCAGGTTTTCTTGTTTGTTTAGCAAATTGATTTTAAAGACAGTTACCAAAGAGAAGCTTTAGAGATGTCTAGAGCAGTAAGAGTGTCACTGCAGTCACTGCACCATCCCCAGAATGATGCATTTCAAAGACAGCTAATTTGGATATATGTGTTCTGCTCTATTTCTTAAAAGAATTTATATCTAGTTTTATCTGATTTATTGTTAAAATTATTTAAAATTGTAATGTTCTAGAGATAGTTCTGTTTAGTATGAGGAAATGTTTGTGACTCGTGGCTTAAATGAATTATCTCTTTCTCTCTTTACATTTTGGATAAAACAGTTTTGCAGAGGGTGACAGCTCCCACACCTGTTACATTTACTCAAACATGCCTTAGGATACTAGGTAAAGCCAGCAGAACAACCAGAGGCCTTCCTTTGTCCCAGTCTGCAGTGGCTTTTCCGGAACGTCTGTTTGATCCCATGCCTGACAGTGTGCTAGATGCTGGAGATGCAGATTGGACAGGATAAAGTCAGTCTCTGTCATGGGGGAGTTCACAGAGCAGGGAGGAAAAGATGCTAATCACTACACATTGAGATAAAGCCTGTCAATGAAAAGTTCAAGATGTCTTGAGAGCCAAAAAACAAGAGCTAATTCAGGTTGAGTTCAGGAAATGACTTGTAAGCTGATAACTAAAAGATGAGTTAGGAGAAGAGTATTGCTAGTACAGGGAACAGAATGTGCAAAGGGCTTGAAACAAGTGTGAAAGGAATCCTAAGAAGGTCAGTGTCCTTAGAGCTCAGAAAGGAAGGAGTAGAGTTGCACAGGATTAAACTGTAAATGCAGTGAGGCCCCAAAGCCCATTAAGGTTGTCATTTATTTTATTTTATTTTTTTTAAAGATTTTATTTATTTATTTCACAGACAGAGATCACAAGTAGGCAGAGAGGCAGGCAGAGAGAGGAGGAAGCAAGCTCCATGCTGAGTGGAGAGCCGGATGTGGGGCTCCATCCCAGGACCCTGGGATCATGACTTGAGCCTAAGACAGAGGCTTTAACCCACTGAGCCACCCAGGCGCCCCAAGGTTGTCATTTATTTTTAAAATTATAGATACAACAGAAGCCATTCATACATGGGGAATAGGTAGAACTGGACTGTCCCATATCCAGGGGGTAGATGGGGTTAGTTTTCACACCTTACTGGAGACTTCAGACTTTGTCAGATAAACCTGGGTTCAAATCTTGGTTTTGCTCTTTGCTAGCTATGCGGCCTCAGTTTCTTGTAAAATTGGTGTGATAATAGCAAATACAATAGTAGAGATCGAAAGACATAATCGGGCCCATGTACAGTACCAGACATCTGATAAGCTCTCGATATCGAATGGTAATGGGAATAATAGTAGTCTTCTTTGTTGGTGTTACTATGTACTTGAGGAATTGAAACAAGTGTAAGTGGGCAGAGGAATAAATAAACTGTCCGGCCCTTAAGTAGGAAAGGGATAAATCGAAGAGTCTGTACTGAGAATCAAAGAGAGGCACCCCAAAAATTACACTCACTTCATTGTCTTTGGGATGGAAAACTTGGAAAGCCTAGTAAGTAGGACTGGAATACTTTCACTCCTTTTCCTCCTGGCATTTTTACTTCGTGGAAGCACAGTTAAATAGCTTGTATGTAAGAGTTTAGAAAGCAAACATGGGGGATTAGTGTGAATGGTCATTAGAGATATTTGAAAATCCCTGAACTATAATTAACCAGTGCATTTTGCATTACTCATTTTCTCAAGGAAAAACTGTTGGAGACTATAACTTTTTTTTTTTTTTTTTGAGATAGGAAAAAATTGCTAACCTGACCTGCTTCGTGGTGATTCAGTCTTTTCCCATTTTGCTCCTTAAAACAAACCAAGAAGCCAGATGTTTAGTTGCCTAAGATGAAAGCCATTTCCTTAGAAATCCTGGATGAAAGAAAAAGTGCTTCTCTAGAATGGCAGGGTCTTTCTAAAGGTAATCATGACCTGATTCAGGCAATAGAATGTGGTGGTAAAAATGTTGCTCCTAGCAACGAAGAGCACTTATAGATATGTTCATTTTCAAAAATAAGCCTCTAGTAATAAGTGTGTGTGGAATTTTCCTGTTCACTGTACTGAGTGTTCTTTTTTTCAGCAGTGGACCTAAGTCATACTCAGTTTGGTAGGCTTATCACCTTTCAAATGCTTTTTTTTTTTGCTTCAGAATCCTCCCATTTCTTTCCTAGAGTGGTTTTTACCTGTTAACACCCTCTTTTTTTCTTTCTGTGAATTTAAATTGAACTTAAGGGTGACAAGGTACTAAGAAAGAAGTCCTCAGTTCCCCCATATCTATAAATAGCAGGATGAAATCAGTGATTTTTAGTTGTCATTATTTGAAAAGGTAAAAATGAAATAAGAAATTTCTAATATGTTTATGTGTTGGTTGAATTTACTCCCCCTGACTATTGTTAGTAACTGAAACGTTGAGTGTAAAGCTTTGAAACATGAGGGGGAAGCTAGTAATTTTGACCATTTTTCTCTCTGTTCTTGATTTCTTAAAGTAAAATGTATGAATAGTTCAGAAATCCAAATAAAACAGCCGTACCTAAAATTTATCTTTTCCAAGGATGCAAAGTCAGAAATTTTTATTTACTTACTATCCAAAGATACAATTCTATGTTGTACTCTTCTCTTCTTCATCATGGGCTGCTTTTGAGATTTTTTTTTTTAAAAGGAATTTTATGTAGATCTGTAAAATTCTGTAACTGATCAATAGTTTTAGAAAACACTTGGAATACCATAATTAGACATGAGCCCATCAATAGAGTTAAAGATCCTGAGACTGTCTTTTAAAAATTTTTTCTTCCATCTCTGATTCCAAATTTGCATTCTTTTAAAGGCTATAAAGACAATTTTGTTTGTGGAGTTTCCTGGAACAGAGTCTGTTGAAACAGTGATCTCTGTGGTAAATTGATCATCAGGCAAACACAGTAAATTCCTTTGTCCCTCCCTCTTATCTTGCCTGTGACTTCTGGTTTCTTACAAAACATTTATTTAAATATAGTAAAGAGGAAAAACACTGGAGGGAAGTCATAAGGAGTACAGTTCTAATTACTACTGTGCCATATGACCTCAAGTAAATCATTTAACCTCTCTGGGCCAAGTTTGAGCAGTGAATTGAGAGAAGTAGACTTTGCTATCTCTGAGTCCATTCTGGGATGATTAGAATGTCAATCCTGATTTTGTGGAGGTTCAGAGAGAATCATAACTTGTTTCTCTCTTAGCTACAATGTGTTATTAAAGTCTTAAATCTGCCTCATAGGTAGAAAAGAAACAAATTTTCATGGAGAGGTAGTGCTGGTGGCAATTCGAGTTAATTTTGGACTCTCCCAGATGAAAACCACAGTTTTTCTAGCGGTAGTGATCTTGCCTTTGTCTTACCATTCATAATGTGCCAGACACTCTTTTAGGCACTGAAGTAGAATGTATTATATAATACAGTGGTTTTAAACTTGGCACATCTATGTGTTTTAATGACTTTTTTCATACTAACCTAGTCCTATTTAGAGGTGCACACAAAATCGGTGAAAACTCACATAATCCTTTGCTAATTTTGTTTTATTGTTGAATAATATTTTAATCGCTAATGGGAATTTCAATATAGAGAACACAAAATATAAATGTGGAGGGGCCTCTGGTCCTAAACGATTCTTTCATTTTTCCTGGAACCTTACAATGCTAATGAATTTGTCAGTTTAGGTTATAAGAGGGTTTATGCCTCATGTATGTTATCTGTGGTTCCTCTGGCATCAACAGTATTCACCAGTTTCTTAACATAGACCCATACAGGACATGTTTTATTTGTAATTCTTCATTTCTAACTAGTCAGTTTATTAATAAAAATTGTATAGGGGCATCTGGGTGGGTCAGTTAGTTGGGTGTCCAACTCTTGATTTTGGCCCAGGTCATGGTCTCAGTTTTGTGAGGTGGAGCCCTGCTTCGGATTCTCTTTCTCTCTCTCCCCCTCCCCTCCTTGCCCTCCCCTGCCAAACAAACAAATAAATAAATAAAAATAATTTTGAAAATGAAAACTATATAATCACTCTAAGGACAGAACTTCGTTTTCTTAACTTCGGAGAGTTTTAATTCTCCCTTCTTCCCCTCTCTTCCCCTCCTCTCCCCTCCCTTCCCCAAGTTCCATAACTTCCCCTTCATCCCTCTGTCAGTCTCTTCCTCGCCCTCTAACGGTTCTAAATCCTTAAGGTCCAGGTTCCACTGGCCAGTATTTTCACACTCTCCTAGAACAGCACAGAATTGATTGACCATCAGAAAGCGCTTCAGAATCCACTTGCCAACTGTGGTGTGATTTCAGTGTACAGCATAGTCAGATATCTGTTGATAAACTCTGTGTTCTGTCTAATGTACTTCTGCCTAATGTAACTAAAAAGTTAAAGTGTTGCATTAAAGAAGACCCTGATGTAATCAAAGCAAGAAATTCAATAAACTATACCAGTGAGTTGAGAACTTAACAAAGTGTGGCATATTCTTTCAACCCTCATGGCTGGGCCAAGGTCAAAAAAGTTGGCCATACATGAATGAAGTAGCTAGTATGTGGTTCACAAACCAGTTGACAAAGACCACTTATGAGTTGAGATACCTCCGGTCTGGCAGTAATATTGCTAATAAATAAAAGTAGCACTTAGAACTTCTCTGACTCAACACTGCTGAATCCCCTAACCCGAGAAAATTCCTGACACACAGTAGGCCCACAGAAGGTATTTGTTGAAAACAATGAATCTTCTGACTTTAATCAGCATCTGATTAGAACTTTTTTGTCCATTTCTTATGTGAGGACATTTAAAAGTATTCACTCATCGTAAGTGGAATAAAATTCAGTGAAGAAAGATGTACCTATAGGTTCCTTTCCTAAATAGAAAATGAACGTAACTTTTATTTCCATGTTAACATCTGCCTCTTCTAAGAACTCAGTACTCTGTCAAAAACAACAGATGATCTGGTTGGCATGGGGAAATGTATGGTTGAAAGATTTAGTGTGACTTGGTCTGTTATTAATAAAAAATTCATCGAACTGCTTTGTTTTGTTATTTGTATTCTAATTCCCTTTGTGTTCTCCATTTATACCAGTTTCCATTAGTAGCAGCACCAGAAGGGAGGTAAGGGGACTCCTCTACCCCACGGCCACAGGTGGGGAGTTGTTGTCTTCCGTAGACCCCAGATCAGCCTGGATCTCTTTGTCTTCCCACCCTTCCAGACCCGTCCTTCGTGGAGATTCGTGCCTTCTCTCATAATCACAGCTGTTCACAGGTCTGGTCTTTTTAATCTGAACCTGGGGAAAGAGAAGGCAGATTCACAGAAAGGTAGCGGGGGTAAACTTTGGCTCATATCCATCCTCACTAGCCTACCCCGAGACCCAGTCCCACTCCTCTCTCTATTCCCCCTTCCACTCCTCACCTCCTTACCCCTGCCTACATACCTCCATGTTCCCATTCAACTTGTCAACCCAAACCCCTTAGTTCTGCTCCTCCTCTCCTGAAACTGTGGCCCTCTTAAAGGGCACTCCATAGCCCTGCCTTAGGGAGCCTACACCCCCGTTTCCTCCAACAGTGACTGGCAATGAGGAGGACAGGACTCCCACTGACAGACCAGTGTGGCCGCTCAAGAAGATGGGTTCCTCCCGCCCCATGTGGGATTGGCAGGGGATGCATTTTCCCAGTGTCCTGTAGCACTCTTGGCCCTGCCTTAGTATTATCAGAGCTTAAATCAGGTTTTGTGTGCTGATCTGGCGACTTACTCCCCAATTGTAATCTTGTTTTTCCTGGGAAAATGATAAAGTTTTGAAGACCTGACTAATAAGTGACCTTTTGCAACACCAAAAGTTTGTAAATTGGTGCCTGCCTGTTTTCTGATAAGATGTGTCCTGCAGCTGCTGGGAAGGGCTTTGTTTGGGTTGAGGGTTGAGAGGGAAAAGGGTATTGTTGGTTTTGTTTTTAACACTGAGAATACTTAGCTCTAAAAGCACTTTTGAATCATCTTCATTTATACTATATCTCCACTTAGCGTTTTAAATCTAATGCATTTGCACCGAAAAACGAAAAACGTGTATTTCAGATACAGATAATTCCCTAAATCTACATATCGACAGCTGTGTACCTCCACTGAGGAAAAGATTCCTTTTCACAGGCAATTCTTTATGGCATGGAAACTAATATTTTAATCCATCTTTTTTTTTTTTTAAGATTTATTTATTTATTTGACAGACAGAGATCACAAGTAGGCAGAGAGGCAGGCAGAGAGAGAGGAGGAAGCAGGCTCCCTGCTGAGCAGAGAGCCCGATGTGGGGCTCGATCCCAGGACCCTGGGATCACGACCTGAGCCGAAGGCAGAGGCCCCAACCCACTGAGCCACCCAGGCGCCCTTAATCCATCTTTTCAAAGAATGTGCTAAGAGTTTTAACATGGGGTGGCTGGTCAGGTTTAAACTGTGGGATCTATTAAATCGTGCTGAACAAAATTTGGGGTTTTTGTGTTAGTGATGTTTTCTGTTTAAGTAAGAGGCCTGATAAAAAAGGGAAGTAATTGCTTTAGAAATACTTAATTTTCATTTTTCAAGTATTAATTAGAATATTTATTACCCAGGTTTCTAGGACATTGAATGGTTAATTAAGGTCATCCTTGAAATAACGATCTCCACACTTCCTGGTCCAACTTGGCCAAATGAAGTGTGACTCATAAACTTGGTTGAATTGTATGAAACTCGTGTCAGACGGACCCTTTGGTACACACTGTAAAGCTTTTCGTGGAAAATACCTGAACCTTTATTACTGTATCATTTATATCTGAGTCAAACTAGAGCCAAGAACTGTAATTGTTGTTCGTCTGCTTGCATCATAGAGTTCTATTCAGGTCTTCTCTGCTGATAAATTTGAGTCAGATTAATGAGTAATAAATCCAAAGATAACCTTTTAAAACCATTGGAGAGCTAAGAAAGGGAATATATAACAGTGATTAAAAAGGATATGTGACTAAGGTACTCAAATGGTGTTCAGGTGCTTCTTTCTAGTTTAACGAAATGGAATGAAAATTACTTCCTAGTTACATTAAAATAGCATTATTAATTACTTTCAACGTTTTTTAAATAACGTAAGGAAATACAACAGTGCGCCATAAAAATTAAAAGTTCAAATGTCAGAAGTAGCAGACGTTCAGCCAAAAGACTGAAAACTTTAATTGAAGATACAGATACATAGGTAAAGGTTTGTGTCAACTTCCTCACACACTATTTTGCTAATGTTTGCTCTCTTTCCAGTAAAAAATAGGCATGCCCTTCGAAAACAGAGTACATTTATCAAAACGTAGGAACTTACCTAATAAATTGTAATTTTATTAAAAACATCATGCTTTACATTCCTGATGTGCCATAAAACTTAATGTGGAACAGAAATGTAAAACCTTCACCAGTTGGATGTCATGTGTATTTTGAAACCAGTAGGCCATTGCTTGGTTCGTTTCTACAGTATGCATTTTGATGTTTTTATAACTCATGTTATCTTTTTATTGCATAAAATAGAAATGAAAACTCTTCCGTTTATAGTTTGCTAAACAATGAAGGACAGACGTCCAAATAAGAACTTTAAAAAGTGGCCCACAGCCTACAAGAGTTAACATGTAAAGCTATTTTTAAAACTGCATTTAAATACTGTTTTTAAGTTTCCTAGAGCAAAGGGGTTTTATGTTTAGTTTGAAGCAGTATCAGCCAGAACACATCTTTAGGCAGAAATACTGACATCCACAAGTTTGAATAGAAATGTTTAGCCTTCCTTAAACCTAAATTAAATGTCTTTGGAGCCATTTTTTTTTAATATCTTTAAAGACACTGGCTCTATTTTTAAAGGACTTGGGGCAAGAATGTTCTAATATTAGTCAAAAATCCTCATCAGTATGGTATAATAGTAGTTCTATTGAGGTTGGAGTGTTATGGGTTATTTTATTTCTTACTTTCCAAACTGTAAAGTGGTTATATTACTTTCATAAATAGACTTTTTTATGTCTCCATGTGTATATATATTTAGGGAGGAGAGAGACTCTGAATGACTCATTCTGAAAAAAGAGGGGGGAGGATTTTAACTTTTCAGATAGCTTTTCATTTCTTCAGTGAATGTTGCCAGATACGGTACATAAAAAGTGTTCCCTTTCTCTTAACTATCTCTCCTTGCTGCCAAGGTGTAAATCAGAAAGTCCAAGTTTCTTTTCTCCCACTTCATAAACAAGACTTGGTTGGTTCTGCTTCAGACGCTTGGAGCCCTGCCAAAGTTGTCATGATGATGTCAGCTTACCAAGAATGTTCACATTTCTCATGCTGTGTTCACATTCCCTGGACTCAAGCAAATGTCCTTTTTGAGCTCATTGAAGTTTTAGGGTTGGATTTAAAAAGCATGCATTGTTTTCAGTACTTTATGCTACCTTTTCAAAATCAAGGACCCATTTTTAACTGCATGACAGTTTGGAGGCCCACGCGATAACATTTTGTATTGGTTGGTTAAGGAAATATGGAATGACCAAACGTTTATCAGGTGGTAAAACCAGTAAGATTTGCTAATCTAATAAGTGGAATTTTGATGAATTTAGTATTCTCTCATTCAGCAAATAGTTCATCTATATTTATAATACATTTTTATAATATTTATTGATTTTTAAATTTTTATAAGTAACAGTGGCTTCTACCTATTTTTGGAAAGAGATCCTTATATGTAAAAGTTATTCAGTGTAAACAGTATTCAGGTATCTTACGATATTTCTTGGTTATTGGTTAGCTGATTGGAAACCATTGTGCTGAAGATAATTATTTTTAATTGTTTAATTAATAATTTCAGCCTGTAAGACAAAACATTAGAAAACTCTGACAGCTTCTGAAGATGTAGAGAAATGACTACAGTTGAAGGGCGTAGTTTGACTTTGTATATACTGGTCCTAGTAAACTTAATGGACTTTCCATTTATAGAGAAATTATGAAGACCATAAACAGTTCAGACCCTCCACCTTTTAAAATGTGTATAAGTTCAAATTTGTGGACTTTCAGAGAACCAAGGTTTAAAATAAAACCAATTTTATTTTATATCTACTACATTTGATCTAGTAATCTCATGTAATCCAAAGCAGTGTGTAGAATTTTAGTTCTGAAATGATCCTTGAAGAACACATAGTCTGACTCAAATTTTATAGGTAAGGCCTGGATAACTGAATAATTCTGGGCAGTTTAACTGCATGTTAGGATGTTTGGAATAAATATGATAAATTCTGTGAAATTTATTTGTCCTCAGACATGATTCTTTGTAATTACCAGATGATGTCTACATGACTTTCTTAGAGTTCATGTACGTTAATGACCTAATTAACCTTAAAAATAAAATGCCAGTTGGTTGATATTGGTATCATAAATATATTTGATTTCTCTTATATCCTCTCATTTGAGTTGGTGAATTACATATCTACGAGGTGGGAAAGAGAAGTGTCCTTTAATATTAATGTTTAAATTGACTTTCGGTTGACTTTCTAGGCTAATGTTGGATATTAACTATTCTGCATTTCTCTTATGGTAATGTGAGGTATAAATAGTTTTCTTCCAAGCCCCAAATTTTTAATTCATTCAAAATAATGGAACTTCTTGAGACAGATTTACTAGCTAAAACTAGGACAAGTGGTGTTAATCATGGTTACAACCCTGGCTCTCTGCCCTTTGTTCTCATTGAGCAACATAACATATCCTTTTGATAATTTGTACAGCATTCCCTTGTGGCTTTTTACAAAAGTTTTAAAGCAGGTTTGAACTAGATAAATTAAAGTCTAGTTTGAATTCAGCGATTTTTAAATCTCTATTTTAAGAAATAATTGCAGATTCCAAAAGTAGTTTTCAAATTAGCAAGAAGGCCTGGACCAACGTTTCATTCCTATCTTAGAATCACGGTCTTTGGAATTTCAAGAGTGAATTTGCAGAGCTAGAAAGGGACCTGAAGCCCAGCCGTGTCAAGCTTTCAGATCTTACCTTCCCTGAAATTAACTCGTGGCAATAACAGCTCAAAATTAGGGAGTACTTAAGGCGTACTTATATAATGGAATACCATAGAGGTCTTTAAGCAAATGAGATACTTAACATGGCATGAAAGGTTAGGAAAGAGAAGTCTCTACACTGCACAGTTTGTTGTTAGTTACAACCATTGTCTGTGGACAAGCATTGTCTTACACACCCCATTATGCTTCTTTTTCCCACTTTGATATATTGTGCAGCATACATAATGTTTTTTTAATTGACCTTGATTTGGTTTGCCTGTGATTTTGAGTTCAAGTGGTTGATTTTTTGCATCTCATGGCAATTCCTAAAGAAGAAAGTTCCCTTTTCTTCTGCAAGACATCTTCCCCAATTGACACACAAACTCATTCCCTGTCACCCAATTAGTACCGTTCCCAAACTCATTCCCTGTCACCCAATTAGTACCGTTCCCTCCCGTTCACCTTTGAAAAGACTGTTTTTCTGAGTTTGGTTACATTTCCTATTTCTCATTTCCTTATTTCCAATAGGGGCTCCTTCTTGACCCCATTGTGCATAAGCGGCTATTGGGAAGCTGGGAGATTATTCTTGTTCAGCAAGGAGAGGGGGCTTCCCTTGGCTGCAGAGCAATGCTTTCTGTAGACCAGAGCAACCATGTGTGTTTGTTACAGTGTTCTTGTTACTAAACTTGAGTCTTACATTCTCTCAGCTATCTTATGCTTCTTGTCCTTAACTGTCTGAAAATCACTTCATTTTTTTTTTTTTTTAATTGTATGTGCGCTGCTAGCAGCTGGAGACACAATGTATGCTAGTTCCTTCAAGTAAAGGCTTCAGACCTGGCTCTCTCAGGGTGGGCTTATATTCAGACATCTCCAAATTCTGTTTCCAAACAGCAGTGTAGTGTAAACAAAGTGGAGACTGAGTTCCAATTGAATGGAGATGCTGCCTCCACTGTGTCTCCTCCCTCTTTAACCCTGGCATCGACCTCCTTCCCCATGGTGGGAAGTTCGTTTCAGATCTGCTGCCTTTCACAGGGCCTTTTCCCCCCTGCAGTTCACCTCTGCCTTATAAATATTCTTCTGATATTAAGGTTGTGTTTTGGGAACCTTATTAGTTCTTGAATCAGATGCTATGAAGTTCTCCAAAATCAGTGAGGCCACGTCCCTTCAGTATCTGAAACACAATGAGGAATAGTAAGTTGGTCATTTCTCTGATTCCCGTAACATTAATGCAACAAAAAAATAAGCAGAACAATAAGACATTTGTTCTCCTGCCTCCAAAGGAGAGCCCAAATCCTTGGGTTTTATTGGAATTTTATTTCTGTATAGAGTCTGAAACAAAAGAACCATCAACCAGGACTTGGACACATTCTTCATATGGCGAGTTACCTCTAATAATATCCATCACTTTGTAAGATGATTTGCTTTATATTGATGAAGCTTTGCAGAATACCTAAAGGAATTCTCATAAAAGAATGGTATTGTGAGTTTGTATTGCTAGATGTAAGCCAGTGATTTTATTTTGTGTAAAAGTATCCCTTAGTGTTTGTATCTTGTTGTTAACATTTAAAATTCTATACTTGCTTAACTTTGCTTCTTTTCCAGTTTTGTTTATAATTAAGCAATATGTTGATATTGATCTTGTCAACCTTTGATCAACATGACAGTTTATGCGGGGACTGTCAGACTTTAACCCAAGTCAGAGTTAAAATAAAACCAGACCAGAGTGTAATATAATGTAGACCTAATATGATCTTAGTGGCAAGCACTAACCAGTGTTTAGACCCCTGGGAAGATTAACCGCTGGACCGCATGTAATCTGCTTTTGGCTGGCTGGCCCCTTCCTCTGACTACCTAAGTCCACAGTGCCATCATCACCTGAATCTGAGACCCAGGCCACATTGTCCCCAGTGTCATTTTCATCACCTTTGCAAGTAAATCCCAGTCAGAAATTCATCACTTACTTTTCATCTTGAGAACTAAATAAGCCTTTGCTTTTTTGAGCACATTTAACCAGAAACTGTTATTTCCTATACCCATTGCCAGTTCAGCCAGATTAGCATTGCCGTATCCAGGTTGTAGTGAGACTTCTTAAAGGTTTTCCTGTTTTTCAGTCTCCTGAAGAACCAAGCATAGATTAAAATGAAATTATTTGTCCTTTTTTATGTCATGATTTTTTTGTTTTACTGGTTTGTCATTAAATGGTATTTCTAGTTATCAGTTTAAAAAAACTTGCCAAATTTTACTGTGGGTTCAGATTTGAACAATTTCATTAGATGAAATGTGATCGGTGAAAAGATTGCCCCTGCTTTGAGAGTAATACTGGATACCCAACAGCGGTCTTCTAGAACATAGACATTTCACTGATTTGTTGTCATTTTAACCTTTTCACAAATGCCATGACTTCATAATTAATTTGTCCCTGGGTAATGAAGAGTTAACTGTACTCTGTGTATTTATTTGATTTGCTTGTACATTTTACTTGTCTGTTTTGCTTATAGACTATTATTTTATTGCAGACCATTTACTGGCTCTCTGACCTGTCACTTCATTACTACAAATTTAAGCATATGTATATGCAGGTGTTTTATCATTTGGTAGTGTTTTATTTTTAAAGATCTGTTTATTTGAGAGAGAGACAGAACGCATGGGTGGGGGGAAGGCCAGAGGGAGAGACTCTTCAGGCGACTCCCCACTAAGCGTGGAGCTGAATGTGGGGCTTAAATGTGGGGCTCCATGACACGACTCATGAGAGCATGACCTGAGCTGAAACCAAGAGCCAGACGCTTAACTGACTGAGCCACCCAGGCACCCCTGGTAGTGTCTTATTTTTTAAATGGTTTTGTATTAGAAATCTTTAAGCTTAATTTTTTATCCGTATAATTTAATTTCCCTGAAATTCTGGAAGTAATTAGGCATTTCTAGATATAGTAAATTGCTGTTTATTCAGCATGGTGACTGCTTAACTTCTTTTTTCCATTTAACATGATTAGACATAATTATTGATAATTTCTGTGAAGAAGCCAGCAGCGCCAGCCCAGGTTTTAACAAGAATGTAGCCTTTCCAGTTTAAGTCTAGTTGGATATCTGGTCCAAAAAGAGATCAAATCCAAAAGAAACGAAGTCTGACAGATGGGGTCTGGAGGTGGGATGGGGGAGGCAGCACAGTTGTGTGAATATAATACAGAGGTGATATTAATACCAGTTACCAGAAGGCATTTCCAAGACTTCCTCCAGGGTAGGATGTGAGAAGACCAGAACAGGATGCACACAGGCCCCTGGAGACCTGAACCTTGCCAGAAACAGAGCCGGAGATGATCCAAAGACTGCCTTTGTGCCCAGGAAGGAACTGGAGAACCCCCTGGCCCAGTGCTAGGAATGGGTGGGAACCAGGACGCAGCTTCTGTATGCAGGCATTGGGCAGAAGAGCTGGGAGTGGGAGGCACCCCTGAATATCTTGGACTGCTGCCTTCAGCTGGCCACTAGGGTGGGGGTGGGGGGGCTCGCTGACACTGGATGTCTTTCTAAGCTGAGATGGATCTAGACGCCGCGCAAGTTGGCAACCGCCATTTCCTCTGAAGATGATGTAAACGTATGTTAGGCAAGTGGTAATATGTTATACTAAAATATGTAATAATCTGGAACCTGTGAGATGGATTATATGAAGTGCAGGTTGGGTTTGGTTTTCTTTTAACTAGCATGGTTTAAAAGTGCTCTTGGGAAAAATTCTAAAATTTGTATGGAACTACAAAGGACGGTGAATAGCCAAATCAGTCTTGAGAAGGAAGAACAAAGCTGGAGGTGTATCACACTTCCTGATTTCAAAGTATATTAAAAAGCCACAGTAATTAAAATAGTTTGGTATTGGCATAAGGACAGACCTACAGACCAGTGGAACAGAATAGAGAGCCCAGAAATAAAGTCACGCATACACAATCAATTGGTCTTTGACAGGGATGCCAAGAATCAAAACAGAGAAAGGATCATCTCTTCAACAAATAGTGCCAGGAGAACTAGATACACCAGCAAAAGAATGAAATTGTACCCTTACATCACACCATACACAAAACATGACTGGAAATGAATTAGAGACTTCATTTAAACACAAGGCCTGAAACTGTAAAACTCTTGGAAGGAACATACAGGCAAAGCTTCTGGATGTTGATCTTAGCAGTGATTTTCATGGCTATGACACCAAAAGTATAGACAACAGAGACAAAAAAGGACAAGTGGGACTCGATCAAATTAAAACTTCTGCATGGCAAAGGAAGCCACAGAGTGCAATGGCAATCTGTAGAATCTATAGAATGGGAGAAAGTATTTGCACACCGAGTATTCACTGGTCTGGATAGCTTGAGTCCCTACCCAGCACTAGCTTGCAACTATATGACTTCAGGCAGGGTACGTAAACTTAACCTTTTGGTACCTTGTTACTGATGATCATGAGAGCAGGAAGGCACTTGGAAAGTGCCCAGCAGCTAGTTCGTACTATGTGTTTGTTGTTATTATTTATTTTCCTCTCTATTGTTGAGTTGTTCAAATAACATACTTTGCCTTTACAGTGCATTTTAAAAATTTTTTTGTTTTTGTTTTTAAAGAGAGGGGAGTGCAAGAGTGAGGAAGAGGGAGAGGAAGACAGACTTTTTTTTTTCCCTCTGTTTTATTTGAGAGTGGGTGGGGCAGGGGGAGAGGGAGAGAGAGAATCTCAACCAGAGTCTCTGCTGAGCATGGAGCCCAACGTGGGGTTCATTCTCAACGACCCTGAGATCAGGACCTGAGCTGAAATAACCTCAGGGCACTTTTTCTTTGCAGCATTTATCCCAGTCGTAATTACATATTTCTTTGGGTTATTGTTTGTTGAATAACTGACACCATGGGGGCACCTGAGTGGCTCAGTCAGTTAAGTGTCTGCCTTCAGCTCAGTTCATGATCCCAGGGTCCTGGGATCCAGCTCTGCATCCAGCTGTCTGCTTGGTGGGGAACTTGCTTCTCCCTCTCCCTTGTGCTCTCTCTCTCTCTCTCTCTCTCTCTGTTACATAAATAAATAAGATCTTAAAAAAAAAATAACTGACACCCTGTCCAACCCCATCACTTGACAAGAACCTCGAAAGGACCAACACTGTCTGTGTGATTCACCATGCTTCCCCCAGTGCCTAGGACAGCATTTTGCAAAACTAAGAAGGAAAAGGGTGTCCCCAGAACCAAGAGTGCTGGTGGGTGTGGAGAGACTCTGGGCTCCATGAAGACTTGGCAGAAGTGATGCTAGAGAGGAGGGAGCTGTTATATTTTGAAGGATAATGTCTTTTTCCTGCCAATGATTTTGAATTGTATGCAGATGTTTTTGAGCTGGTGAAGGATTTTAGCCAGGGCCATGACTATAGAATCAGATTGCATTTTATTTATTTTTAAATTTTTTAAAAGATTTTATTTATTCCTTTGAGAGAGAGAGAGAGAGTGACACAGAGTAGAGCACAAGTAGGGGGAACAGCAGGTAGAGGGAGAAGCAGACTCCCCACTGAGCAGGGAGTCCGATGAGGGACTCGATCCAAGGACCTGGAGATCATGACCTGAGCCGAAGGTAGATACTTAACCATCTGAGCCCCCCCAGGCCCCCCAGATTGCATTTTAGAGTGCTCATCCCAACACCACTGTGATGGGTGGATGGGTGGGTGGAGTTCAGAATCCAAGAGATGAACATTATTGAGAGTCAGAACTTAGGCAGCAGGGCTGGAGCGAAGGGAAGAGCTTCAAGAAATATTCATATGAACAACTGATACTACTATGTGATGGGGTAGATGTGGTGCCATATGGTGATGATAAAGGTGACGTCCAGTCCTGCCTCCTGGTTTTATTACTTTATGGATTTTCACTTTGTTTGGGAATTTAAGAAGCAGAGGGGAAAAGTCAGATTAGAGAGAGAAATCCTATGAAATTAGATTTGTGTATGTTCCCTTTCTGTGAGGCATCCTCAGCGACTTGTCCAGTGGAGGCTCAGGCAGGCTGGGCTAGAGAGAAGGCCTTAGGAGATACAGGTCTGTAGGGATGGAGTGGTTCCGGCAGCAGCCCTCCCCTCAGGCCCAGCCCAAGCCCATCATCTTCTGTGAAGAAAACTTCTGTCTCCAGGGTTTCCAGTTTCTTAAAGGCCTGCAGAAAAGGCATTCCATATGGCAATGTTATATTGGCCCCCCAGAGATCTCCCTGTGGCACTAGGACAAGATTTTCACAGAACAGATGTACAGGAATCCTAGTAGGTATGCTTCTGGAGCTGTTCATCCTGCTCCATCGGACTAGCATTCACGTCAATATCTGGAGTGGAAGCAAAGGACAACATGAAGTAAATTTTCATGGCTTAGTGTTAAAACTAAGGAGGGTGAAACTGAATATGTTAGGCTTCTCCAAAGAAACAGCAGTAGGGTATTTGTATGTGTGTAGAGAGAGGGAGAGATAGATAGCTTTCAGAGAATTGCCTCAGACATTTGTGAAGGCTCACAAGTCCTTCAGGGTAGGCCAGTGGGCTGAAGATACAGAGAAGAGTTGCATTTCAAGACCAGAGAGTCTGTTGGGAGAATCTTCTTCTCAAGGAACCACCACCTTTTTCTGAATGCCTTCAACTGATTGGTGAGGCCCACCACATTATGGGGAGCAATGGGCTTATCGTGTGCTGACATAAATGTTAATCGCATCCCCAAAAATACCTTCACAGAAATACCTACAGTAATCTTTGGCCAAATAACTGGGAACCATGTTTGAACCAAACTGACACAAAATTAACCATCACACCTATTAAGCTGTCCTTGCCTGTGTCATTAGCTTGCTGCGGGAACTCTCTGGTTTACTGCAGGTCTGCATAAGACAGCCTCTGTGGAAGATTCAGACTTTAGTGTGATCCTCTAGAGCTTACATGTGAAGTACCCAAAATATCCAAAATTTTGAGATCCTTAAAGAATCAGAGGCCTTTGTTAGTTATCCTAGTTCAGGAACTTTGTTATTGCTTTGGGGGTATTTAAACATCATAATTTCTGTGTTCTGTTTTGCAGTTGGCATTGCCTTTCAAAAGCAGAGCACACACACACTCACACACTGAAATCAGCAGTTCATGTGTTTTTCCATCTTACAGATAAGAAAACTGAGGCTGGCAACATTAGGTTCCATGCCGAATTAGTGGCTATTAAGTGGCTAGTTTCAACCTAGGTCCTTTCACTTTAAATTGAACCATTCCTTCCCTCTGGACCCTGCCCCCAACCTTATCCCTACAGGAGAAGAAAGGTGGGTGCAGTGAATGAATACTTAGAGAACTCCTACCTGAATTCAGGATAGGAGGGGGAAAAGTTTTACCAGATTATGTGCCTTACTTGGTCCCTCGAGGTTGTGGGTATATCAAGTTAGGAGAATTTAGGTTTGCAGTTCATTCTTTTCTAATTCTGCATTTTCGGTGAATGTATTTGTGGACACGTGAGGATCGAAACTTTAAAGAAACCAGCTCCTTCACTCTGGGTCACTCTCCCTGCTGCCCCAGAGCATCTGAGCATGTTTTCACAGTCCTCAAGTTTGCCAGGTTTGGGTCTTGTGTCCTGGCTTCTTCCAGTTTGTTTGGTTAGTTAGCTAATGTGTTTTGCATTCAACCAAGGAAGTTCCAAATACTGCCTCTGAGAGAGCCAGCTAGGGTAGAAATGCTGTCCAACTTAAGAGTGGCAGACTGGCTGAGTTCTCTGGGTGATGACTGAGCCACCCACTAATTTTAGGCTGGGAAAGCTTGGAGCACAGATGGATTTTTCAATAGAAAATAACATCCTGCTAAGACATTCTATAACCCTTGGAAGTATCTTCTGACTCTCTAGCTCTTGGCTATTTTGAAGGTTCATATCCCTACCCATTATCATATTAAGTGTGGTAAAGACTTTAGTTTGGAAAATGTACCTTTCTACCTTAGATCATCTGGATCTCAAAGGTTGTAAAAGCAAGGTTTTCCTTCTTTCCTATGACTAATGTAGAGGGAAGCATTGAGCCTCAGACAACTGTCTCCCCTGTAGCTGGGTAAGCTGAGTAGGAGCACACAGGCCGACAAAATTTTTCAGAGTTACCACTCCCAAGTTTGTATACCAGATACGGGGTTGTAGTGCAAAGTGTGTATTAATTGGCCATACTTAGGTTCACATTGTAAATTTTCAAAAACTTCCCTTATGTATATCATCTGCCTTGGTTTGTGTGGATGAAGTTTAAGTTTATAGTCAAAGCTGCATTTGATCTTGCCCAACAAATTGCGTATGGCTTCCATCAGTCCCAATTTTGACACCTTTTTGAACTTTTTGGAGCTTAAAAACAGATCATTAAAAATGTTTTCCAGGGGAACGCCTGAGTGGCTCAGTCAGTGAAGCATCTGCTTATCGTGTGCTGACATAAATGTTAATTGCATCCCCAAAGGTCATGATCTCAGGGTCCTGGAATCGAGTCCCACATTGGGCTCCCTACTCAGCGGGAGTCGGCTTTTCCCTCTCTCTTTCCCTCTGCCTCTCCCCTAGCTCCTGCTTGCTTTCTCCCTCTCTCTCAAATAAATAAATAAAGTCTTAAAAAAAAATGTTTTCCAGGGATTGATTTCCCAAAGACAATACCAAAATGCAGTAATCTTTGCCTTGAATATAGTCAATAGCTAATACTTCATAGCTTTGAACTTCTCCCTAGATTGTCTCATTGGATTTTCATGACCAATCTGTGCAGTAGGTAGAACAGCTAGTGTCATTACTTTTTTTTTTTTTAACATGAAACCTTTCTTTTTTTTTTTTTTAAGGTTTTTTTATTTATTTGACAGAGAGAAATCACAAGTAGGTAGAGGCAGCCAGAGAGAGGGGGGGGAAGCAGGCTCCCCGCTGAGCAGAGAGCCAGAGGCAGGGCTCAATCCCAGGACCCTGAGATCTTGACCTGAACTGAAGGCAGAGGCTTAACCCACTGAGCCACCCAGGCACCCCTGTCATTACTCTTTTATAAAATAAGTGGAAACAGAGGAATAGCATTCACATAAAGACCCCCTGGATTGTATATTTTTAGCAGTTGCCATTTTGAGTCACCTGTGTTGAGTCTGGAAACTGATTCCAGCTGGCTGGATTGCACACATCTGCTATAGTATGATTTAATCCTCATAACTCCCTGTGAAGTCCCTGGTGGGTTCTCACTTAATAGATGAAGAAGGCAGGTTTCAGGGAAGTTCAGTCATCTGTCCAGGGTCCTGCTGCTGGTAAGTGGAACTCAGCTTGTCTGAAGGCCATACTTTTTCTAGTCCTCAGGCTTCGCCTCATGACAGTGTTCAGATTGATGTCATTAAGTTCTGTGACCATGTATGACCCACGTTTGATTTTTAGTTCATTAGAGCATTCGAGTGGGAAATAGGCCAGAGCCAGTGCCATTTGACCTGTTGCATCCTCTGATTGCTGTATGCTAACTTTAATAATGAAATGCCATAATGCATCTTTATGGCAGTCAAGATGTCTTGGCTAAGAAGAAAGTAAAAGGTGAGACTAAGATATTTAAATTCGGCAGGTATTTTTGGAGCACCAGTATTTGCTAGGTACTGTGGTCGGTGCTCCCCATCATACTATTTCATATGATCTTTATAACATTCCAGCAGGCCTCAAGTATTGCTTCTTTACAGATAAGGAAACTGAGCCTCAGAAAGAATACAGTACTTAGGGAAGAGTGCACAGCTAGTAAGTAGACCAGAATGTGCCCCAAGATCATGCCCATTACTGGTTCTCCAGTGTTAATGCTTACTGCTTACAGTATGCCATGTCGCTCCCGTGGTCATTCCGCCATCCCTCAACCCACCATCAGCCGAACCCATTCCTTGCAATTTGCATACCCTCACTTGTGAGTTTCAGATAATTTAGGCAGCAACCCAGAGAGCATTTCCTGAATTGTAACTAGGATTGTCTATGGGAAATCATGCATCTAAAGGAGGTACTATGTTATGCAGTCATTAGCATCTAGTTTAGGAACCTCTGTTTTTCAGAATTAATTTCACAGAAAGCAATGGAGTTATCTATCAAGCATTTCTGAGAAATAAAGACAAGAGATGGATACATGTAGTTCAAATCAGGACAACTCATTACATCTGCCATGGGTATTTAAGGAGTCCTGAGGTAATTGAACATGGTAATTGTGTTGCTATATCTGACGGGTTTCACTGACACTTGTTTTGTTTGTGTTTTGCCTGAGCCCATAATTGCAGAAATATTCTCCCATGGTGATTAGTTCCCAATTTAAAATAGACTGTTTCATTAAAGGTAACTCCATAATGAGACCAATGAGGACCCAAGCTGTGTGCTTTAATGATAGTAATTCCCTCTCTGCTCACAGCTTGACCATGTGCACACAGAAGATGTGAGTCAAAGCCTTCATCTTAAGTCCTGCTTGAATTGCGAGAAAAGAGGAGGTCGAATTACACCGCCTTTAAGGTCCCTTCCAGCTCTCACATTCTGTGATTCTTTGGAATAGTCACCAAATGGAAGTTCAAAAATTGATTCTGCTTTCACACTGAGAGGGAAGAATGCCCACAACTGAATAAAAGATTAGAAGCTGTGGAGAGGAAATAGTTGTCTTGAGTGAGTTCTTTTATTGGAAATCAGCCTTGTACTACTGGACAGGAAATTAAGTTCTTGCCTGGGTCATTAATCATTGTGCCAATTTGAAAATTGGCAGCGGGAGGAGGTGGTTATATTTGAGGAGGGAGGAAGGAGTGGGCGAAAAGGGCGTTCCTAAAAGCTCCCCGGTCGGAGTGGGCATTAGTGGCAAATGTAGGGTGCTCTTGGCCACCCCTTTAGTATTTCTGTCATTCTCCTGCTAGTTCCCACACATCTCCTACCTGAACCAGTTTTCCACTTCTACTAAGGGAGGGAAATACAGTCACGGGATTTTTCACTGAGAAAAAGCAGAGAAGTGAGAGTCAAATGGGCATGATATTCTCCGGGTTAGCCCAAGAGAGATGTTCTAAAGGAAGAAGACAAGATTGGGGTATCATTATTTTTTATCAAAGTTAACATCAATGAGAGACCAAAATACCAGTAATAGGTCATGCCATGTCAGGACAGCCTGTGCCCTTTGAAACAACTCCATTTTTACCATATTGCTACGTCCTTTGTTTCCCTCTTCCCAAGTGGAAGCTCACTCAGGGGGATATTGTCTTCTGCCTCATGAAGTTGGAGCTCCCCTCTGCATATATTAATCAGTCTGGAAAAATATCAAAACCATCGTTGCTTTCACTTTTTCATTCTCCCGCAAAAATGGGGACTGTTTTAGTGTATTTGCAATTTTCTGTTTATTTTCGCTTTAAGGTGAGAAGTTTTGGTAAATAAAAACTTGGCATCAGATTTTATTTCCACAAAAATAACCATTTTGACATCTCAGGGTGTCATCTGTCTGAAAGCTGTTCCCAGTGGAGCCTAAATAGACCACTGGGCTTTCTCATCACTCATCAGAACTGCCTTGGAAATTTGCACCCCTTGGCGTCTGATTGACTAAACCTTCTGTAAAGCTCTCTCTCAGAGATTTTTCTGATGGGAAAGGGGCTAAATTGAATTGGGAATTGAAGTGTTTGGCTTGGTTTACAGTTTCTGTAGGTTTTTGCTCTTTCTCCTCTCTCTCCACACACCTGCTTCTTTCTAAGTGTAATTTCACTATGTCCTTAACTGCTCAGTGCACAATGGGACCCTGAGCATCCCTCAGGAATCCTTTGCTGAATCTCCCGCCCACCCCCGCCTGCTGGCACGGCAGGGGCTGGCTCGTGTGGTGTCATGGCTTCATGCTCATGTGGAATAGAAGTAGACTTCCCTCTTCGCTCTGCACATCACACACCAGCCTGCATAGAGATCTGAGTATTTTTTCCAAACCAGTCGCTGCTGTTCCCCATGTACCTCCCTCCATTATTTACACGAATGATGAGCACTAGAGGTAATGTCTAAAGCTTTAAAAAAGAAAAATCAACACCAGGTTCAGTGTCGTCTGCCAGGAAGAGTATTTGGGGCAGCTCATGATTCAGAGGATGAGCTCGAAGGCCATGATCCAACTGCCTCTTCCCAGGAAATCACATAGACTCGCTGTATTTGGGGTTCGTCGAGTGGGCTAGGTTTCCACTTACTTGGAGTTTGTATACCTGGCTTGAGAAGTAGTGTGAGTTACTCAAGAACTCTTAAAGTTCTGACTCAGAGAATGGATCACAGCCATTCTGTAGGGGCCTTGGTCTTCTCAGTGGGTCCTTCCCCCTCAGAACCTGGTCTCGATGTCACAGTGACTTCCGCTTTTCAGAACCATGGTCTCTCCCATGTCCGCTCCTTGCGTCTGCAATAGCAGACACTAGTGGGGGCTGTCCTCGAAATTCTTCTTGCCACCCTTCCTGATGGCCCACTGCCCTCCGTCTTCTCCATTCCTTTCCTTCTTTGGTTCATTCCTACTGTGTTGGCCTTAAGACTCAGTGCCTGGGGGCACCTGGGTGGCTCAGTGGGTTAAAGCCTCTGCCTTCGGCTCAGGTCATGATCCCAGGGTCCTGGGATCGAGCCCCGCATCAGACTCTCTGCTCAGCGGGGAGACTGCTTCCTCCTCTCTCTCTGCCTGCCTCTCTGCCTACTTGTGATTTCTGTCCGTCAAATAAATAAATAAATTAAAAAAAAAAAAGACTCAGTGCCTGTCTTCGCTATTGTCATCTCTGCAGAAAACCTAACCCTCACAGCTTCCACTGGTGCCTCCTGTAGGTTTGACTTCGCGACATCTCCCTTGGCAAGGTTCAGCTGCCTACTGGATGCATTTCTACTTTCTTACTATAACTTCAGCCTCAGATGCTCCAAAGGAAAAGTATTTTTTGTTTGTTTGTTTTTTTAACGTCCTAAACTGGATGCTCCTTTTGCTGTGTCTGTTTTTGTCATCGTCACTTTAGTCCATGTCTTAGACCACCATGTTGGTGACTCAATATCATTCCATTCTAGTATTCTCAGAGACAGGCCCAAGCAGCCTTCCAGGGTGCACGTGTGAGGGACCAGCATTAGGAACTTAGAATTGGTTGTTTCCATGTGTGACATGCTGAGGGCCAAGCACTGCACTCCACTCTGCTAGGTACATTTCATTTAGTCCGCACGGTTTCCAAGAGGAAGAACTGGGTTCTATCCAGAGACGGGAACAGGCACCACTCTTCCCCGACTACTGTCTGGACATCACAGGACTGACTGTAGATTTTGGAATGGAAGGATGAATGGATGGTCAATCTAGGTTACATAGTGGGGGCAACTCACTCGGGGATTTTGTGACTGGAGCCGCCAGTACCTTCCTTCCCTCCCTCTTTTATCCTCCCTTTTTAGGGTGGTAAGACTTGGTTTTGGTAAGCTTTCCCTGCACCATGCACCTTTGGCTCTGCCCAAAGGAGGGTGAGAAACAGCTCAGCATAGGCTTTGGCCCTGAGCTCCAAAGGAGAGCCATCGAGGGGGCCAGGAAGAGTTCACTGTGCTCTGACCAGTTCGGGTCTACGGTCCTACACGTGTGCTTGCTCATTCAGCGTGTTATATACAGTGCGGGGCTGTGTGGGAGAATGTGCTGGAAGTGTCACCCCCTGTCTCACATAAGACTGGGAGAAATACACGTTATAAAACTTCTTTTATAGTTGCTAACTTAGAATGATGAGAAGTGCTACGGAAGCATTGTGGGCCGAAGTGCTCGCCAGGGAGGGCTCTTAGCTGTCATATCCGAGGATAACAGTGGGACAGGGTGCAAACCCAGTGGGCAGGAGAGCTGTCCAGGGCCACAGTTTGTGTCAGTCCTCTGCTCACACCATTTCAGTAGATTGAGTTCACCCACCTGCCTTCTTCTCTGTCACCATGCCCATCAGGCTGCCCCTACTGCTTGTCCTTTCCTCCCCCGGTTCTGCCTATGCTCACGTACTCTTAACCTCCTCCATATTCTCTGATTGTCCAAAGCCTAGCGCGGCTTCAGGGTGTCCCTGGTGTCCCAGTTTCTATTCTGACCCAACCATGCCATTGTGATCTCTCTGCTCTTATGGTTAATGCCAGTTCCGTCCTGAGCTGGTACGGAGTTCTCAGAGTGGGCACTGCCAGCAGCAGGATCACCTAGAAGTTTGTAGAAATGGAGTCTTCATCCCCACCGCGCCCCAACTGAATCCAGGAGCGGGATCAGGCCCTGTGGTCTGTGTTCTCCGAAGCCCTCCGGGTGACTTACATGCATACCCATTTGAGAACCAGGAGTTTATGTAACTCCTTAAGAATTTAATGTTGGGGACGCCTGGGTGGCTCAGTTGGTTGGACGACTGCCTTCGGCTCAGGTCATGATCCTGGGAGTCCCGGGATCGAGTCCCGCATTGGGCTCCCAGCTCCATGGGGAGTCTGCTTCTCTCTCTGACCTTCTCCTCGCTCATGCTCTCTCTCACTGTCTCTCTCTCAAATAAATAAATTAAAAAAAAAAAAGAATTTAATGTTGTGTTGCTTTATTTTCTTATGGCATATATTAATATGTTGCTTCCAAAAAGAATTATAAATTCACAGTTGTATCCACATTTGCATTTTTACAGCATTATATGTAACAGTTTCATATACATTTGGACGCCTCCCTAAAAGCTGTAACAGTCAGTTTTCACCTACTTCCATAGGACTCCTCATCTCTCATTTTGGTTAGTAATCTATGGTATATATAGGGCAGTGTTAAATTCTTTACAACCTAGGAAACCCGTTGAGAGCCTCCTATTTGTATAAAAAGCAGTCTAATACTTGAAGGGTTGCAGTGCCAAATGTGAGGTTTTTAAATGTGAGGAGGAAATTTCTTGAGGTCATTAGATTTTTTGCTACCCCCAAAATGAATGAAATAGAAATGGGGGGGGCTAAATTTTTCTATATGACATCAATTTGGTGGAAATGATAAAAAACACATTTTTTGTGAACTAAAGCTCTTGGTGAGGTTGGGAGGTATTTCCCGTTCTCTTCAAAGGCAAGGGTGACTTGATATCAGAGTGTAGCCCTGTGGGGCCTGTGTGGAATTTTGAAGGCAGTGCTGGAAGGCAGCTGTTGTTTCAAGAAAGAGTATTTTCATTTGTCGGTCAAACCCAGTGCCTCGCCTGTAAGAAAACACAAATCTTTCCCTTCTTCCCTCCTACCTTTTAGGCTCCTTCACGTGTTTCTCTTCCCTTCCTGATCTTTTAAGTAAATGTTAAAAATACTAGTGATAAGAGTTTTCTCTTTAGTGGGGCGCCTGGGTGGCTCAGTGGGTTAAAGCCTCTGCTTTCGGCTCAGGTCATGATCCCAGGGTCCTGGGATCGAGTCCCACATCGGGCTCTCTGCTCAGCAGGGAGCCTGCTTCCTCCTCTCTCTCTGCCTGCTTCTCTGCCTACCTGTGATCGCTGACTGTCAAATAAATAAATAAAATCTTAAAAAAAAAAAAAGTTTTCTCTTTAGAAATAAATGTGGGGGGGGGTAGATTTGATTTAATTCTCTTTCATCCCGGGTAGTACGTTACTCTCCTACCTTCCCATATGCAGCCATTTAAATGTGCTCAGTGTACCTTTTAACTGTGGTTGTATTCTTAGAAAAGTGCAAGGGTTTATGTGCAAATATTTTAAACTAACATAAACCATACTGTGTCTTAAATCTCGCCTTTCTTTTTTCTTCCATGTAGCAGTGTGCTTTAGAGATACACTGTGTTTTAAAAATCCACTCTTACTGCCGTGTATTTGTGTGGTTTCCCAAAAGTGGGCAGCCAGAATCATGCCGCAGTGAGCATTCCTATGTATGCCCCCATGGCCTTGGGTGCACATTTCTTTGGGAAACAGACGCGGGAGTGGAACTGCTGCTGCGTCTTAGAAATAAACAGAGTTACCTTGACTAAATGATGCCATACTGCTCTCCAGGGTGGCTGTCACAACCTCGATCCCACCACAGTCCAGCAGGATTCCTGACCCCCATCAGGAATTTAAAGTTTTGCAGCCTCTTGAATAGCATTTCTTTGACCATACAGCTTCTCTTCACATGCTTGCTCGTCTTAGGCTACCTCCGTAGTAAGTTGCCCACTTAACATTGGTCCATGCTTCTACTGACAGTGGGTGTGTGTGTGTGTGTGTGTGTGTGTGTGATGTGCAGTATCTCCTTGAATAGTTTGGATGTCATCTCTTTTCACTTTTAGGCTTTGCAAGCATCGTCTATTCTTCCACTGATCTGTCAACTTTTCCCATAATACCCTTCACTGGACAGAAATCCTTTAATGTAATTGTTGCTGTCCTTCCTTGCCCAGAGATGGTGTCACGTAGTGATTCATTTTTAGTTTTTTTTTCTATATAGTGATCCCGTTTTACAACCTTTTATTTTTATTTCCTTTTATTTTTTTTCCTTTTATTTTTTATAGCCTTTTCCTTTTATTTTTTTTTCCTTTTCTTTGGCATATAAAGATTTTTTCCATTTCTCTAACCCACTCTAACTTCATTCATTGCACACACATGTTTGTATAAGTTGAAGTGACTCAGAAGGGCTGAGGGAGGGAGCTGGCACTCTGTGACGAGGAAGAATAATATTCATGAAAACAATGTCAACACACTCCATCCCAGCCTTGGAAAGTTTTCAGCTAGACCCAAGGTGGAAATCCATTGTGATTACCAAACAAAACCTTTATTTGTTGACATGGGCTGTTTTACGTCCCAGAGGTCCGCCACAGCAGCCAGCCTAAATGAAGGTCCCAGTTCACTGTATCTTAACAGTGATTGAGTTTATGAACTATCCCATTATTTTGGATTCATGAATTAGTGGCAGGACATGCAAAAGAAAAAAATGCCACCCTGAATCATTCACATCTTAAAAATTGAACCGGCATTGGAATATTCAAGTTTATATGTAAATGAAAGAGAAAAACAAACAAACAAACAAACAAACAGGTTTTTAAGTATTTTTCTGCTGGATAATCTCCGAGTACCTGAAATGTCTGTAGCGCTTTGCACACTACAGTGCCCTGAACAGAGTAGTAAGTAAATAAATATGCTTGGAATTGTTAGATTATTTTGACTGATGGTTAAAACAAGGAGGGAAAATAATGCAGCCCTTGTTTTTAGTTCTGTTTTTGAATCTTGATAGTATGAAACGATACCAGTTTTCTTCCTCTTCCTCAAGTGCAAGCTGCCCTTTGAGAGCGTTGTGTATACATGGTCTAACTTGGTTTTTGCAATAATAATACATGGTCTGACTCAGTTTTTGCAATGATAAATAGGTATTTCCATCCCAGTTTTATAGGAGAGGAAACTGAAGCCGAGAGAGAGAGGTCCTTTCCCCAGAGTCCCAGATCTCCTGTGGGGCAGGGCTGAGATTCAAACCCAGGTCTGCCTGCACCCGGGCTGGGCTCTTCTCCGCCACTCAGGTTGCCTACCATTAACGTAACAAGGGAGGCCTAAGTAATATTTTGCTGAATGAACATGCGTTTATACTTACACAAAAAGATTTTGACTAGCACGTCCTACATCCCAAAGCGAGCGCTGCGGTTCAGACGTGAACGATCCATCACACTGTTTGTTTCAGAGGAAATTTGTAAACAAAAGCTGAAAACTTTTCTGGGCATTCTTTCCTTGCCACACATATTAGCGGGTGTCTGGTTGCAGGTATTACAAGACCTGTTTGCTTTACTGATACCTGTTTTCTCCGTTATGAGCTACGGGCACCTTCCTAGAGCAAATTGTTTGTATCTGCTCCTGATTGCAAGGCTAAATACCGCCTTTTCTTCACTGTTCCATGGACCAGGTATTAAGACAGCAAGAAGCCTCTGTGTCAACACGTCACAGATACAAACTATTCATTTTCTCATGACTACGTATCTTATTTAATCGGTAAATTACTAGCCTTAACTTCCATTCAGCATCTCTATAGGTTCTTAAATGTTATAGATTCTTACAATAGCCTTCTCATTTCCCTGGCACTCTTAAGTGGTTTTGGTTTTTATTTTTGAAAAAATAAAATTCGAGAATCAGAAAATGAAAGTCAGTCCCCTTAGTACAATTTCAGAAATCATAGTTGCTGACTCAGTCCTTACTAGGGTTGTTCCCGCCTCCCCCCACCCCGGTCCCTACATTAAGAGCAAGAATTCTTTTTTTTTTTTTTTTTTAAAGATTTTATTTATTTATTTGACAGAGAGATCACAAGCAGGCAGAGAGGCAGGCAGAGAGAGAGGAGGAAGCAGGCACCCTGCTGAGCAGAGAGCCCGATGTTGGGCTCGATCCCAGGACTCTGAGATCATGACCTGAGCTGAAGGCAGCGGCTTAACCCACTGAGCCACCCAGGCGCCCCAAGAGCAAGAATTCTTTATCTGAAATATGTCTCTGTGCCCTGACAAAGTGACTGCTCGTGGGGTACTTTTTCTCTGCGGCCTAGTTGATCCCGGCGGACGTTCCTGTCAGAAACAGCCTGTTTACATAAACTGCCCTTGTGGGATGGACCGTTTTCCTGAGCACAGTCCTGCACTCCGCTCCGCAGCCTTTTTGACACGGACTGGAGACAAAACCTGAAAGGCACCAGGGAAGGCTCAGTAAGCTAGATGTGTGGCGAATAGAAGTGCAGGCATTTGGACACAAAGAAAGTGTTGGAAGAAGGGAGCTGAGCAGGCATGGGGCGTTTTGCCCACAGAGAGCCACAAAAACACAAGAGAGAGAGGCTGACATGGGGTGGGGGAGGGGAAACCGCTGGTTCTGGAAGTGTATGTATTACTGTTGGGAAGCATGCTCGTTCATTAAACATTTCAACAGAAATGGAGCCCCCGGTCTCAGGGTACCCGCAAGCATGATTATTGTGTCTTCACTTTTTAAGTAAAAGGAAAAGATTTGAGAAGAATGAGGCTTCTCTGTCTCGTAGGTCCTTTTCATTTTGCTGGAGTTTCCGTCCTTTACTGCAGTTTTGCTGATTTCCTGGTGGGCATAGGACTCCATCCACAGTCATGGTGGTCACAAATATATTAAAGTAATTACATCTTGGGGCCCCTGGGTGGCTCAGTGGGTTAAGCCTCTGCCTTCGGCTCAGGTCATGATCTCAGGGTCCTGGGATCGAGCCCCGTGCTCTCTGCTTGGCAGGGAGCCTGCTTCCCCCCTCCCTCTGTTTGCCTCTCTGCCTACTTGTGTCTTCTCTGTCAAATAAATAAATAAAATCTTAAAAAAAAAAGTAATTACATCTTAAGCATCAGGCGGCTTGTCATAGAATAGGTAGCATTTGTTATCTCTGGCTTGCTATCTTTCCCAGAACAAGAGTCTCTTAATGGTCAGCAGCACGCCCCCAAAATCCAGTTTTCTGTATTTCTCGTTCTGTCCTCTTCCCATCTTTCTGATGGCCAGTTATGCCACTTCTTTAACTATGTCCAGTTTAGAATACTTTCTTCTTCTTCTTCTTTTTTTTTTTTTTAAATGTGGGCTCCACCCCCAGCACAGAGCCCAACGCGGGGCTGGAACTCGAGACCTGGAGGTCAAGACCTGGGCTGAGATCAAGTGTCTGGTGCAGGGGGGCACCTGGGTGGCTCAGTGGGTTAAGCCTCTGCCTTCGGCTCAGGTCATGATCTCGGGGTTCTGGGATCAAGTCCTGCATTGGGCTCTCTGCTCACAGGGAGCCTGCTTCCCCCTCTCTCTCTGCCTGCCTCTCTGCCTACTTGTGATCTCTCTCTGTCAAATGAATAAATAGAATAAAAAAAAAAAAAAGAGTCTGGTGCAGGACGTCTGGGTGGCTCAGTTGGTTAAGCGGCTGCCTTCGGCCCAGGTTGTGATCCCAAGGTCCTGGCATCAAGTCCCACATTCGGCTCCTGGCTCAGCAGAGAGCCTGCTGCTTCCTCCCACTCTGCCTGCTGCTCTCCCTGCTTGTGCTCTCCCTCTCTGTTAAATGAATAAATAAAATCTTTAAAAAAAAAAAAAAAAGTCAAGGGCATAACCGACTGAACCACCCAGGCGCGCACAGGATACTTTTGAATGGCTCATCTCTGGTGGAGTTATTCCAGGAGCTAATATTGTTCTCCTAAACAAAAAGGAATTCAAAATAGTGGCATGATTAAACGCTTTCCATTTGTGACAAGTGTGTCTTTGTCACATCTGATGTTCATTGAACCCTTATCATGAGCCACTTACTATGTTAAGCCGTTTACTATGTTTTATCCCAATAACTGAAACGGGTTTTATTGCCCTTGTATTGTAGAACCAGGAGCCCCATGGAAGTGTAAAAGGTTATGACGTAACCAGAAGTTGTCCAGTAGGGGGGAAAGCCAGGATTTCAACTACAGAAGTTCTGGCCGGTAACTGTCGTCCTGAGGAAGCTGTGGAGGCAGAAGGACAACCAATGAGTACGTGTCAGAGGGGGCCACCCACGTGCTGAGCCTTGAGAACAGAACGTGCCTGGCCTCGAGGGTGTTCTCCTTTAGTTCTGCTTTCTTGTATCGAATGCAAGCTTTTCAGGAGTTGCCTTGCAACTTTTTCTTCTTAAATACCGAATTTTTTTTAAAAAGATTTTATTTATTTATTTGACAGAGAGAGAAGTCACAAGTAGGCAGAGAAGCAGGCAGAGAGAAAGGGGGATGCAGGCTCCCTGCCGAGCAGAGAGCCCGATACGGGGCTTGATCCCAGGACCCTGAGACCAGCCAAAGGCAGAGGCTTAACCCACTGAGCCACCCAGGTGTCCCTAAATACTGAATTTTTTAGAATAGATTTAGGTCCACAGCAAAATTGAGAAGACGGTATCCAGATATCCCACATACCTCGTACCTCTACCAAAGGGGTTGTAATTGATTAACCTACATTGATTGACATATCGTGACCACCCCAAGTCTGTCATATGTTAGGGTTCACTCTTGGTGTTGTCCATTCTGTGTTTGGCAAGTCTGTACACAATTATAACATCATACAGAGTGATTTTTTTCATTGCCCTAAAAGTCCTCTCTGCTCTACCTTTTCATCCTTCCCTCTCCACTGATCCCTGAAAGCCACTGATCCTTTTACTGTCTCCCTAGTTTTGCCTTCTCCAGATGTCCTGTAGTTGGAATCATACAACATGTCGCCTTTTCAGATTGGCTTCTTTCTCTTCTGTCACCTGCATTCAGGATTCCTCTGCATTGTTTTATGGCTTGATTACCTTGCTTTTTGTAGCTAAAGAATTTGGTGACAATGTTATAACAACATTAGGACCTGTGGGATCGGTTTTGATTCTGTGTCTCTGCTAGCTTTCCCATATCCAAGTCCATGCAGTAAGTCAAGGTGGGTGTCAGAATTTGGACTGCCCTCCCCACCCCGCTTTGATAATACCGAGTACGCTCTAGGGGTGCCTAGGTGGGTCATTTAGTTGGGTGACTGCCTTTGGCTCAGGTCACAATCCCGGGGTCCTGGGATCAAGCCCCACGTCGGTCTCCCTGCTTGGCGGGGAGCTGCTTCTCCCTCTCCCTCTGCTGCCCTGCCTGCTTGTGCTCTCTTGCTTTCTCGGTCAAATAAATAAATAAAATTAAAAAAAAAAAATACTGAGTATGCTCTGCATCATACATTGAAGAAACCATTCGTGTTTCTGTACATGAAGTTTTAATCACTTCAGTTTTGGCCGAAAGGTTAACAACTAAATCCCTTATAATCAAGGCACTTTTTTTTCCTAATGGAAACCACAGCTTGAGCAGCTGCTTGTATTATTGTTCCCTTCTGTGGTCCCACTGCTGTGTGGGAGTTTACTGTTAGGCTTTGGAAAAGGGAGCAAATAAGAAGCCAAGAATGGGGTCATGTTTCAATAGAGAAATAATGATGGAATGTTAAAATCCTTGAGTGCCCCCCCCCCACACACACATACACACTTTGGACATGCAGTTTGGCTCTCTTTTTCTTTTTTAAATACTTCCATAAGGCATGGGAAAGAAGCATATATCTTAGGAAATGTAGTATTGAAAACTTCCGAGACTTCAGCTTTGACTCCATATCTGCTTCCTATCTGCCTGTAGGTCTAAACTCTGAAGTCTCTTGGCCATGGACAGCCGTGTTTTGCCTTTCTGCATTGGGGTGCCCTTCCTTTCCTTTGTCTGGGTTGAAATTGTGTTTATCTGTGTCTAATGTTTTTTTCCTGTGTCAATTTCTACAGCCCATTTTCTTTTTAAAATCTGTTTCCCTATCTCCCTTTCTCCTCATTTCTCTTCCCTGCTTCCCATTTTCTGTTTCTTCCTCACTTTTTTTTTAAAGATTTTATTTATTTATTTGACAGAGAGATCACAAGTAGACAGAGAGACAGGCAGAGAGAGGGGAGGGAAGCAGGCTCCCTGCTGAGCAGAGAGCCCGAAGCAGGGCTCGATCCCAGGACCCTGGGATCATGACCTAAGCCGAAGGCAGAGGCTCAACCCACTGAGCCACCCAGGCACCCCTCTTCCTCACTTTTTTATACTATATAATTTTAAATTCTACAAGTAAAAATTAAAGCCTGGGCAGCTGGCTGGCTCAGTCAGTAGAGCATGCAACTCTTGATCTTGGGTTCATGAACCCCACATTGGGTGTAGAGTATACTAAAAAAAAGTAAAATAAAAAGAAATTAAAGCTTTATTTTGCTATTCTTAATTTATTATGTAGGTAAATAGATTATATTTTTTCCAAAAGAATCCCACCTCAAATAAAGTTACTTTTTACTCACTGGAAGCTTGATTTTTTTTTTTTTTTAAGATTTTATTCATTTATTTGACAGAGATCACAAGTAGACAGAGAGGCAGTCAGGGCAGGGGATGGGGGTGAAGCAGGCTCCCTGATGAGCAGAGAGCCCTGATGCAGGGCTCCATCCCAGAATCCTGAGATCATGACCTGAGCCGAAGGCAGAGGCTTTAACCCACTGAGCCACCCAGGCGCCCCTTGATTTTTTTTTTTAACCTAGGTTTTTGATCCTTAATAGAAGCAGCTGCTTCATCCCATTGACGAGTACAATGCCAGAGATTAAAAAGAGTGGCTGGGTTCTCATTCCACAAAATGGGGTGAGTTATGAGCGAACTGTATACCTTCCATAACCTTAATTACCCTTGAGTGAGGACCTGTTCTACCATTTAACCAATTGCTAAGGTCATTTTGGGGGATTAAACAGAACAATCTGAATAACCCTCCAGACTCTATCAAAGAAGAATTCATTGCATAAATAAATAGGACATGATCCTTCTTTCTGCTATCTTTAGGATATTTCTTCAGCAATACACAGGGCATAGCCAGCTCCTTGCCCTGTTGACTCATCCTGAAGAGGGAGCTATGGGTAGTTTGGGGAAGCAGCAAAATAAAGTCGGGCTCAGGGTGACAGCGCATGAGGTACCATCCTGGGTTTACTGATGACTTGCTGTGACCAAAGGCATAGTCCTTGATCTCTGCCAGCTTCCGTTTCCTCATAGGTCAAGTCTCCAGTAATCCCCACCCCCTCACGGATTGTTGAGTGAGATAACGTGTGTGAGAGAGACTGGCTGGGAAGAGGCGTTGTGAGATGGCTTGGGTCCCTTCTGGATTTTTCTCTTTTCTATTTTGTCTTTCCACATCCTGTGTTGAGTCTCTTTCTGAAGAAGCTGGTCATTTAGGAGACATCTGGGTGGCTCAGTCAATTGAGCATCCGGCTCTTGGTTTCAGCTCAGGTCATGATCTCAGGGTCCTGGGCTCGAGCCCACCTCAGGCTTGCGCTCTTTCTCTCTCTGTGTGTCTCTCCCTCTCCCTGCCCATCCCCCTGCTCATGCTCTAAATAAACAGATAAAATCTTAAGAAGGAAGAAGCTGGTCATTTAGTATGTGATTGTCTCTTCTCATCTTTGCCAGTGCTGACATTTAACATACTCTGGCATTCAGAAAGCAGGCAGGACCTACCATCCTTTATTACATTTTCAGATTGAATGTATTTGTCAGGGCAGGAGTAGGAGCTCAGGATATTTCCTAACAGAAGGCTGTCAACAGTCTAGGTCTTCCGAGAGCTTGCTCATAACACTTGTTTGAAAGGCTGTAAACAAGAGGCCTCCCACTAAACGTCATTGTTTCAGCTTAAGGGAGAAATGAAGCAGTGCAAGAGCCTTGACCTTCCACCTAAATGGCTTGAACACTTCCTGACGGATATTGACCCACTTACATATGGCACCACCTAGATCAGTGATGTTAGAAGGCCTTGCTCAAACCACAGCCATGCCCTCCTCCTCTCACAAATGTAGAGTAGTCTCTGGGTTAGATGAGATTTTTACTTGAGCCAACCATTAAAAATTGGACATGTTTCCATAAAAATTCAGATTTCCTGCCTCTGGAAATCAGCAGGTGCTAGAGTTATCAGATTACCGTCTCCACCTTTTTATCAGTTTTACCAATTCACAAGACTTTTCTGGTCTTGTAAGTGCTTGATTTTGAAACTCCAAAATACGTGTATTTCTCCTGCTCTTCAGAGCAAGCATTTATTAAGTGTCTAGTGTGGACTCCACCTGTGCTGTCAGAAGACATATTTCTGCTATCAGGATGCTTGTGGTCAACTAAGAAAACAGTACAAAAACAGGTGAAGTCAGTGGGAAATCACTGCGTGTTAGACTCTGGGAATAAATATGAGTGAAGATCAGCATGGGCTGAGGTCTTCAGGGGAAACTGCATGGGTGACTGGGTTTGAGCTGGTGCTTAAATTCGTTCCCTCATTCAGAAGTCATTTATTAAGTACCTGCTGTGTGTCTTGAACGGTATTGAGCACTGGGAATAAAAAAATGGTGTTAGACACATCCCCTGTTTCTTTAGAGAGTTTAATGTTTAGTGTCCAAACATAGACATGTAAGTAAATAAGGACAATAAAATATTTTATGTGTTTGGATAAAAATCTGTCGACAGATAACGAGATCATTAAAGAGTATGGTCAACTATATACCTGAATTAAGATTTTTTTTAATAGAGTGGGTGATGAGTGAACTGATTCTGGGTAAATAGAGTAGCTAAGCCAGGGAATAGAGGAGAAGCATTCCATATACTGAATTCAGGATGAGAAGAACCATAGTTCTCCATGGATGGGTCTAGATGGGTTTTAGCCCAGTGAGAAGAAAGTGAGGGCCAGATTTTGGACAGCTTGTGTATTTATTAAGAAGTGAAGCTTACTTGGATTTCATCTGACTCAGGTGTTCAGTGCTTAGATTTGAACGTGGCTGCTGAAGTAGATAGAGAGCCACTGAAGTCAGAAGATGGAGGGGCATATATCCCAATCCATTCTTTATTGCCTCCATCCCAGCTGTAGGGCTAAATCACCAGACTCTCCTGCTCTTTGATTTTCAGATAAGTTCAGCCAGTGGATTGCTAGCCCCAGCAGGAGATGAGCAGGAAGAGAATGAAGTCAAGGTCTTTAATTATCTGGCTTCCTCCCTTGAAGGATCACCAGGAAACAGCTGTATCTCCCCTTCTCAAGGCGGTCTTATTTACACTACTTTCTTCTTCCAGTAACTAGTCCATCCCCTTGTCCCAGCAGGCCTATGGTGGGTCTTCTCTGCTACTGTTCCTAGGTTATCACCATGCTTCCCCTGCAGCCCACCCACACCCTTAGCAATAGTCTCATTGTAAATAAATCCTCTGCAAATCATCCTCACTTAAAATATGATCAGATTTTAATTTTAAGCCGTAGTGTAAGGAATAGTTTCCCAGAATGGAAGTCAGGGGCCAAAGCAGTCCACTAGAAAGTTAGCCAAAGTGAGGGATGATGCAGTTGGGAACTTACAGTAGTAGTGGATATAGAAAGGAACTGATTGATAACAGGAAGTTGAATTAACACCAGTTAGATGTACAAGATTAGGGAAAGGGAGGGGTGGAGGATGACCACCCAAAGTTCTCACTTGAGTGGCTACTTGGTTCAAGAAGTAAAAAGATGGATTTGGTTTTGCATCTGCCAATTTTTAGAGCTTTGTCGGAGAGCTGCTAGAGATAATACAGCAGGGATAGGGTAGCATTGATGTGGAATTCGGGTGGTCTGGCTAGAGGGAAGGTTTGTGTTATCAGTCTTTAGGTGGTCCTTGGAGCCAGGATGATAGAGGGGTTCGCCCAGGATTGCTGAGAGGGTAGGAGAAGAAGTAGAATAAGGGAGGAAGATGGTCATGCCCAGAACTTAGAATGGCACCGAAAGGACCCATACTTTTGCAGAGACCGAGAAGGAAGCTTGAACAAAGGCAGAGAGGGAGAGAATGAGTATTGATTGCACAGGTGGTGGGGGAAACCCTTGCAGAAACAAAGTGGAGTGAATTTATGGAGAGACTTAAAAACTAAGGCAGAAGGGATGCCTGGGTGGCTCAGTTGGTTAAGCAGCTGACTTCGGCTCAGGACATGATCCCAGTGTCCTGGGATCAAGTCCCACATCGGGCTCCTTGCTCGGCAGGGAGCCTGCTTCTCCCTCTGCCTCTGCCTGCCATTCTGTCTGCCTGTGCTCGCTTGCTCTCTGACAAATACATAAAATCTTTAAAAAAAAAAAAAAAAAAAAAAACTAAGGCAGAAGAGCGTGATTGGGGCTAGAAATTGAAGGGCTGTTATACGCTTACTTATTAGCACTGAACACTTGAGTCAGATGAAATCCATTCAGGTTGTGTTTTAAGATGAGCAAAGTGATCCTGGATGGGCAGAAATGAGAATGGGCTTAACACCTAAAGCTGTGATACCAGTAGGAAGTGATGAGGGTCAAAGCCAAGAGAGTGGCAGGGAGGGCTGAGGGCAGAGTGATTGCAAGGTTCCAAAGGGTGAGTTAGAGGAGAATGAGTATAGGAGAAGAAAGATGAAGATGACCTCAAGATTTCCACATTAACTCGTCAGCAGCCCCATTCAAATCTAAGACATTTAGGGGTTCCATCATATTTACAATAATTGTGCCCCAGAAAATTTCTGGTAATTCTGAAGAAGCAACTGGCCAATTAGATACAATGAAAAATGCCGTTTTCCCATTTTCAAAAAAACAGGGAAACCATTTGCATGGTGTGAAGTAGAATGATGTCATTTTGAATCCAGATCTACTTAAGTTCAGGGATGGAGTTTCAGAGTTGAAACTAATGGTCTGACTACTTTGTGTTATATAATCTTAGGAGGAAAAATAAATAAAAATACCCACAGGTAATTTATGGAGAAACTTACCATATTTTGGCTAATGATTTCTTTCTGTTCTTTGGCTTTAATTCCTGTTCTCTGTGGTTACCTGTTGAGCCTGTGGGTTGATGTTTGTTCTTTACTTTCCTTCTGCCCCAGTTTCATTTCTACAGCCACCTCCCTAAAACATCATAATTTTAGGAACTAATTAGAAACAATGTAGGAATCTGGGGCGCCTGGGTGGCTCAGTGGCTTAAGCTGCTGCCTTCGGCTCGGGTCATGATCCCAGGTCCTGGGTTCGAGCCCCGCATCGGGCTCTCTGCTCAGCGGGGAGCTTGCTTCCTCCTCTCTCTCTGCCTGCCTCCCTGCCTACTTGTGATTTCTCTCTGTCAAATAAATAAATCTTAAAAAAAAAAAAAAAGAAAAGAAACAATGTAGGAATCAGATTTTAGAATAGGAAATACTATGTTGTAGTAGTTCGAGTTTATGGGTTTTTTTTAAATGATGCTCAAGATTAAGGGAAATTTCAAAAATTGGTAATAAGAGAAAAACAGAAAAGTTTACAAAATATGAAATATAAATTACTTATCATAAAAATGAGATCCACCTTTATAAGAAAAATGCAATTAAAATTCCAATAAAATACTATTTTTTACCTATTATGTTGGCAATGATAAAAAATTTGGCCGTCGAGTTTAGGAAAGGGAGGAGGAAGCGCATTGTTGGTGGAAATATAAGTGAGCACAATCCCTGTGAAGGTTAGTTCCACAGTATCTGTCAAAAATAAAAATGCACTTACGCTTTGGCCCAGCGATTCCCTATTTAGGCATTTTCCCACCAGTATACTCTCATTAAGCATGCAGTGCCTTTAGTACGAGGATATCAACTTCAGCATCCCTGGCTGCAAAAGATAGAAATCAGTCTGAACCATCAATAGGGGACTGGTTAAATTAGTAATGGTGTTTGTACAGGGCCCAGCTTTTAGAATGAGACAGATTTTGTGTGGAATAATGAAATAACTGGACAGAATGCTACCAGTTGTTTTGCAAAGAGTGGCACTGTGCGTGTGGAGATCGAATCGGATACTTCTTCTGGATGGATGGATGGACTAGAGAACAATAGCCCTGCCTCTAAGAAGAGATCTGAGGATAATATTGGGGAGGAGACTCCCTTTTCACCCTCTACCCTCTGGCACTGTGTGAATTTTTTGGCAATTGTTTATATTAAGTAATCTTTAAAACTCTTCCCCTTACTCCAGAAAAGGGAAGCGAAGTTGTTCATGAACACCAGCAGTTTTGGTGAAGGGTTTAGGTAAATGAGTATTCCTACGTTGTTGGTGGAAGTGACCATTTGCATAAAGTTTTTAAAGGGCATGATATTGGTTGGTGCGGTTCATAATAAAAAGAAGTGTTTATCTTTTACTTGGCGATTCTACTTCTACATTTCAGTCCTCTGGATCCTCCAGCCCGCATGCATAGGTATAGACAGAAATTCAAGAGTAGACGTAATGTTAAGGTTGACCATAAGTGCAGATTCCTGCCCAGGTTTATTTGCTTCCTGAAAAATGGCAACTGGTTTATTTATTTATTTTTTTATCATAAAAAAAGAAGTGCTCGTTTCTTTATATTTGGAAATGGCCCACTGGGTTGGTTTTAAAGCCCTGTTATTTGAACCATTTAGATTATATTTCATTTGCACAGTGGACCTGAAAGCTTTTAAGGTAATGTTGGTGGCCTGGTTCTGAAAGGGGTAGGAGAAGAATGTATGCCTTCATTCATTCACTATTTAATAAGCACCTACTGTATGCCTCGTGTGGGGCAGTGCTGGGGTGCCACACTGAATAACAGACATGGTCCCGGCATTTCAACATTCCAGGTTTCCTTTCTCTTAACCATTTCTGCTCATTTTAGCTATTCTAAGGTTGCTTTGGTGTTCCGGTGCCATTTTTGTTGCTTTTTTTTTGTTTTCTCTTTTATCATTTTGCCCCGATTTATGCAGTGTTTTTCTGTTCTCAGAATGAGGGAAATGCCAGTAGAGTGTTGTTGTTCTCTTGAGTTACGGGCCCACAGATGGGTACTAGAGAGGCCTCAGCTCTCATTCCATTTCATTTTATTTACACACATAAAGTTGACCATAGCACTGAAGGGGCGGTGAATAGTAAAACTTGACCTGTAGAAGAAGACTTATCACAGGCCGTGCTCATTACCAGCAATAAGGGGGACCCAGGAAGCACGACTCACAGGGAGCCCCATCTTCGGCAGGGTCATGGAACTTAATTTCCCACTGATCATTGGCTATAACTTCCCAGCTAGTAACAAACATGACAGACCTGAATACGGCCACCTCTGACTTTCTCTGTTATTTCTACACATCTCAGCATTATTTCTGTCTCTTCTTAATTACTGTGTTTCCGTTTTCATTTCCTACAGCGGACCTTGTCCCTCCAAGTAAAGGAGAAGGTGTTTAGCCTCATAGCATCCTACAGGTGCCTGAAACGTAGGTGCCTCTGGGAGGGGCCTCTTAGCTGTGCCTCACATCTCATCCCTTCTGAGGCCAATCACTGATTATCTTGAAGAACACACCCACAGAAATGGATATTTTCTGGATGACAGTTACTTCTTGTCAACATACAACTATGCAGTATAGTTTTAGAAACGGATCGCGAAAACGGTGCAGTTAGTACTGATCTTTGCTTTTTAAATATTACTGTAAATTTAGGTAAGCTGTAATTGACGGGCATGTCATTGGTGTTGAGTTAGTTCCTGTGAGTTTCTGGGTTCTGGAGACAGAACGGTTCTCAAAATGGAGACATTTCCTGAAGTCATCAAAGCTGTTGAAAAACAATGCAGTTTCCTCCCTCTCTAAGACCAGGCTTTTACAGTAACATCTCAGAACAGATGTTCGATGATCTCCAAATGTTTTTATTTGGTGGCACAAAGACTCTGTTATTCATGAAACGGTCTGTTAAAAAATTAGTTCCTTCATGGAGGGGGGGTTGTGGGAATATGTGCTCTGTAAATCGATTTCACATTTTGGCAGGGAACTGGCTTTAGATTGTCACCCTTTAGATTGTCTCCAGGCTTGGCCTCTGACGGGCCATAGCAGTTCCAGGGAGTATAGTAACACAAGAGCTCAGCATCTTTCCCAGAGTACTTAAAGTTGACTCATCTGCGAGCGTCATATTTCTTTTGTAAAAGAACAGAAGCTAAGTAAAAATTCGTAGAAAACTGGTCTTAATACAGTGAGAGAATGTAGCAACGTGTGTTTGGTGGTCATTTGGACTATTCCAGTACAATCTACTTCTGCAGCTTACACTTTTTCATTATAGGCTCCTATTGAAAGGAAAAACTGCCATCCTGATATAAACATGGGTCAGCTTAGGATGTGTACCTCGCAAGGCATCTTCCAAGAGACTTCAGTGTAACTATTTAAGAGTGTTGGGATAGGGGCGCCTGGGTGGCTGAGTCATTAAGTGTCTGCCTTCGGCTCAGGTCATGATCCCAGGGTCCTAGGATCGAGCCCCATATCGGGCTCCCTGCTCAGCAGGAAGCCTGCTTCCCCCTCTCCCACTCCCCCTGCTTAACATTCCCTCTCCACTGTCTCTGTCAAATAAATAAATAAAATCTTTATTTTTTAAAAAGGGTGTTGGGATATAAGGGACTGGTCATTGTCAGTCTGATGTCCCGTCCTCGTGCCACTACCCTGATCCATACTTTGCAGTCCTTCCAGTGGGACAGAGGTCAGCAAACTGTGGGGCCCAAGGTCCAGATCTGACCTGCTGTCTGTTTTTGTACGTGAAGTTTGGTTGGGACACAGCTGTCCAGTTTTGTTTCCAGATTGTCTGTGGCTGGTTTCAGGAGAGGTCACCAGAGGGATAGTTGCAACTGAAACCATTTAGCGCATGAAACCTAAAATATTTACAGAACAAGGTTGCCAACCCCATGCTGTAGGAAGTCACATATATGCTGTGACCCATTGTTGAAAATGTTACATTAAGATAGTTGGTGTAATTAGGGGGTGCCTGGCTGGCTCAGGTGGTGGAACATGTGACTCTTGATCTTGGGGTTGTAAGTTTGAGGCCTACATTGGGGGTAGAGATGACATAAAACTAAAATCTTGAAAAAAAAATCTTTAATAAATTTAGATTTTGAAGGCATTTGTGGGATATAAGAAATGTAAAATATCGGGGCGCCTAGGTGGCTCAGTGGGTTAAAGCCTCTGCCTTCAGCTCAGGTCATGATCCCGGGGTCCTGGGATCAAGCCCTGCATCGGGTTCTCTGCTCAGCGGGGAACCTGCTTCCCTCCTCTCTCTGCCTGCCTCTTTGCCTACTTGGGATCTCTGTTTGTCAAATAAATAAATAAAATCTAAAAAAAAAAAAAAAAAGAAATGTAAAATATCGTTAAACATATGGCTAGGACAATGTCTAAAGTAATAATACATGTACACAAAGAAACATATAAACCAAAATCTTCCAGGGTAGTCTGTAGGAATTGTAGGGAAAAGAGGAAAGGGACGTTAACTGACTGTTGGCTGTCCAGTGAACAGTTAAAACAGCGAATGAAAGGAATCTGTTTTTCTGAGGTACAGTATGTTCAAACGTTAAAACATTTGGTCATGGTTGTTACTTTCTTTTTCTTTTTCTTTCATCTGTGTGTGTTAATCGGTCTCAGAATAGTTTCTTACAAGTGCTTCTAAGTTCTTCCTGTTCAACATAGGTGGCAAACACCGATGAGACTAGAAGTTTAGAATTTATTCAGCTGAGGGGCACCTTGGGTGGCTCAGTCCATTGATGATCCAACTCTTGGTTTCAGCTCAGGGTCGTGAGATTGAGCCCCAAGTGGGGCTCTGCACTCAGTGGGAGTCTCCTTGAGAGTCTCTCCCTCTGCCCCTCTTTCTCCTCTCTCTCTCTCTGATGTAAATAAATAAAATCTTTTAAAAAAATTATTCAGCTGAATATTGACATGACAACGATACCAAAGATGATTATTCATTTGGTCCATAATCCAAAATATATTTGAGGCTGCTGCTAGTATAAGGTCACAAACACAATAGAAAAAGAACTAAAGAATTGCTTAAAGATCAAGCCCCCAAATTGGCAGAAGAGAAAAATGGTGGTAAAGGGACAGTTACATGAGGAATCCCAGGCTCTATTACACAAATCAGATTATCAGCAATCATGACTAACAGGGCAAGGAAAACAAAGGATGAGAGTCTTAAAGCTCTTATTTCATGAGAGGAAGCATCTTATTTTGTCAGGAGATACCTTTTTTCCCCAAAAGGACTCTGTCACCCAAGAAAGGACTTGGACAGTATCTGTGATCACAGTTTTAAGGGAATGCAGAGATGTTGTGGACCCACACTATCTAACATGGCAACAACTGGCTGCATGGGGCTGCTGAGTTCTTGTAGCACGGCTGGTGTGAAGGGAGGTGTGCCACAATGTAACACAGACACAGGATTTTCAAAACTTAATACAAGAAGTAATAATAATAATAATAATAATAAAGACAATGTAAAAACAGAAGGTAAAATATCTCATTCTCTTATTTAGATGTATTGGTTTAAGTAAAACATTGAAATTAATTTCTCCTCTTATTTACCTTTCTTACGTGGCTGCTAGAAAATATATGATTTCATATGTGGCTCATGCTGTATTTTGGTGAAGCGGCACTGATTCTAAAGGTCATGTCTTCTGTGATACAGGAAAGTGACTGGAGTGGCACACGGTTGGTCTGTGAATGCATTTCTGAATGGACGGGGTGGAATTGAGTATAGGCTTGTGTGCTCTCAAGTGGTCTCAGCTCAGAGATCGGACATCTGCACACCACATAATGACTATTGGGCATACATGCAGATTCCCCCTGTCCTATTTCTCCCTTATTTAGAAAAATTAGAAAATTTTTCTAAAATACTGATCACAAATTTAAAGCAAAGTATTTCATACCTCTGAACAGTTGATATCATTGGTAGGTTTTCATAAATTATACCTGGTTTAATGATGTTTGATTATGTTCTGGTTCCAAACCAGCAATTTCTTTTTTGAGTCTTCTAACAGAAAGTACAGATTAGTACAGAAACTGGAAATGTTGGGCAAAAATTGGTGTCTCTGTCAGATGGTTCTGGACATTCTAACCAAGTGGACCTCTTAAGTTTGAATTCTCACGGAAAACTACTTTTGTGTTCCTGAAGATCACATTCCAGTGCTCAAATACTGTCTGCTTCTTCCTGGAAGATAACTTCAACTGCTTATTTAATCTCATCTATTCTGCTGGTCCCTAAAAAGTGTTACTTGAGGCTCTGTGCGCAATTCAGATAATGATTTTTAAGTAAACCATAGCACACCGTTGCTTTCTTTCTCTGATGAATGAAAACATGCAGCTCATGTTCAGAAACAGGCAAACCTTGTATATAGTCATGCAGCTCACTTTTATTTATAATTTTGAAAACCTGCAGTTACTTATGTGTTGGTTCATTGTTTGCGAGTCCTGGGACCAACGCAGTTTTCTGTCTTTTGTTCGGTGGACATTTATTAAGTGCTATTGTATGTGAGGTATTATGCTTCCCTGTGTTGAGACATGTTGAATTTGGGGCTGATGAGACTCGCAAGCATAAATATCCAATAGACACCCAGACATATGTCTCTGGAGGCTAAAAGAAATTTAGATGACATCAGATGTATTTATTAAATATTTATACAGCCATTTGCAGGAGAAAAATCCAACTGTTTAACATTGCTGATCTTCAAAGAAATGCAGATTACAGGCAAGAGATGCTTTTTTAGTACCCACTGAATTGTCTAACTTAAAGCGTACTCACTGCAGGGGACACCTGGGTGGCACAGTCATTAAGCATCTGACTCTTGCTTTCACCTCAGATCATGATCTCAGGGTCATGAGATCAGGCCCCACATCAGGCACTTAGCTCAGAGAGGAGACTCCAAATTCTCTCTCCCTCTCCCTTTGCCCCTCCCCGCACTCACTTGTGTGTTCTCTCTCTCTCTCTCTCAAATAAATAAATAAATCTTTAAGAAAAAAAAAAAAGGAATACTCGCTTCTGGCAAGACTGTGGTCTAACTAAGATGCACATGGTAGAAATACAAATTGGTTTAGGTATTTTGGAAAGTGGGATAGCCTGGCATGTTCAACACAAAGAATTGTGTGGCACCCTTTGCTTTAGTAATCCAGCGCTAGAAACTTTATCTCACAAAAGCAAGCCAAAAAAGAAGAAAGAAAATCTCTGTGCATCTTGAGAACAGGAAAGGGAGCTGAGGGTTGCTAGATGGTTAGTTGTGCTAAATACTGAAAATCCTCACTGTCGATCCTCGTGGCAGCCCTTTGAAGTGTCCCCACGTTGTGGGTGAGGAAACAAAGCTCAGACGGATTAACCATGTGTCAGTGGCCGAGTTGGCACTTACGTCAGTCTTACCCTAACTCAGACTCATTGTGTAAGAACAGAAAAATAGTTAAATCCATTATGAAATGGGATGCAAACATTCTAAGTAAGTGTAGTCATGTTGGGGGAATGTCAGAAAATGTAGAGAGGAATGGAGATGAAACTGGAGATACACCATAATTATTACGAGTTTGTACAAGGACTGAGTAGAGTAGAGACATATGAAAGTTTGATTTGTTCTCATGGCAGAATCTGTTAAAGTGGTACTGATCATTGCTATCATTTCTTAAAATTTTTAAGAATTCTATTGTTGTTTTTTGTGAAAAGGGTATAATCTAACATTTTATACTATATTTCCGAATGTTTTATTCATACTCCTCCCTATCTCTAAAGGTATATGACCTGTCATATCTAGGTATGTTCACTACATTGTCCTCATCGCCTTCCCCTTAACTTCTGAAAACTCTCCCTTTGGAGTCCATCACCAACGAAATGCCTATGTCCTTAAGGTGTTCTCTGACATTACGTTTATCTTGTTGAACCCTAGCCTGGGTATGCCCTGAAAACACCATTTCCCTGAAGCCCTCTCAGGTGGCAGCTCCATTTTTTGCCCCAAAGTTGAGGAGCTGGGTTCTTCATTGCTCCCTTGACCATTCCACTTCTCCCCTCCCTAGAAAGTCTCAGCTTTCATCTCCTGTCCTCAGACTCTTACCCGCGATCCCATCGTTGCTCCTGTCATCTACCACATGTAGGATCCCTCCCTCGTTTCTCCATAATTCTCACTCCTGGCTCACTGCCTCTCTCTCCACCATTCCTTCTCTCCTCATTCTTGGGGATTTCAGTGCATACACATATGATCCTTCTAATACCCCTGGCCTCTTAGATCCTTTAGCTTCTCATCACCTCAACCTTTACCTCCCATGGTTGCCCCCTAGACTGTGTCATCACCGACCACGGCATGCTTCCATTGTCTCAAAGTGCATGCCTTCCCCTTTGACCACTCCTCTGCCTGGATCTTGAGCTCCCTCCCTCCAGAAATCCTGCCCCATCAGAACCCACTATCCATTGATTCCATTACTTTCCACCCTCATTCCTCCCTCCCAAGATGTTGCGTCCAGCACAGGTGCCACAGACAGTGATTCTGTTCTCCCTTGCATACATCCGGGCTCCTCTGCCCTTCCTTCACGTCTTGTCCTCACGTGGCAGTTTCACAGTCCTGACTGGATCCAAATCTCGTCTGCTCTGTGCCAGCCCCTCTGTGTCACCCATTGGCTGGAGGAAAACATAGAACTCTACTCTTTGGTTTCACTTCTAATTCATGACTGTGAACCTCAGGTGAGAACTTATGGCTGTCCGGCAGTCATGATGTGTCCTTCACTCTCAGTGGACTTTTCTGTGATCTCCTCTTTTCTCAGCCCTCCCACAGCTCATCGCTCGACCTTATTCTCAACAGATGCCTTTCTTATAGGGAGCTTCCACCAGCTCCCACTGAGCTCTCACAGGTGACTTCCTTCCACTCCCGTGTCCCCTCTGCCTATGCAGGGACATGCTCCAAAGAATTCCATCCTCATAGTCTTGTCCCTCCTTTGATCATTCCCATCAGCATCCACCATATTAAAGAAACCAAGAACGCACCCTCGATCCCATGTGCTCCCTTCAGCTACCATGCCATGTCTCTTCTCCCCTTCACAGCCAAACTCCCCAAACGTCACCTGCTGTCCATTCCTGTTACTCCCACTTCTCCCTTCTCAGCCTCCATTAAATCCAGCTCAGTCAGGCTTGACCTCAATCATTCCACTGCTTAAGTGAAGTTGCTAAACCTGACAGTTGTCAGGCCTCATCTCTCTCGCTCCTTAAAGTGCTCAAATCTCTGGCTTCTAGAATGCACCCCTTCTGGATTTGCCTCTCACTCCCCCCGCCAGTCCTTCTTAGTCTCCTGGGACTCAAGCCTTAGACCTCTTCTCTGTCTGCACTTAAGCCCATGCCCATCATCACCAAGTGCTGTGGCTTTGAAGATCATGTGTTCTGATGACTCCTAGACTCTCTCAGCCAGACTTCTCTCTGAGCTCCACACGTTTATGTTCATCTACGAGCTTTGTTTCCCTGCCTAGCAGATGTCTCAGACTGAACTCCGGATCCTACCCCCACCCTTCCAAACCTGCTTCCTTCAGCTGCTCAGGCCAAATTCATTACACGTTCTCACCTTTTCCAGACCCCTGCCATCTCACAGCAGGACGATTGCAGGACTGCCTCACTGCTCTCTGCCTCTACACCTTGTACTTCCACAGTGTGTTCTCAAACAGCAGCCAGAGTGGTCCTTCTCTAACATTGGTTAGATCAGTTCCTTGTGCATCCCCCCAGCACCTCTCCATCCCACTCAGATAGAGCTATAAGTCTTCAAAGCTGTACGTAATCTGAACACCTGTTATTTTTCAGACTTTATTTCTCTTCCCTCTAACCTTCTACTCAGCCCACTCCAGCCATACTGGTAGCGTGCCAAGCAGGCAGCCACCCACCCATCCACCAGCAGCTCTTTGCCTAGACTTTTGGCTATGATTAGAATTCGTAGAACACACCTCCCAGTGATGTCACAGCTCACCTTCTCAGCCATACCTACTCTGTCCCCCTCGCCCAGCCCTATTAACAACATTTCTCACCCCCGACCTATTACATACCCTAGTCATTTATCCTATTTACTATTGTCTCCTGCTACAACGTAAGATTCAGAAGGATAGAGATTTTTATCTGGCCTATTTATTGACTTCTCTCCAGCATCTAGGATAATGCCTCCACCTAACAGATGGTGAAAAAAAGTCCTGAGAATATGAATGAAAGTTTATTTCCGCCCAATGCCCCATAGACGCATGCTGAGATTTGCCTCATTATAGCTTTTAATTCCTTTTCAAGTTTCTCAAGTGTTAGATTGTAAGCAGCCTTCAGAAAATGACTACCAAGAAACACTGTCTTTGGCTTGAGTACATACGGTCTTTTATCCTAAGCTGTGAACGACTCCTCTAGAATGGAGCAGAAGTGTCATCAATATTGAAAGTATATAAACAGCCATAGATGCTTGAAATTTTTAGGAATATGTTCAAAGGTCTTCACAAATCCCCCAAATTATGGATACTGTGATGGTATATTCTTCTCTCATGAACTTCCCACAGAACAATAAAAAGGAATAAAAGGAAGCCACATGTGGTTCCAGATGCCACCTGGCTCATGGCCAGGCTCACTCATCAGAAGGAGGCTCAGCCCGTGGCCCAGCATCGCTCTGCTCAGGCTTTTCATGCTTGTGCGGCAGCAACACCCCACATTAACAGCTGCTCACGAGCTTTCGGTGTTGCCCGCATATTGTTGAAACCAAGGAAATCAATTCTGTGAGAGCCAAAGGTCCACTGTGCTATTTTATCCTACCTGTAAGAGTTTTAAATACTCATTTTTTAAACAGTGAGCTCCCCCAGGCCACTCGGCCTTCGTTTCAGAAGATCACCTGTGTGGGTGTTAATTACAGCTAAATGCCAAGGTGATTCCTGTGAAAAACAAAATGAGCAATCATTTGTAACAGAATAGGTTTTCGCTTTGAGACCAAATTACAGGCATCCATTCCATTTGATTTTGGTCATCGGGTAACAAACTCTTGGTGTGAATAAAAAATGAAAAAGCAACAGTTCATGATTGTTTTCCATCTGTAAGCTGATTCTTCGATACATATTCTCGTTGAAGAAAACCTTCTGCCATGGTAACTTTTTCCCCCAATGATAATGATTAGAAGCCTTTGACAAAGAAGAGTGGGAGTAAAGGAAAGGGGGATGCTGTCGCCACGGTGACAGCTGTCCAGCGTAAACATCTCACATCTCTTCCGTTTATCGTGTGTTTTAGGGCAATTCAAGCTGCTGGAACAAGACCGAGATATAAAGGAACCAGTGCAATATTTCAACAGTGTGGAGGAGGTGGCTAAAGCGTTTCCTGAACGCGTGTACGTCATGGAGGAAATAACATTCAACGTGAAGGTAGTTCTAGAAGAACCAAATATTTATCCTCCCTGAAATAATTTAACTTTGAGGTCATTACGTGCACAGTGTGTTCCCCTCTGTGCCTCGTAGGAGTTCCATCCTCCTCATGGATTCGTGTCAGTGGCCAAAACGGGTCTTTTTAAGAACCGCGTGAGCTCTAGCTGACCTGATTCTCCAACAGGTTACGATGTTAACGTTATCTCTGGCTTGAACAACTGTCAAGGCAGATCATAAGATTTCTCTTTCCTTTTTTTTTTAATTTTTTTTTTATTTTTAAATTTGAGCTTTATTCTCTAACGTGTAATGGTTGTTTGACCGGCTCTTCTGTGAGGCTGGATGCTCCGCTTGTGGGAGCAAGCAAAACGCGTATGACACGACTAATACCAAACACTTAAAGAAAAAGAGAGAAGGTTCCAGAGTACGCCCCGACGTCCACTCATATTCGTTCCATTCTTTGCAGACTGTCTCTGTCGGTACACACAGGGAAGATTGATGTGTAGAGTGTGGCCTCGTAGGTATTTATTGATCTTTGTCCCTCAGAGAAAAGCTAAATAGTGTTTACTGTGCTGTGTTCATTTTGCATTCTTAAAGGGACAGTTCTGTCCCTGGCTACAGAGTGAGCAAGTTCCTTTGACTAGACTTGCTGTTGAAGAGGGAGTAACCAGGGAAGCAGTATCACTGAGGCCCAACCTTTTTGCCTCTGAATCCATTGTTTTCTCCAGCAACACCCACAGTTATGCTACAACAGTCTCGAAAGTGTTCACATTGAAACCATTAACCTCCTTTCAGCAGAAGTCCAACTAAGTCACATTCTCTAAACATTTCAATATTTTGGGGGCAAGATGCTTGTTTGTTAGAAATCTGCTCTATGTGAAAAGCAGACTGTGGGGTATCTTAGTCCAAGAATGCAGCAGTGTCTTTGTGGATGAGTCACTCCACCCACACGCCTCAGGAAAGGGGGAAACATGCCCAAGACGGCCTCCTTACTGGAGCAGTGGTTCTGCCCATTTGATCGGCCAAGCCAAGTCGTCCTTCCAGTTCTAAAATAGAGCGGCTATCGTCTACTTTATTTGGTTTTATGAGTAAAATGGGTCAATTTTGTGTCCTGTCAAATTCTTCACTAGCTAAATTACACTTGTACTCAAAAATATTTATAACTTTTAAGCCCTTCAGTGACTTAGGCTGTGAGTCCTCAAGGCAACTTGAATTTGCCTTGAGGATTTGTGAAAACATGTTCATTTTTAAATGTACCAAGAGTCGTTGGTCAGAAGCTAATCAAATCCTGTTTGATTCTTGTCTTGATATGATTGAAATCTTCCCTTAAAGCTTCTCTTTTAAATTTCCTAAATGGGAAAAAAAATTGTTTGGAAAGGAAAGTCCATACTTCTTAAAAACTGATTTCTTGAAAACCTTGCATTTGCTGGTGAATCATGAGAAAGTAATCATAAAAATTTTTTGATTTTTTTTTTTTTTTAAGATTTTATTTATTTATTTGACAGAGAGAGATCACAAGTAGACGGAGAGGCAGGCAGAGAGAGAGAGGGAAGCAGGCTTCTTGCTGAGCAGAGAGCCCGATGCGGGACTTGATCCCAGGACCCCGAGATCATGACCTGAGCCGAAGGCAGCGGCTTAACCCACTGAGCCACCCAGGCGCCCCAATTTTTTGATTTTTTAAGATTTTGTCAAGTATTAAAATTTAAGTCTTTTGTGGCATATTGTACTTGTGAAAGATTTTTTTAAATGCCTCTAGCAGCTGTTTTGTGTGTGTGTGAATTTACATGAACATCAGCAGTGATTGGAACAATAATACTGAAATCAATAAGGTTTGATGGGCTTTTTTTCTTTAATTTAATTTTTTTTCAGTGTTCCAAGATTCATTGTTTATACCACGATTGACTTTATTTATTCAAACATACATAATAGAGATGCCATTTAAAAAAATTCAGCACAGCAATGTGATGTATTTATTTAACACTACCGACCTGTACACTTTAAAATGGTTAAGATGATAAATTTTATGTTATGTATATATTACCACAATTTTTCTAAAAAAGCCAAAAAAAGTTCAAAGGCACAGACAAATGGGTATGTATGGGTTACAAAGTTTACAGCATCCATAGAGCAGTCTGGACTTGGGTTGAGTTCCTGTGCTATGCATACATAAATATTTACTTCTTCTTGTCTATTACTTATAAAGTTTTAAGATGCTATCACATCTATCCGGCATTAATCATTTAAGACATCGTTCGATTATATTCAAAGAAGAATTGATCAAGGAACCTCAGGAAATTTACACAAAGAAATACACAAAAATCTGTGCCTAGTGAATAAACACCCAAGTAAATAAATAACCAGGGAGGTTATTTATATAAATAAGTAAATAAAAGTAAATACAAGTAAATAAAAATAAAATAAAACAAGTAAATAAAATATAATAAAATAATAAAAATAATAAAATAATAATAAAAACAAGTAAATAAAAGTAAATACAAGTAAATAAAAAACCAGGGAGGTTTATGGCAAAGATGTCTGGGTACTACCTGACCCACCAAACACAGTGTTGGTCATGGTTTATAAGAATTGATCATAATGTGCATGTGTGCAGTGCTTAATGGGAGAGCTAAGTGGTGTACTTGGTTACTGCTTTGCCTGGAGAGGGAGAAAAAGAATAGGAAACAGTACAGCAGGGATGCCTGGCTGGCTCAGTTGGTAGAGCATGGGACGGTTCAAGGCCCATATTGGGCATAGAGCTTACTTAAAAAAAACACAACAGTACCCCATTCTCATAAATATAGCTATTATAAATAGTATTAAATATTATATAAATACAGATATTATCCAGAAAGCAGTTTTTTAAGTGATAGCAGAATTCAGACCTCCTTGCAAAACTCCACCCTCTACTCTCCGTTTCAAATAGAGCATAAATTAGACCAAGAGGATAAAAATCTAAATGACTTGCAGCTAAGAATTGGCAGCTAACAGGCATCTTAGGAGTCAAAAGGCACAATTATTATTTGAAATAAGGAAATATATATATGAAGTCATACATACTTATAATAACAAATAGAAATGAAATGTAGTAATGGCGTGGAGTAGAACAGAGGTGTTGAAAGATTGGGAACTCTATAGTGATTGTTACTTTCAAGAGTGTAGCAGAATTGTATCTAAAATTTAATGGATAGGATTAATACTATTCACCAATTTATTTAAAATTAAGTCATTCCTCGGGCACCTGGCTGGCTGAGTTGGTGGAGTGTGTGACTCTTGATGGGGTCATGAGTTCGAGCCCCATGTTAGGTGAAAAAATTACATTTTAAAAAATTAAAAATAAGCCATTCCTTTTATCTTGAAGTTAAATGTCTTTAAGAGGCCTTGATGTGTTTGAAATTATCTGCCTGATTGGCCCATCATTGATTAACTTGCATGAAGTGAATTAATATATGTTAAATGTTTAATTCTTCAACCAGCAAATACATTTTAAGCATCTCCTGTATGTCTAGCCCTGGGAATAAATAGTGAATATGCAAACCCTGGAGGTTGTGTCCATTGAAGTGGCAGACAATAAATATACAGGTACAAATACTACCTCCAAATAAAGAGATCAAGGAGACAGTTGGGTGTACAAGTTTGGAGCTTGGGGCAAGGGATGGGCTTATATGTTTGGGGCTCATCAGCTCCTAGATGGCATTTGAAGTCACAGAGCTAGTTGAGTTCATATATGTCTGTGGTTCTCAGTCAGGGGTGATTTTTTTTTTCCTCCCAGGAACATTTGACAATGTCAGGTTACCATTTTGATTGCTACAGCTTGGAGAAGGGTCAGTGCTACCGGCTTCTAGCGGGTAGAGGACAAAGATGCTGCTGAAAACCCTGTAGTACACAGGACAGCCCCGCATCAAAGAATGATCTGGCCGAAAATGTCAGTAGTGCCAAAGCTGAGAAACTCTGACCCGGACACTAGATAAAGAAGAGAGGAGACCAGGGACTGAGCCCTGGAACACCCCAGCATTGGGGTCCAAGAGAGATTACAGGCAGTAACAGTGAGATAGAAAGATGATGGAGCATGTGGATAGATGTTGCAGAAGCCAAATGGCTTTAAAAAGTGTTTCAAAGAGGAATGGACAACAGTGTCAAAGCTACTTACTGATTAAAATAGAGGAGGACTGGAAACTGGCCATAAAGTTCAGCAGAATGGAAGCCTTGTTAGCCTTGACAGGAAGAAAATAATAATCAGCTCAGAGACCTAGAAAGTTAAGTTTACCAGGGAAGTATAATAGGATGTTCGCTGAGTTTTGTCAGGGTATGCATTTCAAGTGAGATTACTCAACACCAGTTTTTTTTCTTCCAGCCATCTTTGGCTTCCTGGATGGAGATACAGAGTAAACAGAGCCTTAGGTTTAATTGGAGCTGGGACTCCATTGGGTAAGTGTAACAGAAGTGAGCAAAGGTGTGGACAGAGTGTGCCCTAGAGTGACAGGTAGTGATGAGCTGTAGACTCCTCACTGAATAAAGAAGTGTGAATACAAGAATTGTAACCCCCGTGAAAACTAGAGATCTTAATGGGGTTAAGGAACTTCTAAAGTGGTGAAGAAAGTGATGTGCAAATTGGAGTGGTGGTAGCACATAAAATGCTTGAAATTGAACTTTAGGCAGTAATACAGGAAATGACAGGAGTAGCTCCCCCCCTCCGCAAATCTAAGTATGTCCCGGGCACCTGGCTGGCTCTGTCGGGGGCAAGTGCAACTCTCGATCTCGGGGTTGTGAGTTTGAGCCCCATGTTGGGTGTAGAGATTACTTAAATAAATAAACTTAAAAAAATAAAAAATAGATGAAAACAAGTCTAAGTATGTCCATTTGAGTGGGCAGCTAAGGTGGTAGGAACAGAAAATGGGAGATGAGATGGTCAAGGAAATGAAAGAATGTGTGGACAGGTAGCCTCTTGCTCATCATTTGTGTGCATTAGCTCCAGTCCCTCCTAAGCCAGTGGCATTCGATATTTTTAAGACAATCACCTGCCTCTTTCACATTGTCTCCTTTATCCATCCAGTTTTTGGTTTCCATGGTGATAGTTCTTTTTTTTTTTTTAACCTGCTTACTGTATTTTTTTTCTTTTTAAAGATTTATTTATTTATTTGGGGGAGAGAGAGAGAGCATGTGAGCAGGGAGAGGGGAAGGGCAGAGGGAAAAAGAGAGAATTTCAAGCAGACTCTCCGCTGGGCATGGAGCCCCACATGGGACCTGATCTCACAACCCTGCAATCGCAGCCTGAGCTGAAATCAAAAGTGGATGATGTGGTGGTTGAAAACACCCAACCACCCATGCACATTTGTTTTTAACTATAACAGTCATTTTCTTTCTTAATGATTTGTTTTAATTTTTCATCAGCCATCACTATCATCACATTTACTTCCAGAGTCAGAAGCTGTCCTGTGTCAGTTGGCTAACCCCAACTAAAGACTCATTCCTCTACCTTTTTTTTTTTTAAAGATTTTATTTATTTATTTGACAGATAGAGATCGCAAGTAGGCAGAGAGGCAGGCAGAGAGAGAGGAGGAAGCAGGCTCCCTGCTGAGCAGAGAGCCCGATGTGGGGCTCGATCCCAGAACCCTGGGATCATGACCTGAGCCGAAGGCAGAGGCTTTAACCCACTGAGCCACCCAGGCGCCCCCTCTCCCTTTTAATAAGAAAACTATAGTCACACAAATAGTTTTCAGGCATGCGCCTTCTTTAAACAAGCTCCTGTGATCTAAAGAGCATATTGGACTGTGTAGTGTAGCTCAGACTCTGAATTACGAGCTGAGTCCACACCCCAAGTCCAGGCATTGGGCTGTGACCACAGAAAGGTCACATGGCCCCTTGAGTCTAGGAGTCATCACCTGCAAAGCAGGGATGATTGTATCCTCCTCAGAGACTTTTTATGAAAATTAAATGAAATAATGCACTACTGCACTTTGCAAGTGCCTAGTATAGGAGTTGGCAAACTATACCCTTGGGTAAGGCACTGTTTTGCAAATAAAGTTTTATTGGGACACAGCCACCCCATGCATAGGGGTGTGCCGTGTCGGTGGCTGCTTCACAATACAATAGTAGGATTAGTCGTTGCAACAGAGATCATATGGCACACAAGCCTAAAATTATTACCGTCTGGCCCTGTAAGAAAAAGTTTGCCAACCTCTGATTCAGAACATAAAATCATACTAAATTAAGTTTCACATAAAAAAAAAATTCCCACCACAGATTATTTCACTTACACTTTATTTAGTTCTTTGTACCCTGGACTTGATATTAAACACTCGGTACCTAGTAACTGTTGTTGTTGCTGTTTCAAAATACCCCTTCACCTCAGATACTTTTTTGGAAACTTATTATACTGGTACCCAGTGAATTATTTCAAACATCTTCCAGCCTTTTGAACTAAGCCCAATAATAGTGAGAAATTTTCCCACACATCTACTTTCTGCCACCAAAATAATGACTAACAAATTACGCCCTGATTTCACTTCTGTCCTTCCTGAGACATAAGCAGAGGGAAGAAAAGATAGCCTTTAATTTCGCATTGGGTAACCTGCCATCCTTGGTAAGCACGTAAGAGGCCTTCTGACTTTACGGCTCTCGTCCAAAAGCTTTCTACATTAAAATTAGTGCTCTTGAGTGAGAGAGAGTCCAAATACCCTGATCTTGATGCTATAATGTTGCTATTTTCATTCCTGCTAGTGAGGTCCAAGGTTTCAGCTGTTCCAGCATAGATTTTCCCCAGTGGCAAAATAACAAGTTTGCATTGTCTCAACTAGGGAAATGCCTCACAGGGGAATAGTGAGATTTCAGGCAGACCGGGAGTGTAGTCACCGCATCTGCGGGCACAGACCTCTCCAGAACCATTACATTGTGGTCTGGGGCAAGAGCTGAGCCGACATTCCTGTCACCTGCATATCAGCTCGTGATTACTGGGTTTGGCACCTGTTTTGGCAGGGGTGGTAGTGTCTAGCCGCAGAGCTATCCCAGTGGGAGAAGGATTGCAGTGTTGTCTTTTTTTAATAGGAAAAAAAAAAAAATCCTGTAAGATTCAGAGAACTTGAATGATAACTGAGCTGCTCGATACTGAGAAACATGACCGAGAGTAAAATGAAATATTATAAATAATCCAGCACAACTAAGGAAGTTTATAGACAAGAGTTTTTATAATCATCTCATTTTAGATCTGGAAAGGCCCTTAGACACCGCTGGGCCCTACTCCTCCTTTTGACAAATAGGAAAACTAAGAAACAGATGTTAGCTGACTACATTGATTCACACGAAGCCACAGAACTATTTAGCAGCAAAAGCTGGGTGTCCTGATTCAATCGGTCATCTTTGTGCTCCCTTGAATGCTGTTTGTGGATTGAGCTAAGGCTCATGTTTGTGATCGGAATATCCTTTCACAGTGTCACTGTAACTTGTACAGTTAATTCATTTTCTTATCTAAAAATCTAAATAAATATGTCCTGTAATTATTACGCAGCCAAATTCTTCTGTCTTTTGTACTTTGGAAACAGCTACGGTCTCACACACACAACTTGGCAGATTTTATGAATGTTCTACGTATAGATTTTTAGATCTTTCCTGATGCCAGTACTTAAAAAAGAAAATCCTACCAGTAAACTTACTATCAACATCAGTGCAGCATATGTCAAAATGAACCCTTTTTTTTTTTTAAAGATTTTATTTATTTGACAGACAGAGATCACAAGTAGGCAGAGAGGCAGGCAGAGAGAGAGGAGGAAGCAGGCTCCCTGCTGAGCAGAGAGCCCGATGTGGGGCTCGATCCCAGGACCCTGGGATCATGACCCGAGCCGAAAGCAGAGGCTTTAACCCACTGAGCCACCCAGGCGCCCCAAAAATGAATCCTTTTAAAAACAACAAAAATACCCCTGTAAAGTATGAACCCAGAATTTTTTAAGTATGAACCAGTATTGTCATAGAAACTGGGCTACATACGGTTGGCCCCTTGCCTTGTTGCTTGAAGCAGTGCTAAAGGTGGCAGCACAGCACCACACAATAAATAAAGCAAGAGTTCTAAGTTGAAGGTGAATGGTTTGTGCAACTTGATGCTGAACTCGGGATTTTTTTCCAGGGTTTCCAAGTTACTGAGAATCAGCTGTTTTTTCCCCTCCCCCAAGTCACAGATTAGAGGCAGTTCATGTGCCTTTTATCTTAACATGTTAGTTACCCCTTTTAAAGTTGCCATCTGAAAAAGATGAAGAAATACAGCTCTTCCTCTTCTGCCAACTCGTTAGACTATATCTTATTTCCATGTATAAAGTAGTTAACAAATCAAACACATGTCCTGTTACTTTCTTTACTCCTTTTAACAGAACAGCTACACACAAGTCCTTGAGAATACATTAATGGAGAGGTTTTGGGCTGTTTGTGATTCTACTCTAGTCATAATTACTTTATTCTCTGACATCTTTTTGATCATTTTGTCTTTTAGGCAAAAGCAACTTGCTATGTAGACTTTGTTCTGTGTCTGTCAGCCGTCCTGTGGTCGTCCTGTAAAGTAATACAAAACAGTGGTGCTGAAGCATTAGTGTTCTTTGAGGAATTGTGTGTGTGTGTGTGTGTGTGTGTGTGTGTGTGTGGTTTTAAGAGTGTAGTTCAGGCATAACCACCATTCCTGGTTTAAAATACCATTCCTAATGTTTGTCATGACAGTTCAGAAAAAGCATCTCCTCCACATGTTTTAAGATTATAATAGAGAGGTGGGTTTTTCTTATGAGGTTTCAAAATGAATAGGAATCATTTGCTCTGTTATTTTCTACCTCCTTTTTGGCACCTTTAGAGCACGAGTAATTTTAGTTAGCCAGCCTTTGGGGGAGCTGTGAATTTTATCAAAAGTTCTGTCCAAAGAACTATAATTTCATTTCAGTTTCCTGAAATGTGTAATACTTTTCTTCCATCTTAACAAGAAGTACTTGAACAAAAGTTAAACTTCTCTCCATCTCCTGAGATGTATTGTGACTTTAGTCTTTATATGGAGAGAACTTACGTTGAGAATTGGGTGTTTTATGGTCTCATTCAAATTGTTTGTCGCCTCTTACATTAGTTAGAATAGCTGCCTTTATTAACCATCCCCGTTTCCAGTTTTAATATTCACTTTTGTTATGCTGTGGGCTGGTAACCAGGTTGGATGGAATTTTGATTGTAGGGGAGGAAGTGTGCTAAGTTATGGCCCTTAAAGGCTTTCCTATAAGCCCTAACATCAACATCACATCTTTTTGCCTGCTTAGGGGCCTGTAGCTCCACTGCCTTGTTCTTGGCTGTATTCCAGAGAGATCAGAAATTATTGATTACTGTGTAACCTGAATTTTGTCAGATGTAAGAACAAATTTCTTAAATGAAGATTGAATGGATTTGGAGATAGCCAACTTGTATTTTTACTTTCCAGTTGTTTAAAATTGCATGTGTTCTTTACCATGAGTCATGTCACTTATTTTCAGAATTCGCTCAGAATGACAAATTGGATACAGTTCTGAAGGTTAATTATTTCAGTGTTTGAAGGTAGCCCCGTGGGCCAGTGAGTTTTGTTTTGGTTAGTGTTTTTTGTTTTTTGGTGGCGCGGGGGGTGTCATCTGAGGTTTGGAGACCTTGTCTGAAAGACCAACCTTGAAACCCTCTGCTGTACCGTCACAGATTAAATCACTGCCATTGTACTTGTCATCTTTGCCCTGTTTCCTGTTGAAAAAGAAAAAAAGAGAGAGATACTCAGGATTGACAAGTAACTCTTCATGTCCCTTTGTGTCTCAGGTTCTGCCATTTTCCCAAAGGAAAGAATTAGAAAAATTGAACTTTTGGGGGAAATGCTCTAATATTAATCAAATATTAGCTGTTTAATCTAGCCGTCAGATTAGTCCTGATTTTTTTTTTCCCAAGGATTGCAATTTTAAACTCTGTTGCATGTTTGATCTTTAGAACAACTGTTCTTAGAAAACAGATTATCTGTTGCCAGAAACATCTGCGGGTGTGGGTGTGTGTAAAATTTTCTATCAGTGTTTTAAAATGTTGCTTGACCGTGGGGTATTATTAATTCTGAATGGTATTACGAACAGTAAAACCCTGATAGTTTCCTGGATTAGACCTATTAGAGTTGTTTAGATAACACACTTTGAATTACTTCCTCTCAGGAAACACTGAAACTGGAAATGTTAACCAGGCACGCATACCGAAGCACTTAGACAGAACGCATTGTTTCTTTTGCTATTAAAAAAATAGAAAAGGAAAGAAATTATGCAAATAAATCACATCTGTGGAAACCAGAGGAGACTGCTGGGCTCAACTGCCAAAGGAAGAGCATTTATTTATCGGATTCTTCGTCTGTCGCTGACAGTGACCACAGGATCTGTCGGAACGTTAGTCTAGTAATTTATGCAGAGCTAATTGCTAGCATTAATGATGACATCAGGTTTGGGAGCGTGGAATTACAGATTGTCCTCACATATGTTAGGCATTTTTATGTATGGGAGTAGGAGTAACTTCCGTTACAAGTAGACACATACACAACAACACAGACAAAACCGTTGAATGTGCCCAGAGAGTGACATATAGCAAGGACAATTTTGATCTTTTTCATCTGTGCACGTAGTGGCTGATGGGTGTCTCCTGAGCAGCCTAGACGTTCGCTTTCAGCTCGTCTGGTATGTGGTACTCACGAGCCCATATGATTTCTTCATTTTATAAGGTGTGCTTATAAAGGTAAATTAGGAAAAAATACATTAAGGATTGATTTAAAGAGCCAGGAAGAAACATATGCTCTGTTGTTGCTTCACATTTGAGAAGCGCTGTTGGCTCCTTGTGTGTTAACTGGAAATAGTTTGTTGTATGAGTGAGTGTGTGTGTGTGTTTCTCAAGTCTCCTGAGAACCCTTTCTCTCAACATCTCTGTCTCCATCCTGATCCAAATGGATGAATTGCCAAGTTTTTTACAAAGTTTCACCAGAAGGGAAGTACAGCAGTGCAGCTGAGTGTTTTGGAGGCTAGTCTATCTTAAAATGGTATATTTTTTTTGAATCATTTCAATATGTTCACTTCCTTTGGGATATAACTGTAAGGATATTTCAGGCCCTCTTCTGACATTAAGTTTTATTCTGGGATAACACACTGAATAAAAACTTGAGCAATTCTTCAGTATAGAAGAAAGGATAATGCTTAAAGTAGTGGTTTGAGCTTGAAAACAGTAGTGGGTAGAAATAGAAACCAGCATGAAAATACGGAGATGTGAAAGGCAATGAGAAACAAAATTATTAAGAATTCAAATGTTGGGGCACCTCGGTGGCTTAGTTAAGTATCCAACTCTTGATCTCAGCTCAGGTCTTGATTTCAGGGTTGTAAATTCAAGCCCAGCATGGAGCCTACTTAAAAAAAAAAAAAAAAAGAATTTTAAATGTTAAAGGTTTAAATGTAAACCTGTCTGGCTCAGTTGGTACAGCATGTGACTGTCGATCTCAGGGTCTTGGGTTCAAGCCCCACATTGGGCGTAGAGCTTACTTGGGGGAAAAAAAACTTAAATGTTTTTATCGTTCACAAAAGTAATAACAAGAGTAATGGCCTCCATTATTGAGAGCTTAACACTGTGGGAGGTTATTTATGTACATTGATTAAGCTTGTGAAGTACACAGTCATGTTCTCATTTTATGGAGAGGATGCTGAGGCTCAAAAAAGTGAAATACTTTTTCTGAGGTTACTAATAGTGAAGATAGATTCAAACTTCGCTGGTAATTAAGTTAATAGTATTGGCCCAATTAATTTCCAAAGGCCATAGTTCTTTTCATTCATTTATACCTGGGGTCAGCAAACTTTCTATAAAGGGACAAAGAATAAATATGTTAGTTTGTGGGCCATATAGTTACCATCACAGCTACTCAACACTGCCATAAATTATGTATAAATGAATGGACACAGCAGTGTCCTAATAAAACTTTATTTACAAAGGCAGGTGTTGGGTCAGATTTGGACTGTGCGTAATAGTTTGCTGAGCTCTGATCTATATTGTTATATACATAGCTAGATGCTAGCTGAAAACAAAAGCCTTAGGGATAAACTAAAATTAGAATTAATAGCAAATGAGTCTTTTTAGGATTCTTGGTGACCAAAGTCAACAAAATGAAGTAACTGAAACCTTGAAGTTACAGGTCCTATAGGAAAAGAAAGTCAGCCCTCATATGGGCCAAGTACTATAATTTATCAATGATTCATTAGCTTAAAAACAAACAAACAAACCCTAAACTATATTCTTTAAAACTGTCAAGGTCATAAAAAACAAGGAAAGACCAAGAAACTCACAAAATCAAGGACTGGATGTGGTGTCGTATCCTGGTTTGATCCTGAAAGAGAAAAAGGACATTAGTGGAAAAAAATAATGAAACCCAAATAAAGCTTTGTGGTTAAGTTAGTCATCTTGTATTAGTGTTAATTTCTTGGTTTTGATAATGTGCCATGGTTATATAGAATGTTAACAGGAGAAGCTAGACAAAGGTATACAGCTTTGCAACTTTTCTGCAAATCTGGAATTGTTGCAAATAAAAAGTTAAATTGTGTTTATTTATTATTAATTTATTTATTTAGATTCCTAAATGTAACTCCAATGTAGGAGCCCAAGCGAATACTGAGTCTGAAAGTAAACACAGTTAAGTGTGGTCTTATTAAAAATAATACTCATAACACTTACTCTGAATCACCTAAAGTGGACTTTAAACCTCATGGGCATGAACTGCCATTAAAATAATATTGTGCTGCCATTTAGGTACTGATACTGCCTTGCTACAGTTGTCACTGTAGAGACAACAGAACTGTTTGTTTTTTATAGCACTAATGTGGATTGACAAATTGCTTGTTCCAAAGTTTAAAATCATATAGAGATGACCTAGAATGGTGCGTGAGAAATTATTTACAAAGACTGCCACCTTCAAGTCTTCTAAACACATACTGGTGATTACTGCTCAGTAAACAACATGAACATGGCCAATCACTTTACCCAGATGCTTTTTCATTAACATAAAAGAAAAACAATCTCAGCCTTAAAGTAAGCCTGGTACTAAAACTGATAAAGATAACATAATAAAATGGTAGACTAACTTCACCTGTGACTAAGATACATAAGTCATAGATCAAATAGTATCAAAGAGTCATGCAATACACTTTTTTTTTAAAGATTTTATTTATTTATTTGACAGACAGAGATCACAAGTAGTCTGAGAGAGAGGAGGAAGCAGGCTCCATGCTGAGCAGAGAGCCCGATGTGGGGCTCGATCCCAGGATTCTGGGATCATGACCTGAGCTGAAGTCAGAGGCTCTAACCCACTGAGCCACCTAGGTACCCCCATGCAATACACCCTTAAGTGCACCATGGTCATACACAGATTATTTCAGGCATGTAGCATTGTTTTACTATTTGGGAATCTACTATTTTAATATAAAACCAGGACATCAAAGTTAAAAATAAACATATGACTATCTTATTGGGTGCAGAAATGGCATTTGATTAAAACATTATTTTAGGGCCTCTGGATGGCTCACCTCATTGAGTGTCCGACTCTTGGTTTCAGCTCAGGTCATGATCTCAGGGTCGTGGGATCAAGCCACATGTTGGGCTCTTTGTTCAGCCATGGAGTCTGCTTGAGATTACCTCCCCCTCTCTCCCTCTCTCTCTCTCCTTCTCCCCCCTGCTCGCACACGCATGCACTTTCTCTCTAAAATAAATAAGTGAAATCTTTAAGAAATAAACACATTTTTAAAATTTCTTCGTAGAAACTTTTAGAAAACTAGAATTGGAAACCTACATTACTAACATGATAAAATCCATCTCAAATCAATGAGTTTCTCATGTGATCAGTTTTAATAACAAATAATTCACATTAAATATGGAACACCATTCTCACCACCACGCTGTTGTTGGGGAGAAGGGATGAAGACTAAAAAGATGAAGATGAATTTTGCATTGGTTACATAAGATTTAATCACTTAAGAATCCTAAGATTATCACTGGAAAAAACTCTTACAGTGAGGTTACTGGTCATAGAGAATAGCAACAATCCATATGTATGAATGAACAGCAATGTTCAGGGATTAATAACAAAGGCAAACTTAATTACTAATAAGGGAAATAAAAGATCTCAGTAGATGATGAGAATTACCATGTGCCTATTTAGAAATATTTTGATGATGTCACTCCTTGCCAAAACAGCAGGTAAAAGTACTTTCAATAAAATTATCAATGGAAACCATAGACACAATGATTGTGAAGTTCGTCTGGAAAAATAGGCAAAGATATCTAAGATTTTCCTGCTGCCATGTTTTAATTTATTTTGAAATAGTTGCAGTCCTAAAAAGTTGTTACAAGATCACCAACTTTTAACATTTTGCCACATTTGTGTTCTCATCCTCAACCCCCCACATACACATACATAGACACACAACTTACAGTTTTCTGAATCATTTCAGAGTGAATTACATGCATTATGCCCTTTATACCTTAATACATCAGTGTCTGTTTCCCAAGAATGAGGATATTTTCTTGTGTAAAAACAGTGCATCCAGGAGCGTTAGCAGTGATGTGATACTCTTCTTTACAGTCCATCAAAACACTTGATGGCGTTGCTTCCCTTTAGTTCAGAATCCATTCCAGGAGTGCATATTGCTTGATGTCGCATTCTGTCTTTCATTCACTTTACTCTGGAGTAATTCTTCAATCTTTCTTGTCTTTTATCCCATGCACGTTTTTCATGCATACATACCAAGTATTTTATACAGTGTTTCTCACTTAGGGTTTGTCTGATACTTCTTCATACTGGGGTTCTAGCGATGCATTTTTAGGTAGAATGTTCTGTAACTGAGGTCCTGACCTTCTCAGGGAATCACATTCAGGGGCACACACATGAGGATGCCTCTCTGGTTATATTGCATTTGATCATCTGGCTAAGGTTGTTGTTCAGTCTCTCCACTCTATATTTACTTTTTCTCCCTTCACAATCCGTAAGCATTCTGAGCAAAGACACTTTAAGACTCAGACCATGCACATAATCTACTCCTCAGTCAAACTTACTCTCTAAATGAGCATCCACTGATGTTTGTTTTATGTACCAATCTTGGTTCCCACCAGTCCACATGTCGGCTCTTCCTCCATTCATTTTTTCCACTCATTCCTATTTTTGTTAACATATGGACTTTGACATTCCTACTTTGTTCAGTAGACTTTTTCATTGCACTCTTAGTGTATTGTGATGCTCAAATTGTCCAGGATTTGGCCCGTGGAGGCCAATTCAACCTGGCTCCTGTGTCCTTTTGACACACTGCTGTCATCTTAAGAGCATTTCTTTACTTTTTGGCACAATACAGTGTTCCACACTCATCTTGTACCTTTCTTGCCCTAGCCCTGGAATCAGGCATTTCTTCAAGAAGCCATGATATTGGGGCGCTAGGCATATTTGGTGATAGCAGGAGTCATTTTTTTTCTTTTTTTTCTTTTATTTTTTATTATGTTAGTCACCATACGGTACGTCATTAGTTTTTGATGCAGTGTTCCATGATTCATTGTTTGCATATAATACCCAACGCTCCATGCAGTTTATGCCCTCCTTAATACCCATCACCAGGCTAACCCATCCTCCTAGCCCCTTCCCTTCTAAAACCCTCAGTTTGTTTCTTGGAGTCCACAGTCTTTCATGGTTCATTTCCCCCTCTGTTCCCCCTCTTCATTTTCCCCTTCTTTCTCCTAATATCCTCCATGCTATTCCTTATGCTCCACAAGTAAGTGAAACCATATGATAGTTGACTTTCTCTGCTTGATTTATTTCACTCAGCATAATCTCCAGTCCCATCCATGTTGATACAAAAGTTGATGGCTGAGTAATAGTCCATTGTGTATATGGACCACATCTTCTTCATCCATTCGTCTGTTGAAGGGCATCTTGGCTCTTTCCACTGTTTGGCTATTGTGGACTAGTCCCTTAGAAGGAACAAAGCTAAAGATGTGTGTGCCCATGTATAGTTTTCTAAAGTTATAACACAATACCTCCAGTTTCTGTCTTCCCTCCACAGTGAAAACTCTGATTCTCAGAACATGTTCACTCATTTGTTTATTTCTACAATATGCATAAAAGTTGTTTCAGAATCCCTATACCCATTCTCATATGCAGAACAAATCTCCCAAAAAGAACACAATATTTGTTGGTCTTTTTTCCCTACTGGCAATTTGTAGTCAAAGCATTTTGAAGTTACTTGGATGATTTCTCTGTCTCTCCCCATGTGGCTAGTTTATTCATTTGAAATAAGATTGGATTCATCTGCTTCCATTTGTGTTTAGCTTTCGGTTTCTTTTAACTTTTTGCTGATGTAATTTTATTTTTTGAATATGTTAGAACATTGACTTACCTCCTAAGCATCGAAACTCTATAGCTAAGTACACTCAAAGAGGTATCACTCCCTCCCTTCTACTAGTTTCCTCCCTCCTTTAAGGACCAGTTTCATTGTTTTCTTTTTTTATTTTTATTTTTATTTTTATTTATTTATTTGACAGAGAGAGAGAGAGACAGCAAGAGAGGGAATACAAGCAGGGGGAGTGGGAGAGGGAGAAGCAGGCTTCCCTCTGAACAGGGAGCCTGATGTGGGGCTCGATCCCAGGACTCTAGGATCATGACCTGAGCCGAAGGCAGATGCTTAACTAACTGAGCCACCCAGGTGCCCCCAATTTCATTGGTTTTCTGGTTTATTTTTCTTGTATTCCTTCTTGTGTTGTTTTTTAATTTCAGAAAAATATATACTGATTTTTCCAAAGGTGTAGTATACTATATAATCTTTCATGCACTTTGGGTGTTTTTTTTTTGGGGGGGGGGTTACTTAATATGTCCTGAAAGTCATTTTCCTATTAGTTCATTGTTTCCTATTAATTCACTGAACTCATCATTCTTGTTCTTATTTGCATAATACATTTTGTGTTTGTGTCATAGTTCATTCAGCCAATCTACTATGTTTGAGCATTTAGATTGATTCTAAGATTTTGCAAGTACAAATAATGCTACAATGAATAACCTTGTGCATTTGCATTTTCACACCATGGGAGGAATGTCTTCAGATAATTTCCTAGAAGTAGGATTGCTGAATGGAGGGATAAACATGTACATAGCTGGGTTCAGTATTGCCATATTCCCCTCTACAGGGCTTGTATCATTTGCATTTCTACACAGCTATGGTGAAGAGTGCCTGTTTCCCCATAGCCTCACCCACTGAGTATGCTGTCAAGCTTTTGAATATTTTTCAGTGTTCTAGGTAAGAAGCAGTATCTCAGTATAATTTTCATTTACTTTCCTCTAATTATAAAAGAAGTTGAACATCGTTCCGTGGATTTGAAGTCTGTTGTGCGCCTTTTTTTAGTGACTTGGTTTTTCATGGCTTTCACCTGTTTTTCTGGAGGCGTTCTGGTCATGTCTTTTTTTTTTTTTAAGATTTTATTTATTTATTTGACAGAGAGAAATCACAAGTAGGCAGAGAGGCAGGCAGAGAGAGAGGAGGAAGCAGGCTCCCTGCTGAGCAGAAAGCCCGATGTGGGGCTTGAACCCAGGACCTGGGATTATGACCTGAGCCGAAGGCAGCGGCTTAACCCACTGAGCCACCCAGGCGCCCCATTCTGGTCATGTCTTAAAAGTTTTCACAAGAGGTTCACTCTTGTGAAAATATTGCACATATTTTCTCTCAGACTGTTACTTGATTTTGACTTTGCTTCTCTTGTTTCTTGATATCCAAAAAACTTTTTGAGTTGGAATAACCACAAATGAGGGTTTTTGTATCAAATCTGAACATGTAAGATAAAGATGGAGAAATTGAAACAGTATAGTTATGATGAGAAAATAGAACGGTCATTTGGATAAATGGCCTTATAGTAGTTGCAAATATAAGTATACGAATGAGTGTATGTGTTTTATAAATTTAGTACATGATCAATGTAGCACTTCAAATCCGTGATGAAAAGAGAGAGTTATTTCAGAAGTATACTGGACAGTCAGTTAGCTGTTAAAAGTACTAAAGTTGGGGGTGCCTAGGTGGCACAGTCGATTAAGCATCCTACTCTTGGTTGCCCCTCAGATTGTGATCTCAGAGTCGTGAAATGAAGCCCCCCGTTGGGCGCTGTGCTCAGTGTGGAGTCTGTTTAAGATTCTGTTGTTCTCTGCCCCTCCCCCCCCAGTAAATAAATAAATCTTTAAGAAAAAACTAAAGTTCGATCTCTACCTTTAATAGTCCATCAAAGAAATTTTAATTAAATCAGTTAAATAGTTAAAAAAGTGAAACCATCAAAATTCTAGAAGAAAATAATTAATCATCTCAGTTTTTCTCAACCTCAGCACTACTGAAATCTGGGCTAGATAATTCTTGACTGTGAGAGGCTGTTCTGTTCATTGTTCCATGTTTAGCAACATACCTGGTCTGCTAGATGTAAGTAGCACCCTCCCCACCATGACAATCAAGAAATGTCTCCAGACATGGTCAAAAGTCCCCAGGGGCCGGGGAAGACAGGGCAAAATCACCCCTAACTCAGAACCACTGATTTATGTCATCTCACTAGTAGAAGCATACTGCCCAAGAATGAAATTACAAAGGAAAATTTTGAAAAAGTTTGCTACATAGGAAGAAAAAACTTTAGCTCTTAAAGAAGTTATAAAGTTGAAATTCATGCAACAAATTGGAAAATATATAGAATCGATGATATTCACATGACAAAAAGTAATCAATAAGATGACCGTCCCAATAGAAAAAAATGGGTGAAGGGCACAAACAGACATTCACAAGGAAGAGATCTAAATGGCCAGATACATGAGTACCAAAATAGATTCACTACCCTAATAATCAAATAAAATGTGAATAAATAAATGCGGTATATGTGCTCTACCTTTAATATTGGCAGACATTAAACTCATAAGCATGGGTCTGGAGAGACCTGTAATTTCATAAAGTGGGAGAAGTGGGAGTCAATATAACATTGAGGAAGCGCAATAGGAAATGCATATTAGACCTTCCAAATAGGTATCAATAGCTTTGTCCATGCAATGCTGCTTCTGGGCCTTTATCCTAAGGAAATAGTTGAACTGTAAAAAAAATTCATTGTAGTACTATTCATAATTGCTAAACATTGGGAAAACCCATCTGTCTAACAATAAGGAACTAGTCAGAAAAATAAAGGCATATGCCTAGATAATCAGATACATAAGCTCAGTATTATAACCGAAGGTGTATACCTAACAGGAGAAAATGAAAATAGTGAGAAAGGGGCGCCTGGGTGGCTCAGTGGGTTAAGCCGCTGCCTTTGGCTCAGGTCATGATCTCAGGGTCCTGGGATCGAGCCCCACAACGGGCTCTCTGCTCAGCAGGGAGCCTGCTCCCTCCTCTCTCTCCACCTGCCTCTCTCTCTACTTGTGATCTCTCTCTGTCAAATAAATAAATAAAATCTTTTAAAAAAAAGAAAAGAAAATAGTGAGAAAAACAGTAACAAAATTGTATGCATGTATTTAAAAATTTCCAAGAGAGATGACGCATCTCATTTCTTTTTCTCTATTTATATAAATTTATATATAAATAAATATATATAAATATATAAAATTTATATATATAAACTTATATATTTATAAGTTATATAAGTTATATATATAAGTTAACATAGATTATCTTTAGTGGTAAGACTATAGAATTTGTTCATCTTTGCATCTATATTTTCTAATATTTCTGCCAAAGAACATGAATAGTTTGTTTAATAAAATTAAAGGACAGGGAGAAATAAAACATTTTTACATCCTCTCTCCCAATTCCAACTTTAGAAAATTTCGTAAATATTTTTTAAGGATTTTATTTATTTATTTGACAGATAGAGATCACAAGGAGGCAGAGATGCAGGCAGAGAGAGAAGGGGGTGGGGGGAAGCAGGCTCCCTGCTGAGCAGAGAGCCCGATGTGGGGCTTGATCCCAGGACCCTGGGATCATGACCTGAGCTGAAGGCAGAGGCTTTAACCCACTGAGCCACCCAGGCACCCCAAATTTCATAAAATTTTAATAGTAAAGTGGGACGCCTGGGTGGCTCAGTCGGCTGGGCATCTGCCTTCGACTCAGGTCATGATCCCAGGGTTCTGGGATCGAGTCCTGCATCAGGCTCCCTGCTTGGCGGGGATCTTGCTTCTCCTTCTGCCTGCTTCTTCCTCTGTTTGTGCGCTCTCTCTCTCTCTCTGACAAATAAAATGAATAAAATCTTTAGAAAAATTTTTTTAATAGTTAAAAAAAAGGAATATTCTACAGTGGTGTTTGTGAAAGCATTTTTTTTAATAGCTGAAGAGACAGAATGCTATTACTATCCCAAAATAATTATCCATATGATAGGCTGCTCTACGTGGACAAAGAAACTGGAAGAATGTTACCAAACCATTATAACGGTGGCTATTTCTGAATCAGGCCCGTGGGTGTTACTTTCTTCTTGTGTCTTTTCTCTGTATTTCCCAAATTTTTACTAACGAACAGATTGCTTATTTCTTCAGAACAAAGTATGTTTTTACAACTCTAAAGGAATATCTTCTTGTTACTGTTAGCCATATAAATATTATAAAAGAAATGAAGTGGCTAAATTTAGTACGGGAACAGCATTTTCCTTTGTACACGTGCTTGTGTGTCTTCATGGCAAGTTCCCTACTTTTCTGCGGGAATGGACTGAAGGCAACTAACGTAAAACTGATTTCTCCTGTTGCAGGTTGCTTCAGGTGAATGCAATGAGGACACCGAAGTTTATAATATCACCCTCTGTACTGGGGATGAACTCACTCTCATGGGGCAGGCAGAAATCCTGTACGCAAAGACTTTCAAGGAAAAGTCACGACTCAACACAATCTTCAAAAAGATCGGCAAGCTCAACTCCATCAGCAAGCTGGGGAAGGGCAAAATGCCATGCCTGATCTGCATGAATCACCGGACCAATGAAAGCATTAGCCTGCCATTCCAGTGCAAGGGCAGATTTAGCACCCGGAGTCCCCTGGAACTTCAGATGCAGGAGGGCGAGCACACCATCCGCAACATTGTGGAGAAAACCAGGCTCCCCGTGAACGTGACGGTGCCCAGCCCTCCACCCAGGAACCCCTATGACCTCCACTTCATCCGCGAGGGGCATCGCTACAAGTTCGTGAACATCCAGACCAAGACAGTGGTGGTTTGCTGTGTGCTACGGAACAACAAGATCCTCCCCATGCACTTCCCTTTGCACTTGACGGTCCCCAAGTTCAGCCTCCCAGAACACTTGGTAAAGGGAGACCCTGTGTGGCCCGAGACCCTGGTGCATCACTGGCTGGGTATCTGCCAAGAACAATTCGACATCGACGAGTATTCCCGGGCTGTCCGAGATGTGAAGACTGACTGGAATGAGGACTGCAAGAGCCCCAGGAAGGGCCGGTGCTCTGGCCACAACCATGTGCCCAATTCTCTGAGCTATGCCCGCGATGAGCTCACCCAGTCCTTCCACCGGCTCTCCGTCTGCGTGTATGGCAACAATCTCCATGGCAACAGTGAGGTGAACCTCCACGGCTGCAGGGACCTGGGAGGGGAGTGGGCGCCCTTCCCTCACGACATCTTGCCCTATCAGGACCTGGGGGACAGTGGGAGCGACTACCTGTTCCCGGAAGCTGGTGAAGAATCGGCGGGCGTCCTGGGGAAGTCGGAGCTTCCTTACGAAGAGCTCTGGCTGGAGGACGGCAAGGCCAGCCATCAGCCTCTCACGCGTTCCCTGAGCGAGAAGAGCAGATGCGATCAGTCCAGAGGTTCCGTCCGGTCCAAATGTGCAACCTCTCCTCTGCCTGTGCCCGGAACTCTGGGAGCAGCCATGAAGTCTTCAGAGATCGCCCTACCTCCACCTCCAGTGCCTCCCAAATCTGAAGCCGTAAGTCATTTCCATTCTCAGGAGATGTTGATCCTTCCATCTCTCTGCTCAGTCACCCGACTAACTTGTCTTCTTTCTTAATGAGAGGGAAACTTCCCGGTGGGAAATGATTGGGAGGAGCAAATTTGCTTCATTTGGAATGAAATAGAAATGCGGGCTAGTTTAGTTTTACCAGTTAGGAGTTCCAAGTTTTTAAACCTTGAGAGTTTTGAAGAAAAAGAGGTTTGAACATGCCTTTCGCTGCTGCCTGGAGAATGGATAATAGGGAGGAGGGAGCGGATGGTGGGAGACCTGAGAAAGGGGAATTACGATTGGGGGAGATCCGAAATGACGATGCCTTGAACCGCAGCAGTGGGCAGCCATGGATGGCAGGGAGAGACGAGCTGCTTCAGAATGACCCGGCAGTACTTGCTGATAAATTGGGTGTGGGTAGTGAAGGAAAGAGGGAAATCAAGGAAAACTCCTAGAATTTTAGCCTGGGCAACAGAGTGGTTATTAGTGCCAGTTACAGTGGTGGGGCAGATTGAAGGAAGAGTGGGTTTATTTGGGGGGGGGAAGGGATGCGGGATGGGAGAAGGAATCAAGAGACATCAGCGTCATTTGTAACCCTTCCTACTTCCCTGAAGTTACACTGAGATCAAAGCATAGTCGGTGTGCCTGTGTCCATAGACACACACCAGAGCGGAACCCGAGCCACAGCGGGATCTGTGTAATACCTTAAACGTAACTCAGTTAAGGCTCAAGGGGCTTCTGTCAAATCTTACTGTAAAAAAGGTCAGTATGGGGACGCCTGGGTGGCTCAGTTGGTTAAGCAGCTGCCTTCGGCTCAGGTCATGATCCCAGCATCCTGGGATCCAGTCCCACATCGGGCTCCTTGCTTGGCGGGGAGCCTGCTTCTCCCTCTGCCTCTGCTTACCATTCTGTCTGCCTGTGCTCGCTCTCTCTCCCTCTCTCTCTCTCTCTGATAAATAAATAAAAATCTTTTTAAAAAAAAAAAAAAGGTCAGTAGGGACAGGAAAAAGGGCCCTCTGTTTTGACTGGGTTCTTTGATTGACAGGCACTCTGAACCTTTGCTCGTTGTTTTTAATCATTGGATTTCTTTATATCTGAACTGAGAAAGTGCTAGAGACGTTGGATATAGTTCTGTTTGCTTATTTGACCGTGGCTACTGCAGTGGGGTTTTTTCCCCCCTATCTCTAGCAGACTCCTTACACAAATCTTACACAAATCACAGTAAATAGAACCTATCTGACTGAAGTGCATTTAGAGGGAGGATGTCTCCATATGCGTCTATTCTCTCTGCTCCCCGTGGTGGTCTTGGGACACCTCTGTGGAACCCTGCAGCTGTGCAGAACCTAGTTGCAAACCCGTAGAAATACTGAGTGGGATACAAGAAACAGGACGTGCACTCTGGACTCTGGTATCTTTCAGTTTTATAGGGAAGTTAACAGATGAAATGCAATGACTGTCATATAAGTTAAAATGTGATAAACGATAGAAGAGAGATAGACTTCATTCAGAGGAAAATGAATTCAGAAAAAGAAACTTCTAGTTGGGTGATGCATGAGAGAAGTCTTCGTGGAGATGATGGCATTTTAAATGAACTGAGAGAACACACATGAGTTGGAAGAGCAGAGAGATGAGAAAGAAGGGCATTCCAGACAGAATAGCATGAGCAAAGATGTGGAAGAAAGCTGGGACAGGTGAAGGGAAAACAGGGAGTGCTCTTGAGTCAGTAGAATAGGGTGACTAGAATGGATGAAGGGCCGTGATGGCTGAAAAGGCTGGAGCCACATCATAGACAGCCCTGAACTTCGCTGTCCGTATGGGGCCCTCATTGCTGCAGAGATTATTGAGGGGGGACTCCCCCCACCCCAGCTGTTCACTCTAGGACACAAGAACTCCCTAGAGATTGCAGATTTGGATTTTCCTTGTTCTTTGGAGCATCTCCTGTAGACCTCAAGACACAAGCCCAGGGATCCCAGTACCTAGTAGGGGCTGTGAAAAATTTCAGGGACGTCTTGGTGAAGTTAGAGTCCTTGGTATTTTTATTCATGTCAGAGGATGATCCTTCATCCCATCCCAGCCCCCCAAAAGCAGGTAAAAAGTAAGGTGATGGTCCTCCTGGAAAGTAAGCAGTGTTCAGTGTGTCTCAACTATATACTTGATGTTCCTGGAAACTTGGAACCCTGATCTTCAGTAGGAGTGTGACTGTGTGAACTGTTCCTATAGGACTTTGGTCCTAGTTGGCACATAGTAGAGACTTACGTTGGTTAAATGATGGATTGACTCATCCATGATGGTCATACCCAAAGTCATTATGTAATAAAGTCTAGAAATAGGAGGCTAGCGCCACTTGTTTTTTTCTGTGGCGTAATAAAAGATGAGTAAGAACATAAATATTAAGAGGCTCTGTGCGTGACCTTGGTACTAAAAAATATGAGAGTTAAATTTGAAAGCAAAGGCAAACCTCAGAGGGGGAGAAAAAAATGTTAGTCTCCAGTCTCAGATGTCGTGTCTTACAAGAGACTCTTTTCAGAGCATGTCCAGTGTTTATAGAATGCTATAATCTTTTTTAAAAACTTTAAAACACCTGAAATCACTTGATTTACTTTTAAAAAAGTTGGGCATTTCAAATGAAGTCATATTTTTTATGGGCTCTTTGACCATGAAATGAGTTTTCCATTTTTAGGAACTATGTGGGATCCAAAGAAACGTCGTAATTGTTAGATGTGGCTTCAGCTTGTAATTTTCAAAAGGGAGCTTTAATGGGGCATAAATTCAGGCGCTCCCACAGAATTAAATAAAACTTCTTTGGAAAGTTACACTGGGGTGAGTCCTAGGAGAAAGACACGCGGTGTACCTAATAGTTATCCTGCCTGATCATTAAAGATGGTGATAAGCTTTCAAGTGAGACATCATCTGGGAAGGGGACAACTCCCACCAGGTCTTTAGGGATAGAAGGTACTGGAATAATGGCACAGAGTTGGAGAAAGCCTGTCTTTCATGGTAAGGGAAGCAGAGCTGGTAATTGGGAAATGCGCTCTGTTTGCCACAGTGCGTGTCCCCGTTGTGTTAACGTCCAGGGCTACAATGGCTCCATTGCATGCCGGCCTGTCCCTTCTCTCCTGATTCTTCTTTTCCTCCTTCACTTCCTACTTCAGTGTCCAAAGTTGTAACCCACGCTCGTGCGTCTCCAGCACATTTTTGTGGGCTTTGTTTCTTTCTGTTACCAGGAGAGTAAATCTTTCCCCTTCGGCAATACCACTGTGTTTCCTTCATTGTGCTGCAATTCTGGCCACATCGGGGTCGTGCTGTTCAGCACTTTTCCTCCCCACATCTTACTTAGCGGAAAGCTGGCTGGTGGGTCCAAATAGAAAATCCTCAGTGGATTGAGTCATCGGTGTAGCCCTCATTCACTTTGTATTTGATGTGGCTGTTTAGGGCTATGTTCTAGTCTTCAGGTATCTTTGTAAAGATTGTTTTTTTTTGTTTTTTTTTTGTTTTGTTTTGTTTTGTTTTTAAAGCAAAACTCTGCCACTTACTTCTCCAGAATATGAGAGGCTGTTCCCCTCCCAACAGGAATAGCCCAGGAGAAAGTAAGCATAGTTCCAAGTTTAGGAGGGATGCCACTTGTCTCCCTCAGAATTGTTGCAGATGAGCCCAAACTGAGGAAGCATCGCCAGCTCACTGAATGGTGACATTGTCCCTTTTTAAAATTGCACAGAGGGCCCTCAGATCAGAATGACCTGACAGTCCTTGTTAAGTGGATTATCCTTTTGGTTCATATGTTTATTCTAAACACATCCTCTACTTTGGAACATCATGGGCCTCTATCCATAATCTTAATTTTCTGGGTACTGGCCGATCAGTCTAAAATATTTACCCAGATAACACTCAACAAGTGACAATGTTGAAGAAAAAAAATGCCATTTTGGAGAGCAATAATAGAAAGCCTTTATATTGCATAAAATTCTGTACATAGAAGGTTTGAGTCCCAGACTGCTCTGGGCTGCACACTGAATTACAAGTTGTTATCAAAACCACAGGATCGTGATTCTTCTGAAACCATTTATGCAGCAGTATCCAACCTGGGGACGGCAGAACCCAGGGATTAGGCTCCTCCCTCATCTTCAGTAACAGAAGAAAAGAAGTATATTCACTTTTGCTTGGTTGTTGACATTAGAGCAATTCCTGAGGTTCATGAAAAGAAAATCATAAAAGGAGCTAGGTGGTGAGCCACTGGTTTAAACCAAGTGTTACTGCCAGATTGATGATGAATTTGTTAACCATGGTGTGCCCGACAGGGGTGCCCCAGAGCCTCAGAGAAACTGGGATTTGTCGTAAGACGGATTGCTGGCGTACTCACTGAATAAGGCTGAAAGTCCATCATAAATAAAGCCCCTGGCACGGAGCACGCTGTGTTGTTGGTTTTGGGAAAAATAAGACTTACAGGGTGGATTTACTCCAGTAGGTGCTTGGAAAAATGGACTGAGCTCTACAGAAGTGAGTCGGAGTATCTGGTCTGCCTCAGACAGGCTGAACAATTGATGAGAAGATGTGAAGAAATGCCAGGCCTCCCAGAAGTCTTCATTTCCCCTTCTCTGTGGAATTTAACTAGAAGCGGGGAGAGAAGTGATCAGCCACACTGTGTGGTAGATAATTAGAGGTATAGGACATCAGGTTAAGAGTTGTGGATTTGAGGGATGCCTGGGTGGCTCGGTTAAGCCTCCAACGCTTGATCTCAAGGACATGAGTTCAAGCCCCGCGTTGGGCACCATGCTGGGTGTGAAGCCTACTTAAAAAAACAAACAAACACAGATTTGAATCTTCCTCACTCTACCACATAGTAGCTTCGTACCTTTGGCAAAATACTTAACCTCCCTGAGTCAGTTCCTGTGGGGAGAATAACAGCTTCTTCATTGCATCATTGTACTGTACCAAGTACTTGGCACTGGTCCGTGGCACTTGGGAAGTATTCAATAAATGGTAGCTGTAACTTAATATGGGGCAGATTCCAATTTAGGGTCAGATGGAAAATGATTTGGGGAGGTTTTAGTGAGGGTATGAGGCCTCTTCAAAGAGTCAAGGAGGCTGACGGAAACAGGCACCTCTCCCTCCACAGTCAGCCCAGCACCCAGGCAGGGCCCCTTGGTCCGCACATTCAAAAGCACGTGTGATAGCTTCGTTTTCCTGGTCTCTAAGGTATTACAGAAACCTACTTGGGTTTAAAAATAACAAAACATTCATCTGACTTTTAAAATACCCATTTGATAAGCTAGGTGTTAATGTTACAGTTACCCAGCTGTGGAGCCAAATTTGTACTCATCGAAGAGACACAGAAATGCTCAGCAGCCTGGACCCCAGTACTGTGTAATCCTTTCATGGGGAGAGTTGGGGTTTTTGAAGAGCTATAGAGTACCTGTGAAGAAGCCACGTGCGGCTCGAAGGCTACAAACACATGTCAAGAAACTGGAATTCCCAGACAAACCTGTATAGAAATATTAAGACTAACAAGTTGCCAGGATGTCTGGGGGGCTCAGATGGTTAAGCGTCTGCCTTCGGCTCAGGTCACAATCCCAGAGTCCTGGGATCAAGTCCCCCATCCGGCTCCTTGCTCAGCAGGGAGCCTGCTTGTTCCTCTGCCTGCTGCTCCACTGTTCATGCTCTCCCTCCCTCTCTTTCTCTCTCTCTCTCTCTCTCTCTGACAAATAAATAATAAATAAATAAATCTTTTTTTAAAAAAGGGGTGGGAGGGTACTGACAAGTTGCCTTGGCAAATTCTATTCCTCAGCGTGGCTAGGCTAGATTATGGTGTGACCAGGTGTCATGCACCACCTGGAGGTATCCACCCAACAGAATTAGAGATGTCACATGACTACCAAAGTTGGGAAAAAGCTATCAAAAGATGTTTGTTTACAAATTAAGGGAAGTGGCTATGAGAACCGATTTGACTGAGTTTTTATTTTATTTTGTCTTTGGACTTTTGCCCTGTATCAAATGTTAACATTAGAAAAGGCATTAAAAGACAGATTTTCTTAAATAAATCTGACATATTAATATTCAGGTTTAGGTACTAAAAAGATTAATCTGGAAGTGACTATTTATTTTTCAGAGTAATTGCTCTACAAAAAGATTCACTCAGGATTCCACTAATTAATGAGGTCTCCTAAGGCATTTGACATTTAATTAATTTTAATTACAACTTTTGAGGAGTACTCTGAGAACAAGCCATATCTACGTTCCCATATGTTAATTGAAATAAGGACTAAATTATTACTGTGTTTTGGTAATTTTGAAACTAATTGCCTCTGGTTTCATGTAAGTTATTTGTTTTTAAGTGAAACCTTCTAAACCAAGAAATGTTTTTCTCCTGTGTCCATTTGAAAGTCTCAATGTTGAGTACGCTAATAATTACAATATTCTGTGGGATAGCTCTTGTTGCAAATCTGCACTCTTGAGTACCATTTGTACAAAATCACATTAATGTGAAGGTTATATACTATTTAAATATATGTATCATGTATTATATTCCTTGCTCAGAAAAGGGCTTTATTCTCTGCCCCAGTAGCATATTCCTTCTTCTGAGTCCATAGAAGCACCCTAGACTTTGAACAAGTATTCTTTTCAGGACCACTTGCCCTTCGTGAGTGGCCTCCGCCTTGCCTCCCTCGCCCGAGGCTTGGAGATTGGAGGTCATTTCAAACCCAGGTCTGTCTTTAGGTCCTTATCATCAGTGTGTAAAACTGGAAGGGGGAAAAAAAAAGTATTCATCTAAGAATCAGGATTTTGACTGTAAATCACATCTGCCCTTGCCTAATTAACCACATAGAGTTTCATTTATTGCCATTTTGTCATTATAAACTTTCATTTCTGTTTGGCTGAAAATACCCTGATGGGTATGTGACAGGGTTATGAACTCTTTGTATAAAAGCCTCTTTATAAATAAGATTTCTTAAGGCTGTAATGATTTTGTTATCTGGGAGAGGGAGTGTGGGAAGCGATATAAAATCCAGGGCAGAGGGCATGCACTGAAGGCAAAATTGCAAAGTTCAAGGAAGCGTGGTTACAAAACTCCTTTCTTTCAATTGCTGACATTATCCTGAAGTTGGCTTTTTAGAGAAGGAAATTCACGCACGGTACAGGTGAGTTCAGTTGTAGATCAAGCTCACTTAAAGAATCTGTGTATTTTCTGAGTTATTGTCAAAAAGAAACAAAATGATCCTAACCCTGCCTGAGTGATGGCCAAAATCTCTTCAGTGACTGCCGGCAAGTCTAAGCAGCGTGATCTTTAAGACAGAATTTTTCCACCCACAGGCGTGTGATGGTGCGTGTGTGATGGTTTTAAACCATAGACAAGGGAAATGGGTGGCCTTGTCAATAGGTGTCTCCAGATCCATTGCCATGGATTTAAAAGTTGAGTACACTGCGATAAAATTGATTTTTTTTCCCATAAAAGATGGCTACACAAAAGATGTCACAATAAGTGTTCCATTTACTTTTCTTAAACAGTCTCTTTGGTCCAGCTAGTGAGAGGGTATAAAAAGTGTTCTTGCTTCCGTGGAAGACAAGTAGAAAGTTCCAAGAAATGAAAACTTTCCAAGAAATATTATACCAAAACCCCCCATCCCTACACTGTGCTGTTTCATAAATACTTGGTGTGTCTTTCAGTCTCTTGTATTCTTTTAATCCCTAGGAAGTGTCCGGAAAACTTAATGGTCACAGGAGAAAGAAATTAGATCATAGGTAATATATATAAGATGCTCCAATGATGTGTACCAAATGTTACATATAATAAACATAACATATCATAAATATACATAAATTTGTGTAACCTTGTTTTCCAACCAGGTACTAATGAGCTTTGTAATTGGAACAAATTCTCATGCATCACTTTTAACATGTGGCTATTTAGGGAGAAGACCCTTTTCTCCATTTTTAACAAATTATTGTTCCTTTACACTGTGCTCAGTTCCCTTTCAGCCACGCAGAGTTGGAGCTGAAGGCAATGGAGAAGGGAAAGGACAGTTAAATGCTATTCCCGGAGTCAGGAAACCAAGTTAAACTTTGTGGACAGTATTCTGAAAACAGAGAACATCATCCCATTCTATGACACATTTGGTTTTGACCAAAGATTGGGGTTGGGTTTTGACTTTGTTGACCACCTTTGCTTTAAAAACACGAAGCTTTCCAAAGTCATTCATTCTGTTGGGTGCATCTTTGCTCTTGCTGTTAGACAATAAGTTACCATTGATTTCTTTTCTGGCTTTACAGTGGCCAGTGATGGAACGGCCAAAGCAGAAAGCAATGGGAAAATGTCTCTTCTCCTCTCCGTCTTCTTAAATGAAGGGAAACCATATGTCCTAGGGGTCAGTAAGCCATTAGCCTCCAGGTTATTATGTGTGTGCATGTTTATATCTGGGCACATTTCTAAAGTTCTTTCTAGCTTAGGGGTGAAAAAAGGCATGCCTTCTTCAGTCCACTATCCCTTTCTAGTAACGCCTCTTCCCCTTCCTTTCTAGTCAGTATTCTTGAAAAGAGTGTTGTGCCCTCCTAACTTCATTCATCCTCACTTCCTGTTATACACTTGACTCACTGGAATCTGTCTGCCAAGTTGGGTTTTTTGTTTTTTTGTTTTTTTGTTTTTTTTTTTTTCATTCCGACTTTTGCTAAGATCCCCAGTGACCTGCTAACTCTAGCTTATCTTCCAGACCTTTCCTGACGTTTGACATGCTCCCATCCTTACACCGCCATTCTCCTGCTGTCCTCCCCTCCCTTCACTTCTTTGACACCATTTGGGCAGGGGTCTGCTCTGGGAGTGGTAAGAGAGAATCACCTCTTTCCTCCTTCTTCGTCTCCTCTTCTGCCCATTCCTTAGGGGTTCAGCTTTCTTTTCTTCTCATCTGAGATCCCAATGCCACCGTCACACAGATTCCGTCGGTAGAACATCAAACTCAAGCTCCGTATTTTCAAAACTGAACTCCTTGGTTTCTCCGAAGCTTTGTTCTTCCTTCTAAGTTTCTGTCTGATAAATGGAAACGATATTTGCCTCATCGTTGAAGCCTCCAGGCCCAGGCGTCACTTTGTTTTTTTTTTTTCATGCCTCTGTGCCTTTTGCACACTCATACATTCCTTCTTCCTGGAGACTTTCTCGGTACAATTTCCTATGAATTTGTTCTGTCACCTTGAATAAGTTAATGGTGCTCCTACTAATCTTTCCTCTTACTTCTATTATTACAAGGCCATTTGTGTCTTGATTATGTTTGTCTCCCTTCTTCCCAACAAATTCCACGAGCTAATAATTTCTGTATACGTAACACTAACTCAGTGAGCGTGTGCTAGGCAGTCATCAGACCTTTGAATGCATCAATAGCAAAATGGAATTAATGTACTGTGTAGGAAAAGGGAAAGGGATGGCCATATTCTTTAGACATTTGGGGACAGTGGAAGTAGATAGTGGCTCTGATCTCAGCTCTGAGCCCCAGACACTTTTTATAGCTTACTTCAAACCCTGACTATTAAATTGTGTCAGTGCGTTAGATCGCAGTCACGGGAATAGGCCTTCTGAACTAAAGAAAGGTGACTAGAGAGTGTTCTAGAAAGAGCAGAACTCACCATTTCCACCTTCCAGTAAATGACCTTTATATTTAGCCCTGGGTTAGCAATCTGCTGCATGAATACTAAGGAGAGGTTGTCTTAATCCTGAGTAGCGGTATCTTACATTTGATAAGAATTTAATTCTTGAGGGTGCCTGGGTGGCCCAGTCGTTAAGCGACTGCCTTTGGTTCAGGTCATGATCCCCAGGACAGGGTCCTGGGATTGAGCCCCACATTGGGCTCCCTGCTCAGCAGGAAGCCTGCTTCTCCCTCTCCCACTCCCCCTGCTTGTGTTCCCTCTCTCACTGTGTCTCTCTCTGTCAAATAAATAAATAAAATCTTAAAAAAAAAAAAAAAGAATTTAATCCTTGAGCATTTTACAAAAGGGAAGAGGTAATTGTACTGGAGGTGTAAGTGACTGCTGGAAAGAAAATATTTATTTATAGAGAGATTGTGTGTGTGCTTGCCTGTGGGCAGGGGGAGGAGTAGGGAGGGAGAGAGAGAGACTGTCAAGCAGACGCCCTACTGAGTGCAGAGCCCAGCTCCGGCCAGTCCCATGACCCTGAGATCATGACCCGAGCTGAAATCAAGAGTCAGATGCTCAACTGACTGAGCCACTGAGGTGCTCCAGAAAGAAGAGCTTAGACCCGAGAATTCATGAAGCAAGGCTCTGGGGACAGCAGGGAGCCGGCTCTCCTGCTGCCCCCTGATTCCATGTCATGTCATTGACCCTGTCCTAACCAGCAGGTGGCAGGAGCGTGTCTGCAAACACCCCAACTACCCATAACCAGAAATGATCAACCAGTAGCCGAGGTCATGCATAATCTGGGATAGACAATAACACCTGCCCCCAAACAATGCCAGCACCTCGCTTAGGACCAGCGTTGGAGGTTTATTGCTGATAACCCAGGTACCCCCAACTGCACCGTGCTGCCAGACATACCACGTTGGAGAGGAAGGGAAGGACTCTAGCCTGCCAGCCATGCTGTATTCTGTAATACCCCCATTTAGAATAGTAGTTACTCGGAGGGGGGTTGACATTTCCCAGTTTAGAAATACCGTCATTGTCATTTTCACACTCCTACTATGGCAAGTGTGGTGGTGGTAGAGTTGAGGTTGGTCATATGTGCCAGGTCTGCTGGTGCATTTTTTTCTCACTAATAGGAGGACACACACAAAATTAACATCCAACCCAAATGACTTACCAATAACAATGCCCACATAAAAATATAAAAGGCATTCTTACATATTTAAAAATAAAAGTAGCTTTTTGTTGTATTTTGTGTATGTGTGACATCTGTTAACCTCTGCCTAGCATTCTGTGGGACATATTTGCACCCGAGGTGATGAGTCCCCGAACTCTGTCATCCACAGGGTACCAGTAACAACAATGCCAGTGCCTACCATTTTCACTTGCAGGCTCAGTGACTATACATGGGAAGTAAGTAAATACAAAGAGTGTGAGCTGAATTCAGAAGCAGTGGTCCCAGACCGAGCATGTAATGTTTGGGACTGGGCCTGGGGAAGTGGCATTTAGGAACACAGGCAGGAAGAAGCACAGCAGAGAGGACCGGACAAGGACAGGTGTGTATAGGTGACGCTGAGTCTGCCGCTTTGGGTGGACCTGTGTGTTCATACAGAGGAGTAGTGGGAGAAATAACCAGAAGGATGGAGTAAGGTGTAGTAATTTCTGTGGCTACCAGAGAGAGCTAGAAAGACTGCAGAAGGCTTCAGTGGAAAGCAGGAGAGGCTGGACTTTATCCAGCCATCAGAGGGTGCCACCGGAGATGGGAAGTAACGTGATGAAAGCCACATGCTGAGACTTTTAGAAGGAATCCGCTGAAAATGTAGCACTTGAAAGTGAAATTGAATATGAGGGAACCTGGAAATAGGGTGATTGGCCTTTCCAGTCTTGTAAATTGCCTTTTATTGTCAGATAAAATTCCTCTCAGATAGAACTACACTCCTCTGGGCTATTCATGTCCCATGTTGAATCCAATCAAGAAGCAAAGTAGAACAATTATTGTAACGGGCGTAGGAGGTAGGAGGGAAGATGGCGCAATGAACCCTCACTGTTTGTAACTTCTGGATCCTAAAAATGCATGTATTTCACCAAAGCATATAGTTTTTCCCATAAACTGCATATGACTTCATTTGAAAATCTGCAGCAACATGCTGAAGGTACCAAGTTGAGGGGCTCCTGGCTGGCTCAGTGGGTAGAGCGTGCAAGCTTGGTCTCGGGATTGTGAGTTCGAACCCCACGTTGGGTGTAGGGATGACTTAAAACAAAATCTTCCCGATAGAAAGAGAGGAAATAACAAGATGAAAGTAACACACAGAGAGCAGGTAGTCAGCTGTGCTCAGCCCCACTCAGTCCTAACGTACCCACTTGGAGGAGCCAAAGCCGACCCTTCTGTGCCTCGACAAAATGACACCTGAATTCTTGTTATGAACCAGGTCCTTTTTTTTTTTTTTAAATAAGATTTTATTTATTTATTTGACCGAGACAGCGAGAGAGGGAGCACAAGCAGAGGGGAGTGGGAGAGGGAGAAGAAGCAGGCTTTCTGCTGAGCAGAGAGCCCAATGCAGGTCTTGACCCCAGGACCCTGGGATCATGACCCGAGTCAAAGGCAGTCACTCAATGACTGAGCCACCCAGGCTCCCCGAACCAGGTCCTTTTAAAGTCATTTTGTTTTTGTTTTCAACTACCTTTTCTCCCAGATGGTTTTCAAATCAGTCTAATTCTTTGCCGCTGAGCTCGCAATGACGCACGAACAGCCCTCTCCTCACAGTAGAAGAGAACCCTTCTCTGGCCTTCTGTGAGCATCTCTTCACTGACTCCTCCCCGTATCCTAGGAGCAGGAACCACACACAAGCACACACTCTTCCTCCTTTTGAGAGTCCTGTGACCACCCCAAACACTTCCGCTATCTCCACTACAGTCTGGAGTTGAGCTATACACACTCAGCCACAGCTCACCTCCCTGGGCCCTGGGAGCCAGTGCTGCTTTTCACTACTTCCTCTCCGCTCCTCCTCTCACATGGGAAACCTGTCGGAAGGCTCTTCAGGACTCCCAGTTATAGAAGTAGGTGGCAGAACCAGCTCAAAACAACCTTGAGTGCCTGGGGTTAGTTTTAAGAATAGGAAGAGGGGACTTAACATAGGTCAAATTCAAGTACAGGCGGCTGCTTTTCTGTGTTCTAAGAGCTAAGTCAGCCACTTAAAATTAAAATTCATCTTGTCATGGACATCTCAGCATATCATAATTGACATCTAGGTCAGTGAGCCCTAATGAAACATCACAGTCAATGACTACTTCCAGAACTTGGAAATTTCTAAATCAAATTCAGCATTAACCATGTTTCCCCCATGCTCTTTTCTAACCCAGTATTGAAAAGGGACTGTTTATTTTAAAAATTAAAAAGTTATAAGACAGGCTCCTTATGTTTTCCCTGATTCCTATTACCATACGCATAAACAGAATCAGGCACATGTATAATAAAGTAACACCCATCCTGTAGATACTCCCTAAGAAAGAAAAGAAATGTAGCTGGCTCCTGTACGAATCACTAACAAGACGGAAGCTGACTCACTATCTCAGTTACTTATTTTGTAACCGGTATATACTCCTGAAAGCCAGCCAGTGGGGTGACCGGGCCAGCCCTTCTCAGCGTCCTAGCTGGTTCTCAGCTCCTTAAGAAAAGGAGACCCTCCAGTAGTGCGGGAGTCCCCCGGCCCAGCTGAGTGGTCCTCTCTCTCTCTTGCTTATCCAAACCCAGGTCTTCCCAGATTTTCCTTCTGTAGTCCTCTACTACCTCCTTTTAAAAAACTTAAAAGGGAAAAGTCTGCATGTATTGGAGAGAGAATCCGCTGCTCAGAATTACTTTGTTTCAGCCTAAAGAGCTTTTCCAGTGAAAAAACGATCACCCATGGGTCCCAGTCACTGGGGCTTGTGGGTTCTCCGGGTGGGAGCACTGATCCTCTGCGCTAGGAAGAAATGCAACAGATGAGACTTTTTTAATTGCTTCCATTTCACTTAAAATTGAGGTTTGCGTGGTCATGTGACTTTTTGTTACCTCTGGGTTTTTTTCTGGCAAGCTACTTAGGTCTGGGAAGCCAGTCAGAGGCCCAGTGTGCCATGTAGGTGGTAGAGGATACAAAGTCACGTGCACGTATTTTATTTGGTTTTAAGCAAACCCAGTACCAAAGCTAATGGAAGCATTTTGTTTCATTGTCCTGATTACCCCAGAGCTGCTGGGACAGGGACAGAAAGAAATTGAAGGCAAAGGTGAAAAAATTGTTGGGAACACGACCTAAAATCAGACAAGGACCTTTCTGAAGAAGTCAGAATTGGCTGTTTTTACCTGTGTGGCTTAGGGTGGACTAGCAGAACCAGGTATAAGCTGCCCCCTGCTGCCTGACACAGAGAAGTACACTTAAAAATGTCTGCCTCATTAAAAAGAATCCTATTCTCGAATGCCTCTGTGAATGGAAAAGAAACGGGATAACTTACAGCCTGCAGACTCACGCAAGCCATAGACATCACAGGTCACCTAATGCTCTCCAAGGTGAAGCTGAAGGGAGTTAGAGGCAGCTCTAGTGAAAAGTGCCAGGTCCTGGGGCTTGGGAAGTCTGCCTCAGTACCCCATCTGCAGCCTTGTTCCAGCAGCATCTGTGGTACCCGGGAGCTTGTTAGAAATGCAGGTTCCCAGGGCCCTGCCCTCGGTCTTCCAACTCAGAATCTGCCCATCAACAAGAACCCGGGTGATTCACATGCACCCTTAGGAGTGAGAAGCCCTGAGCATAATAACTTCAGAAGGAGCTTCCCCATGGAGAAGAGCCTCCAGCCCCAAAGGATCACACTGAATTCATTTTGAACAGGGGATAAACACAGCCCAGTCGATGAATTTGATCCTCTATGAAGGTCACGATTGCCTTATGTCCTTCTTTTCTTAACGCATCCCTTTTACACAGCTCACCCATCACTAGCCCTTTAACTCGCCGTAGTTCACGTTATTGGCCGTGGTTCAGCGGCCGCTGGCCTTTGCCAAGCAGTCCCCTTGAAAGTCGGTCTGTCCCAGGGGTGTCTGGGTGGCTCAGTGGGTTAAAGCCTCTGCCTTGAGCTCAGGTCATGATCCCGGGGTCCTGGGATCGAGCCCTGAATCAGGCTCTCTGCTCATCAGGGAGCCTGCTTCCCCCCCTCTCCCTCTGCTGCCTCTCTGCCTACTTGTGATCTCTGACTGGCAAGTAAATAAATAAAATCTTTAAAAAAAAAATCGGTTTGTCCCAGCAAGTTCGCGACAGGTGTAGCTTTGATCTCGGGCAGCATCAGTGTCTGTCGTCCTCCTCGCGTGCTGCGTCTTCTCTCTCCCTCCGTACACCTGCTGCTACTGTTGTTTAAGAGTAGCAACTTGGCCCGTTGTCAGTCTGTTGCTAACCCAGAGTGTTCTTTTCTGCGCCAGGTCAGGGAAGAGTGCCGGCTCCTGAACGCCCCTCCTGTTCCGCCCCGAAGCGCAAAGCCTTTGTCCACAAGCCCCTCCGTCCCTCCTCGCACAGCCAAGCCAGCGCGGCAGCAGACTCGCTCTCCCAGCCCCACCTTGTCCTACTATTCTTCAGGGCTGCACGACATGTAAGTCTTCACGCAGGGACGTGTCTTCTTGTCGGCCAGCTCACCGGATCTTGAGAACAGTGTCAAGGTAGCCGCAGCCCAGGCAGGAGGTGGGAGAGGAAATGTCCTTTGAACGCAGAGGAATTTCACTGGAAAAGCATGATGGGGCCCCTGTTGGTTTCAGGTTAGGATGGAAGAGCCAGGGTCCTAGGAAGAAAAGAAACCACAGTATATGTGAGAAACCCTGTGATAAAGGCCAACTAGATTCTCTTTAAAGCGAGCCGCGGGGTGCCACCGGCTCCCTCAGACCAGCATTTTGTTCTTTTCACTCCCACTTCTGCACGAGCAGACAGGCAGCGCCTTCAGCCGGGACCTGCAGTGGAAAAGGTCCTGTTGGCTCTGCTCTGCCTTTCCACCCAGTACGGGAGTCCCTTCTTGACCGCGACGGTCTGATAGCCATTCGCTTCTGTCTGGGTCCTTCCAGAGCTGTTGAGCTCCTTCTTTTGCACCGCAGTTCATTCCGTGGTTGGCAAACGCCCGTGATTTTTTGGTAATCTTTCCCTATACCCAGTTGAATCTATCTCCACGTAACTTGCAACTGTTTCTTACATCTAGAAAAAAAATAAATAAATAGATCCTCCCTACTTCTCTTTGTCAGCCCATGAACGATTTGAAGTCGGCTAAGGTGTAAGTCTTCTCTTCTCCAAAGAGATCGCCTCAGTTCCACCAGCTGTTTGCCCTGACGTCGCTGCCCGGTTGGTCCCCCATCAGCCTCGTCACCCCACCTCTGAGCACAGCCTGGCTTCCCTGACACTCTTACAATGTGGCGCCCGAGCTGAATGCACCATTCCGTATATGATCTTCACCATTTAAAATAGCTCTCTTTTGCATTATTTTTTTTTGTTCTCTGGACGTTTAAATCCTGATGCTAGTTTTACTCAGTTGAATGGAAGCCAAGGCAAGCATTGTGTTTGACGCATGTCTTCTCACTTCCGACTTTGGGATAGAAATAGAGTCCTAGGTGCTGGTGCTGTGGTCTTGTCCCCTGGCACAGGGATGACAGGCACGAGGCCCCCCTTTGTAGCTCTCGCGCCACCCTGACCCGCTATAGGCATTACTCATCATTTACATGACCTGTTGGGGTCATATGGGGGTAAGCCTCAACATGGCTTAAGAATTTTTCTCACCGTAAAGATCCAGGCACCCTACTCACCATGATTTTCTTGTTAGTTTAAAAAAAAAAACTAACCACCTCTACTATATCCTTTTAAATCATTATAATTCACAAATCTGTGTAATTATTGGTATATTTTGGTAACTTACAGACTTTTTTAAAAACCCGGTGAAGTTAGCAGGTGCTTGATCGAATTCATGATAAATACTCTATTTTCCTTCCTAGCTGTCCTTTTCTGTTCAGAAGTGACGACTGGGGGATCAGGGTCGGCTTGACATTTGGCTTTTCCTTTTGACTCACCTCCTTTTCTGTGTTTGCTCTTAAGCAGCGTTCCTAAAAGTGACACGAGTCCTCCCGAAAGTGCTCCTGTGTCCTGCTATCCCTGTAACCGTGTGAAAACGGATTCCGTGGACCTCAAGTCCCCGATGGGAAGTCCCTCTGCTGACACGCTCTCCTCCAGGCTCTCGTGGCCCAACCATTACTCGGGAGCGGCGGAGAGCCAGACCAGGAGTGACTTCCTGCTGGGTCCCAGCAGAAGCTACAGTTACCCCAGACAGAAGACGCCAGGCACACCAAAGAGAAACTGCCCAGCACCCTTTGATTTGGACGGCCTCGAGCTCTCGGCCAGTCCCCCCGGCTCTGTCACTTCAGAATTCAGCGGCAGCATCTCCGCCTGTCCTAAGTCAGCCAGCTATTCTGTGGAGAGCACAGACGAGAAAATTCTGGCTGCTGACACGACCAAGCAGAGTATTTCGTGCCCTGCCTTACCCCCCAGGGCTCCCAAACCAGTGGAAGAGAAAACCGCCTCGGACACTTCTCCTTTGCCTCTGAAAATTGATGGTGCTGAGGAAGACCCCAAGTCAGGGTCACCGGACCTCTCTGAGGACCAGTACTTTGTTAAAAAGGGCATGCAGGACATCTTCTCCGTCGCCTACCCTTTCGCATCTCCGCTCCACCTCCAGCTGGCCCCCAGGTCCTGTGGCGATGGCTCCCCGTGGCAGCCGCCCGCTGACCTGTCGGGACTCTCCATAGAAGAAGTGGCCAAGTCGTTACGGTTTATTGGTTTGTCTGAAGATGTCATATCATTCTTCGTTACTGAGAAGATCGACGGGAATTTGCTCGTTCAGCTGACCGAAGAAATCCTCTCGGAGGATTTCAAATTGAGCAAACTGCAGGTGAAGAAAATAATGCAATTCATTAATGGCTGGAGGCCCAAAATATAGCCAAATAACCCCAGCTAGCATTGAACAAAACGAACAAATGTGTGTGCTAGAAGGGGTGGGCTGGGACACAATTCCATGTTTTTTGCACTAAAAACCTTCTCTGTAAATAGGGATAAGAGAAACTCTTACTATGCAGATTACGTTTTTGAATGGTGAACAGGCTATTTTGTACATCAATAAAAACGCTGTACAGAACACTTAGAGGTGTGCCTTGTACATCACTCAACACTCAACAGCTGCTAAAAGACAAAAGGCATGTGCAGAGAAGTAATTCTCACCCAAGGAGGTTTATGTGAGAAGGTATGATATTTATTACAAAATAGCCAAAGCTGAAAACTGTAAGAATGAAAACAAACAAAACTTAAAAAAACAAAAAACAAAACAAAACAAAAACACTTTTTGAACAACAGTTCTCTCCTTTGGGGGAATCGACTCTAGACAATGAACTGTCCTGTGCTCTGTCGTTTGGATTGCTCAGTGCTAATCGTTTTACTCTTGTACCTGAAAATGTTAGTGATATGAAATGACACTTTGCTGTTTGATATATGCTTGGTGGGGATCTTTTCATCAAGAGACATTTTCCAAAAGTCATGTGTTGATAGAGGATATATGAAATAATACAAATCATGACCACAATAATTTATCTATAACTACTGCTGATTTTATTGAGCAGCGGGGAAAAAAAAAAACAACAACCCTAAACATATACATATATGTGCATATATGTATACCCAATACACATGTGTGTTTTAAACATCATTAGTCTGATATTTTAGATAACATCTGTTCACTTTCAGAAATTTGGGTTTGGGGCCGTTAACTAAGTTGACTATTTTAGGAAGAGTGGACAGAGTGATTCCAAAGATTCTCAGAACCCTTCCCCTCGAAGCTCAGTCTGATTCTGCTTCATCATGGAAAGCCTGGAAGAAATCAGTAGAGGGTCTGTATTAAAGAATTAAACTTGATTGTAAGCCCAAGGGCGGTGGTTTGCTTATAATAATACTTGCATACCGATGTCTGGGAAAATGATAGTTTCTTGTCAGGGGGTAATTCATCTCCTGTTTGAGGGTCATCTTTTCTCCTGGTGTCTAACAGCGAGAGGTCTGAAGAGTGTTTCTCAGAGCGTGTTAGGTATCCAACGCTTGGCTTCAGGAGAGCTCAGAAATCAGACTTAGGAGCTTCACCTTTTGAGTGAATTTTTATAAAGTATCAGTAAGTACACTTGTTTCGTTCATAAACCTCTTCTTCCATCTCTTCCAAAGAAAACACATTATTACCATAATTTTATTCCAAGAATTCCAGGACATGATTCTGACAGTTCTTTGCTAAATGTGATTAAATAGTCCAAAATACAATGGCCTCATCATCCTTGTTGACTTTTTGGAGGAATGTAAATCTTAGAAAAGTTCTAGTTCTCCGAGCAAGTCGCCAGCACTAGCCCTGCCTCCCCCCAGCCTGATTCTGGATGTGCAGACATCTGTGACTGACGTCAGCCAACTGGGTGTCACTATGACTTACAGGATTAGCTTCTATCTTCTTACCCACTCTTCTTGCTTACCAAAATAAATGCACAAGGGGAAAGACAAGACCCCTGGTAACACAACATGCAGTATGCAATGTGGCTTTATTTCTTGACATTAATGATGCTCTCAGTCCATCTCCTGATTGAGAATTGAGGTGAACTGACACCTCTTCTCATTTTCCATCCTAAATCTTTTTTTTTTATATTGATTTTTTTTTAAGATTTTATTTATTTATTTGATAGAGAGAGATCACAAGCAGGCAGAGAGGCAGGCAGAGAGAGAGGAGGAAGCAGGCTCCCTGCTGAGCAGAGAGCCCGATGCGGGGCTTGATCCCAGGACCCTGAGATCATGACCTGAGCTGAAGGCAGCGGCTTAACCCACTGAGCCACCCAGGCGCCCCCTAAATCTTTTTTTAAGCATTTCTTCCCTCCCTTAACACATCTCCCAAAATGTAAACACTCTAAGTAAAATGTATCCCATAAAGAGAACTGAAGCACCCCTTCAGAAGTAGCCAAAAAATCTGTATGGAAGTTTCCGGTCCTGCACTCACATGACATGAGACTTGCCCTCAGTGACTTTCATGTTTAAGAAACATCCTTCTGTGTGAACAACCATTTCTCTAGCAATGTTAACTTATCAGCACTTTCTTTTAAAATAAAAACAGACAGGATGCAGTTGAAATGCTGCACGTTTTTTGTTTTTGTTTTTGTTTTTGTTTTTCTCTAGCAAATCCTTGCTGAATCTGCTTTTGAGCACCCGACCCTTGGACACAATTCTCGAATTCAGGCTGGGGGAACACAGTAGGTTTGGTTTACTGTGAAGGCTGCCCCCATGAACAGCTGACTCCTTGTGTTTTTCTCTTTCCTTTTTTTTTTGTTTCTTCTTTGCAAAAACTCGACACAAATAGTTTCTGGTTTTCATCCGGGCATGTTTATATCAAGTTTGTATTGGTGGCAACGCAGAGACTACTTGGGGGTGGGCACTAGGGGGCGGGCGCTAGGCCCTTTGGGTCATGTATTCAGATTTGTTGAGCACCTTTTTTTTTGCCAGGCACTGTGCTAGTATGACTTGACAATGCTGCGGGGGGGAGCCCTTTTGGAGCTCATAATGTTTATATTTAAAATCACAGTTGCTGAGACTGCATATGTGTGAGTAAGACGTGAAATCTTCTGGGCCGTTGGATGTATGGAGAGTTAAGTGTGTTCTGTCTTTAAAGAATCCACAGATGGAAGAAATCACAAATGGCAGCCACTGTGAAAGGGGTAAAAAAATCAACACCATGTGATCGTGAAAACTTGGACTATGTTGGAGGCAGAAAGTATCTCGGACTCCCACTGGCTAATGTTCTCTTTTGCTGATTGGGGATGTTTAACTGTGGCAACTATCTTCTGGCATCTCTAAAGGCATAGATAGACGTAGTTGCCATCCTGAGCTGAACACTAGTCTGTAGGGGACCTTGGCACCCTGACTAGACACGGCACACATAGGCAGAGAGAATCACAGCAAGAGCCGTGGCCCGGGGGTCGGGAGGAAACGGCCTTTCCCTTCAGAGAGCTGCAGTTTCGCAGGGAGAAACGATGTTATAACGATCCTCAGAAGCAGAATTTTTTGTAACCAACCAGGTCAAGACTGAGCATTATCTGGCAGGTTCCGTGCAGTCAGTGCGGTGACCGTGGGGCTTGGGAGAAAGTGTGTCTAACAGGACCCTTCTTGCGATTTAAATTCATGGCCCCCATCAGAAGAGAAAATCAGCAGTAAGCCAAACCAAGCAGCTTAAGTGTAGAATATGAACCTGACTCACGCTGGAAGGGAGGACTCACATACTCCCAGACCGGTTCTTTCTCAGAACCTTGTAAACGCCGGCACGTTCTCCTTGAAGTTGAGCTGCTCAACTTTATGAACTGTGAAATTTACATTTATATTCTTTCAACCCACATGTACCATTCAAGTTTATGAAGTTGCAGCAAGCTGTCCATTCGACTAAATTGCCGTGTTTATTCTTGTCTCATGTAGAAATAAAACAATCTTACGGGAAACTGTTATGACAATCCATTCCAACTGTTTTCAGACACAGGCATAAACACCCTCTGCTCACATTCCAGAACCACCTGCCCACTATCCGTACAACTCCTTGAGAAGTTCAGGGATTGGATGTGGACGGAGAGAGGGTCCTTCATTTTCCAAAGACTTTGTGTAACAACTCACTACTCATCATGTCTAAAGAGCATAAAATTAACATTGTGAATACCCAACTGCAAAACAAAACAGGTCTCCAAAGAACCTCGTATACCATTTAGAGGAAATTTCAACATCAGTCCCCCAGAAAAGTTAATTTTGCTCTTGGACACACAAGACTTTCAGAAACTATGACCCTTCTGTCAATGCCCACTCTTTATCTAGTAAATAAAGGCAATGGGCTCCTAGGGCAAGAAGAGGAAAATGCCCAGAGTGCAAATGATGGAAAGTAGGATTTTTTATGCTGTGGGGTTGTCATGTTGTGGAATTCTCCTGGCCCCTTCTTGTCCAGTCCCATTGCAGTTTAGTCTTTAAAACTTGGTGTTTTAAAATTTATCTCGTTGTGAAAACCAGAAACAAGGGGTAAACGTGATTTCAGTTAAAACTGTGTACAAATATATTACGTAATTTTGCTGCTCTGTCTAATTTTTAGGCTATGGATTTTGTAATGAGCTTATCAGATTACAAATTTCCTTTGTTTACAGTCCCATGTAGTCGGGCTCAGATCGTTTCTTAGCTATCAGCCTCTTCTCCCATTTTCGTATTAAGTTCCATTTAAAATGCTGTTTAAGCTAAGCCTGAAACTTCAACTCAATTAATTAAAAATTGGGAGAGTGTTCCTTGATTTAAATGGAAAGGGTATATTCTGTTCAAAGAATTTTGTAACTGTCTTTATAGGTTCTTTGCTTGGAAAACCGGGGGTGGGGTGGGGGGGTGTTAACTACCAGTTAATGGTTGTATTACTTTCCAGAGCATTATCTAATGGGCCCAATGTGTACCTCAAGAGAAACATAATATGTTATGTCTAAAAAAAATTCATTGTTGATTTAAATGGTTCCAAAATGTCTATAAATAAAGAAAATTTAAAAGTTGCTCCTCTTGCTGTTCCTCAGTGAGTCGGACCTAGTGCATAGTTTTCTAGAACTTTCTTCCCCATCCTCATGAAGGAGATGAGAAGGCGTCTGAAAGGAATTTTAATGCCACAAGCCCATTCCACAGAATGGGAGACATAGAAGACATAGAAGACAATGGCTATTGTACAAAGAAGAAGCTGGGAACCAGGTCACCCGATGGCATTCAAAGAAAACCCAGTACCTGTGTGGTCAGGAGTTAGAACAAAAGACAAATACAGGTGAGCTTTCAGAAAAAAAAAAAAAAAAAAAAAAGTCCATGTTTGTGTGGGAAAGAAACAATACACATTCCTCACTCTGGGGTTTATATATGGTTGAATTTATGTAATTACAGGCAGTGTAAGCAGTGAGAGAGCTGGTGGTGGCTCCTAGAGAAAGTCATGTCTTTAGCTTGCTTCAACACCCACCAGTGAGTTTTACAGGGAAGCTGGCAAATGGCAAGTGGGGGTTGCTTAAGAGAGCTTCCATTTTACTCGAAATAGCATGAAATAGCTTCAGACCATTTTATGGAGAGGCTTTGGGGGAGGGTCAAAAGGGCTGAGAGGACAAAAGGAACCCACGTCCTCGGCATCCAACAGGAACCACCCACCCAACAGCTTCACAATCGTGCAGCTTTCCTGACCTCTTTTACTAGGCAGAGCATTCTCAAACCATCTATTTAAGCATTCAACCCTCCATCCTATTTCACAGGGATAAAGCTTGTGACTAAATCCATAGGTGACCACTTCTCTGGATTTCGGGGATATGCACTAGAAGAAAATCTAGGGTTTACCTGTAGAATGGGGTTGGCTAAAATATGCAAGGATCTATCTCAAGGTCCTAGGAGTACTTACATCAGATGGACACTAGGACATAGGATTCCCCCAAACTGAAAAATTGCAAAGTAAATTTGAGTTCAGAAATAAGTGGGGTTAGAGTCAAATATCTGGAGGTTAGAAAAAGCCAAATCATTGAAAAGAAAGATTAAGTACTGGATAAATTCTCATTTCACTTGAAATGAATTTTCCCAGGTCCTCCTTGCTTAGCTGACTCGTACACTTCCTTCTGGATTTACCAGTACCATCCCCCAAAGCCAATGAGATTTCACTCTGTGCTGACAGCTTCCTGTGTGCATTGTCTCCGTCTCTTTGTAAGCTACAAGCTCTTCATATCAGGGCTTAAGTCTCCATTGTTTTGTCTTCAAAAGTAGATGCTATTTGGAATTCTCCTGAAGGACAGCATGAATACCATCACATTCCTGCTGGTGGCCAGGCTTTGTGCCATCAAAATCAAAATAACAATAAAGTTTAAAAAAAAAGACACAAATGAAACTTGTATCAATCCTAAGACTTCTGAGTAGACTTTTTTAAAAGAGGGCAAGATATGAAGTTGTTTAGAGGTCCCAGACTGTTTGCATCATTTGCCAATGAGTTCATTATCTTCCAACAGTTTAATTAAGCCAATGACTTCAATTCTTTAATGGATATAAACAAACTAAAAAAGATCAGTGTGTACCCATCAACTGAGTGAAATATTGGTTCTAAAAGACACAAGCAATTGAGTAGTAGATATGGTAGAGTGACCAAGCCACGATTTTAGGACTACCGGCAATGACCGGTGAAAATAAGGAGTCGGGTGCCTGGCTGGCTCAGGTGGTGAAAGTTTTGACTCTTGATCTCAGTGTTGAGGGTTCGAGCCCCTTGTTGGGTATAGAGATTACTTAAAGATGGCATCTTTAAAAGAAAGAAGGGAAGGGAGAGAGAGGAAGGAAGGAAGAGAAGGGAGGAGGAAGGGAGGGAGGGAATGAAGGAGGGAGGGAGTGAAGGAAAAAAAAGATAAAGAAAAAGAAAATAAACAGTTTCTGTGTGCTTAGAAGCCCAACTGTGCAGGGCATAGAAAATCCATGGACAGATCACAGAAGTTTAAAGTCAGAGGGAACCTTGAAAATGGTCTCGTCCAATCTCTTAACTTTATTTATTTTAAGTATCTCTACACCCAATATGGGGCTGAAACTCATGACTCCAAGATCAAGAGTTACAGGCTTTACTAACTAAGCCAGCCAGACACCCCCAACCTCTTTACTTTATAGGAATGAAGCACATGGAGGATAAATGACTTCCCCTAGATTGCATATGGTTTGTGACAGAATCAGAGCTAGAAATAAAGCCCCCTGATTCCCCATTATGTATTCATTGTATTACAACATTGTCTCCCAATTTCCTTGACTTTTTTTTAAATAATATTTTTTCCCCTGGGTGGGGCACCTGGCTGGCTCAGTTGGTTGAGCATACAATAGTAGAACACTGTCATTTTTCCAAGCCCTATGAGTTTGAGCCCCATGTTGGGCATAGAGATAAAATTGATTTTTTTGAGTGCAAAGAATTTCCTATCCTGGTCCTCCGAGCTCTCTGTCTTCTAAGATCTTGAACTGATGCTACACAGCCAGTGCTAGCTGGAAATCAAGAGAAACCTCTCCTGCTTATAAAATGGAGGCTCTGAGCATGTCTCTTGCTTTTTGATCAGAAGGAATGACTCCCTGGAGATAGTGAGACAGGTATAAAATGAAAAAATGTCAACAAACAAACAACAACTTACACATAGTACACACACCTTTCATCCCATTGTATTTAGCCATGCCAGCCCCTTGGAAGAGTTTACAGATGGAGACACCAACGTGGAGAAGCAACGGTAATTCTAAACATGGCCGCAGGGTGTCGGGCTTTTCCAACCAGCTAATGACTACACAAGGCTTACTCCAGTCAACTCAGATGGAGTACAACAGTGAGGCAAGGAGGAAAACTTTAAGTTCGGCCTGTGTTGGTGGTCCCCATCTTCCTCTCATTCAGTTTTCCACTTTCCTTAGCCAAACACATTGGAATCCTGAAGTCATGGCAACAGAAAGAAGTGGCTCAAAAAAGATAAGGCATTTGAAAGTGGAGCTCTGTCAATTTTCCAAGACATATGTAGGGAAGGAAAAATTCTTCCTCTACCCTTCGTAGTCATCCAGCTGGACTAAGAATTAAATTTAAAAGATGAACAGAAGAAAGAACAAAACTTTCATGATGTGCACACGGAGGCCCAATAATGAAATTGAGACCTAAAGAAATGATCAAGGCTGGAAGTTTTTATACTTTTTAGACAAAAAGACAATAAATCTGTAAGGAATCAATTAGTAGGCAATTCTAAACAGAATTTGGACTGGGGTAGTAAGTTAGTAAAAAGTAACTTTATAGTCTTCTTAGTTCTAAATTTCTCACTCTGGTGATAAGGATGTCTCTTTCTTTCCTGGCGTAGGGAGGATAACTTTCTCATGGGAGAAATATTTCCTGCTTTCAGAGGACAGAGGAGGGTCTGGGTGTCCTCGCCCCAGCTGCCTCTTAAGTATTTAGAATAATTGTATGCTGGGGCGCCTGGGTGGCTCAGTGGGTTAAGCCGCTGCCTTCGGCTCAGGTCATGATCCTGGGTCCTGGGTTCAAGCCCCACATCGGGCTTTCTGCTCAGCGGGGAGCCTGCTTCCTCCTCTCTCTCTGCCTGCCTCTCTGCCTACTTGTGATTTCTCTCTGTCAAATAAATAAATAAAAATCTTAAAAAGAAAAAGAATAATTGTATGCTAAAGTGGCACCTTTTGGCTGGCCTACCCTTGGCTCCTATACATATGTCCACTGCAAAAGAGATACAGGAATTTTCAGAGTGCAAAATTGACCTGTCAGATGCCTGACAAACAAGATGCCTGACAAACAGATGCCTGACAAATGTCTGTTTGTTTGGTTCTGAGTCTCTGGAATTCTGAAACTGAAAGGTACTTGTGAGTTTAAAAAAAAAGCTGTACTTTGGGCACCTGGGTGGCTCAGTGGGTTAAGCCGCTGCCTTCGGCTCAGGTCATGATCTCAGGGTCCTGGGATCGAGGCCCGCATCGGGCTCTCTGCTCAGCAGGGAGCCTGCTTCCCTCTCTCTCTCTCTCTGCCTGCCTCTCCATCTACTTGTGATCTCTCTCTGTCAAATAAATAAATAAAATCTTTAAAAAAAAAAAAAAGCTGTACTTTTTTTTTTTTTAATTCCGTTTGTTGGTTTTGAGCAGCAAAACCCTCAACCAGAAACAAAATCTAGCAAGTATCATTGCATTAAAGCTGACTTCCAAGATAAGACTGGAAAAGTAAATCTCCTTCAGTCCTCCTTCACCTTAGTCAAACCATGAACCTACTAATCGGTCCCAGAAGAAAGAATAAATAAAAGATTAACAAAGGAAATGTCAAACTTCAGCTCTTGCCTAAATATGTTTATGCTTCATTCTCTGTGCTTTTTACTATTTTCAGTAGCACAGTTTTTTGACAAGGTGAAAGTCTCTCAATTTAACTTTTTTTTTTTTTTAAAGATTTTATTTATTTATTTGACAGAGAGAAATTACAAGCAGGCAGAGAGAGAGGAGGAAGCAGGCTCCCTGCTGAGCAGAAAGCCTGACGTGGGGCTCGAACCCAGGACCTGGGATCATGACCTGAGCCGAAGGCAGCGGCTTAACCCACTGAGCCACCCAGGCGCCCCTCAATTTAACTTTTAAGGAGATGAATTTACAGTTTTTTATCTGAAGAAAACAAAAATGCTAGTTCAAAAAGATATAAACACCCCTATGTTTTTCGCAGCATTATTCAAAATAGCCAAATTACGGAAGCAACCTAAGTGTCCACTGATAGATGAATGGATAAAAAAGAACTGGTATACATGTATGTATAAATATGTGTGTGTACACACACACATATATATACACACATGCACATATATAATGGAATATTACTCAGCCATAAAAAAGAATGAGATCTTGCAGTTTGCAACAACATGGATGGACCTTGAGGGCATTATGCTAAATGAAATAAGACAGAGAAAGATAGATACCATATGATTTCACTTATATGTGGAATCTAAAAAAACAAATGAACAAACAACAAAAAAGTAGAAAGAAATACATAAATAGAGAACAAAGTGCGGGTTGCCAGAGGGTAGGTGTGTGGAGGGATGGACAATATGGGTGAAGGGAAGTGGGAGGTACAGGCTTCCAGTTATGGAATGCATAAGTCGCTGGGATGAAAGGTAAAGCGTAAAGAATACAGTCTATAACACTGTAACAGTGACGCATGGTGACAGATGGTAGCCACCCTTGTCATGAACACAGCATAACATATAGACTTAACAATCAGTATGTTGTATGCCTGACACTATGTAACACGTATGTCAACTATACTTTAATAAAAAATAAAATTTTTGAACAGACATTTCTGCAAAGAAGACATCCAAATGGCCAACAGACACATGAAAAAATGCTCCACATCACTCGGCATCAGGGAAATACAAATGAAAACCACAATGAGATACCACCTCACACCAGTCAGAATGGCTAAAATTAACAAGTCAGGAAATGACAGTTGCTGGTGAGGATGTGAGAAAGGGGGACCCTCCTACACTGTTGGTGGGAATGTAAGCTGGTGCAACCACTCTGGAAAACAGCATGGAGGTTCCTGAAAAAGTTGAAAATAGAGTTACCCTATGACCCAGCAATCGCACTACTGGGTATTTAACCTGAAGATACAATTGCACTGATCCAAAGAGGCACGTGCACCCAAACGTTTATAGCAGCAATGTCCACAATAGCCAAACTATAGAAAGAACCTAGATGTCCCTCACCAGATGAATGGATAAAGAAGATGTGGTATATATACACAATGGAATACTATGCAGCCATCAAAAGAAATGAAATCTTGCCATTTGCGATGACGTGGGTGGAACTAGAGGGTATCATGCTTAGCGAAATAAGTCAATCGGAGAAAGACAACTGTCATATGATCTCCCTGATATGAGGAAGTGAAGATGCAACGTGGGGGGGTTGGGGAGTAGGAAAAGAATAAATGTAACAAGATGGGCTCAGGAGGCAGAGAAACCATAAGAGATGCTTAATGTCACAAAACAAACTGAGGGCTGCTGGGGGGAGGGGGGTCAGGAGAGGGGGGTGGGGTTATGGACATTGGGGAGGTATGTGCTGTGGTGAATGCTGTGAAGTGTGTAAACCTGGCAATTCACAGACCTGTACCCCTGGGACTAATAATACATTATATGTTTATAAAAAAATTAAAAAATTAAAAATAAAATAAAATAAAATTTTAAATAAATAAATGAAATACTTTCAGTTTGAGTTTAGGTTGCCATCTTGAAATAGTATCATTGTCCAAGTTTTCATATAACCACACTTACCTGTTTCTACCACATGTCAGTGATTGGAGATGAAGGGGTCATGGGACAATGGCTTCGTTCTGGGAGTTGGGGCACAGGTCACAGAAACACTGTTCTTCACATTGTAAAATGGTCCGCTCTCCTGGTTTTGTGTCTCTTTTTATATTACCCCTGGCCTCCACACACTTGCTCTCACTTTTGGTGTCTCATCTAAGTGAACACCGTAGAATGATGCCAGTACATCATGTACATCCTAGCTGGCCCATTCGAAAGTTGAAAAAGGCTAGAATGCAAATGCAATCCAGAGAGGTGCTCTCACTGATCTATCCTTGAGCCAGGATTACTCATGAACCCACTCAAAGTCTGAGTTCTGGACAAGACTTTAAAGACCCTCAAACACTGTCATGATTTATTCACACATGTAGAGATCTCCAGAGGAGAAGTTCCCATTTCTACATCATACGGTCCAGGGTTCTTCCTTTTCTGCCTCATTTTGCAACTTAAATCATCCATTCGGTTTTGTGCTATGTAAGTTAGTGACATCACAGTTTTTTAAAAGCTTACCTATTCCTCCATGTGATTAATTTTGAGTTGGGCCATTTTCTATTACATTCTTTCTCAGGCCTGAGACTGTTCACGTAGTTCCTAGTTTCCCCGTATTAAGAACAGCCCTTGACTTGTCACCAAGGCTTCAGCGCTATTGTACACTAGTTATCTGGGGCACATTTTGAAGAAGTGAGATTTCTCTCTATGCTAATTATCCTGGATGACAGAAAGATGTGGAAATCATTTGTGCTGAAAGAAAGAAAAAGACAACCTGTAGAGATTACACTATTAGAGTAACATAAAGTACTGGAATCCATGAATTAGTTAATCATTGATAGTTTGTTATTTGGAAGGTTGAGATAACTCATTTATCTTTCACAGATAACTAACTATAAAAGAACAGTTTGAAATATGGAATGGGAAAATGAGGTACATGTTCTCCTTATTCAGTTAGCTATTAGGTGTGTCTCACCAGAATTAATGCTTGATGAAAAAAAAATGCTACTATTTAACTCTTGCTGGCTTCTTTGAGAGACGTGCTGTTTCTTTATATTTTTAGTCTTACCATGGTGCCAATCTTTCGAGCATTCATCTTCCATCCTTGGGTTTTTGTCTCCTCCTGACTGTCCCCTCATGTCAGGGCAGGATTTTGAGGTAGGAGGATTATCAAGGGCAAAGTGGGCAGTGGTTGCTGGAGACCAGGATTCAGGACCCATGATCACATCCAGAAGCCATGTTCTAAGCTGTGGATTCTCCCTCTGCCAGACTTGTTCATCTCCCCAGCTAGCTCAGCTGCTCTCCTCACTGACCACTGTGGTTCTTACTGTTCACTGAAATAAAGAGTCCCATCTACTCTGTCTTCCTCCATTCTGGGTTTCTTCTCACACACCTTTCCTGGACCTTCTTAGATCTTTAACCAGACGTAGCCCAAATTTCACATTTCCCTGAATTCCTTTTATGCTTAGTCTATCTCCATGTAGCTCGTGAGTCTGCTTTAAAAATTGACTAACTTGATTTCATAAATCTGTTCTTATCACAGCCAAAGAGGTCCACCAGGCAAACAATACTGGAGATGGGGTTGATCTCATAGGCAAATGGAAGAAGGAAGTGTGACTGGTGTGGCATTGATGGATTCATTAATTGAAGTAATTTGGGGGAAATGCCTACTATCTTTCCCAAGCAGTAAAAATTTGCCTTTTAAATACCAGATGTATGAATGCTAAAGTCAGGTTTGAAATTACTTTTAGTATCAAAAAATTATTTATCAGCCAGCCTCTGACCCTTTGGCATGCCCCTAAGACACATGCACGGTGTGTGTAGGGGAAAGTGTGTCTCATTTGCTCCCCAGTTGACCAGCACTCAATCACTGTCTGAGTCTCAGCCCGGGCCACTGCACCGTGCCCCGCCAAGGCCACTGGATCTCTTCCTGCTACGCATCACCTCCTGCTTAGGTGGGCATCACCTCTGCAAACAGTTGTCACTTGAGATATGCATATGGGCATTTCCTGTCCTTCTCTGGCCCTTCCTCTCCCCAGCAGCAGCATAAAGTTTCAGTATATAGGCTGCTTCATCAGCATGAGTTACAGGTGTGCTTTCTTATAATCCCAGGTGTCCAGCAGGTAAATACACAAACACATACACCCACACATACAATAGACAAATGCGCTCTCAAAGACTCACAGCCTAAACCCATAAAGAAGTAGACCCAATAATGAACAACAGACCTCTTCATGACTGCCCCCTTAGCTACCCAAATGCCCCGCGAAAGCTTTGATATACTACCCACAGAGGCATGATTATATTCTCACACATGCTTCTATCCTATATCCTAAAGGAGGGTTTCTTTTTCTTTCTTTTTTTTTTCTTTCTTTCTTTTCTTTTTCTTTTTTTTTTTAAGTAGGCTCTGTGCTCAGCATGGAGCCCAGTGCAGAGCTCAAACTCATGACCCTGAGATCACGGCCTAAGCTGAGAGCAAGAGTAGGACACTTAACCAACTGAAACACCCAGGAGCCCCTCTATTGATGATAACTTTACACCTGTGGAGTCACCTAGTCCTGAATTTGGATCAGAGCTTTGCTCCTTATTATTAGTGTGACCATTGGCCTCATTATCTTACCTACAAAATGGGAATGGGAACAGCTACCTCCTAGAGCGTTTATGGAAATTAAATGAGTTAAATGAAACTTAATTCTGTTTTGAAATAGAACTAAACCCGTTTAGAGATGAGAAAGAAGGGGCACCTGGGTGTCTCAGTTGGTTAAGTGTCTGCCTTTGGTTCAGGTCATGATCCCAGGATCCTGGGATCAAGTCCTGCATTGGGGGGGGGGGGGTCCCTGCTCAGTGGGGAGTCTGCTTCTCCCTCTCCCTCTGTCTGCCGCTCTGTCTACTTGTGCTTTCTCTCTATCAAATAAATAAATAAAATCTTTTAAAAAGGAAGAGAGAAAGAAAGAAGAAAGAAAGAAAAGAAATGAGAAAGAAGGTGGTAATGGGAATAACTTAAATTCTTCTTTTGGCCATCCATTCACTTCACAAGTGCTTTTGAGCATATATTAGGTTTTCAGTACAGACCTGAGTGCAAAAGCAACTCTAGTGAATAAGACAAATTCTCTGTCTACAAGCTACTAATTTACAGTTAGCACAGTAATAAAATCTTTTATTGAGTACCTAATGTGTTCCATTCATTGGAACTTAGGAAATAATATGCATTATTTCATTTAATTTACACAGAAGCAACAAGAAATAGCTACTACTGTTATTTCCATTTCTATAGATGAGAAAAGGAGTCTTAAAGGGTAACTCATCCAAGACATCCATCACATAGCAAGTAAATGGCCAATCCTGGGTTTAAACCCACGGCTTTCATCTGGCACCCATGCTCTTACAAAGAGATGCATAGAAGGTGCTCTGGGAGCAAATAGGGAAGAAAATCGCTGTGTCTTGTCTCAGTGTCTGAGTCGTAGGATAAAGAAATGGAATATTAACTTTATGACTAATGACTGCGCTCAAGCTAGAATCTTTGCTGGACCTCCTTCTGCTTGGAATGACAAAACAGGGATCCTGTCAGGCAGCATCCCTCTTAGACAAGCTGGGTGGAGATATCCCACCATCTGTCCACTGGTCACATGGCCTCCTCAACCATAGTGAGCCCGAGATTTCCCAAGGTCAGTGGGCTCACCAGGGGCACTAGAGACCACACTTCAGCTGGTCTAGGGCTGTGGAACAGAGGTTGTACCCAGAGCACCTTCAGCAGCTGCTGTGGGACAAGGATCACAGCTTATGGAGAGTGAGGGAGACATGGGATTGAAGATGGCATCCATGTTGTCCACCTGGGCAAGTGGGTAGAAGAGAACCTGGGGTGGGAAGGAGCTGCTGCATCAGCTTTGGGTGTACTACATTTCAGACAGTCGCCCAGTTGAGGTTGTGTTTGGCTGCATGTAAGTACAACCCAACTAGAGCAACTTTGTTGAGTAGAGGATTGTTTTTCTCAAGTAACAAGAAGGCCAAAGAAGGCAGCTTAGTTCTTGTGCAGCGACAGAAAGATCCTTCTGGTCCCTGCTCCATGGCCTTCACGTGTGGTTGTCATCCTCAAAATGATACCTTGGATCCTGTACGGACAAGCATTCTTCCTGAGTTCTAAGCAGAACAAAGACTCAGAAGTGCGAAGACTGCAAGAGCCATGCCAACTGACTCCACCCCTTTTTAATCAGGAAATGTATTTTCTGGAAGCTCTGCTCCATTGATTTCCACTTGGCTAAAACCAGGTCACATGACCACCCTAATGGCAAGCGTGACATTGGCAAGTATTTCTTACCCAGAACTAATCAGGGCTCTCTGAGCAAGGGAGAAGAGCTCGGACATTGAATCAGCCACCTGCAGCATCTGCACAGGCCCTTGTGCAATACGTATTCATAGCCCCATCACTGGCTGTAGGAATGCAGGCCATCCTGCTTGGGAGATTTTTGATACATGAGTCAGAGGTTGAGGACGGAACTCCGCTCCAGAACGAGTCAGACCACTAATGTTCTTATTCTTGCCTGTATTTGCAATGGTCTCAAACCCATCAAAAATTTTTTTTGAGAAGTGCTGCATGTTATATTTCACCTCCTGGGAATGCCTAATGCATACTAGTATATTAAAGGCTCTGAGAAGTTTGCGATAAAAACTTGTTTGGCTCTACTTAACCCAACATTTCTCCAACACTCTCCAGATCATGATTTGGAGATGCTGACCTGAGTCAGTACCTTGAGATCACCTAGGTTAGTTCTTCATGGCCATGTGGTTCACTCATAATTAAGCTGTTGGCAGGATATAAGAAACATGGGATTCCCATCCCATAGGGTTGTAGGTCCAACACCAGTTCCTGAGCATGAAACCCGCACAGACTCCTGGGGCCTCATGTTGCGTGTGTCCCACACTCTGGCCAACGCTCGGCCATTGCTGTCTTGAAATTAATTTTTGAACAGGGGCCTTATGTTTTCATTTTGCCCAAAGCCCAGAAAGCTATGTAGCTGATCTCGGGCAAACAGGATAAAAATCAGATATATGTGATTTATATTTTTAGCTTTTTCTTATTTCAGAAGAAGCAGTTGCCTGCTAGTGTAAGTATGTTTGCCCTTCTTACTGACATACATAAACATATATGAAAATGCTAAAACATTAGAAGTGTTCTCTCATTCCTAGTTACATCCTTCCCTGATTCCTGTCAAGGGGGTTATGTCAAGTTTATATCAAACATAGTAAAAAAAGAAATTAGACTCATTCTGTTATCATAAATGGATATGAAGAGGAATTTAAAGTGAACTCTTTTAAAAGTAAGACAGTTGGCATGCCTGGCTGGTACATTCAGTGGAGCATGTGACTCTTAATCTTGGGGTCATGAGTTTAATCCCCACATTGGATGTAGAGCCTACTTGAAAAAATAAAAAATAAAGCAAGAAACAAAAATAATAAATAAAGCAAGAAACAAAAATAATACAGAAGCTGATTTCTTTAACCTTAGCTCCAGGCAAATCTGCAGTTTTTCATTTATTTTCGTCCTGTTCTTCCACTTCCAGCCTAAAATGTATTTATCCCAACAACCCCCATCACCACACGCTCCATAAAGGGAATGCGATTAGGCAGGACAGAGAGAAAGAAGTGTTATCTTCCACAAAGGAGGGTTGATGGGTCAGGCTGCCTCTCAGTATAGGATAACTATGTCTAACTTGATCGGACTTCAAAAAGCCTAAACAAAGGGGCGCCTGGGTGGTTCAGTCAGTTAAGCCATTGCCTTCAACTCAGGTCGTGATCGTGGAGTCCCAGGATCAAGTCCCACATTGGGCTCCCAGACAGTGGGGAGTCTGCTTCTCACTCTGACCCTCCCCCTTCTCATGCTCTCTCTCTCTTTCATTCTCTCTCTCTCAAATAAATAAAATAAAATAAAATAAAATAAAAAGCCTAAACAGAGTCTCAGGAACAGTATTGAAGAAATAAAACTGCCTTTAAGAAGCAAGAGCTGGACTTTCATTACCTTGAAAGAAGAAAGTTGAGCCCAAAGGAAAAACAAAAAAGCAACAAGACTTAAATATGAGCAGAAAGGGGGAAAGGAGGCTCTTTGTCATTATTTGTCATGTAAAATGGCAAGATAACGACCCACCAGGGATTGACCTTTTCACTGGAAGGAAAGGGTTGGCATTTAGACTTCTTCTGAGTCAGGAACTGGGTCGTAATAGATCTTTACCCTCTCTAGAGGAACCACCGCAGCGAGTTATTGTTGGTAGTGGGCGTTCAGTAGCATCACTTGGTTATTTCATGGGTGAGCAGGGTGGGTAAGGGTAGAGTTGGTTGGTGGTTTTAAATTCAGCATTTCTTCTCTTTTCTTCTCCACTGTTACAGCAATTTCTTTCTCTTGGTCTCTACCCCCGAGGATGCTTTCCCACAGCCTTGTCCTTAATACCATATGCTTGTATTAGTACTACAATGGCCATTCTCCTCTAGAAAGTGAATTGGGGTCTAAACCTTACCATTTTGTCACTGGATTGTAGGCTTCCATGTCTTACTTATCTTAGTCCTGGTTCCCCCAAGACGTGCCCACCTGCCTGCCCCTCAGCCTGCCCCTTCTGGTCAGATGTGCTGACTATTTGTTGTTGGATCAGTGAATGGAAACAAATGAACCTTTGCAATCCACTTTTGTCAACAAACTTTTCTTTAAGTCGTTTATTTTTTTAAAGCAAGATCAATGTTTGCCAAAAATATTAAATGTCTCAAGATACCTGTGTTTACCTGTTTAAGGTATCATTTTTGTTTTTATTTTATTTTATTTTTTATTTTTGTTTTTTTAAAGATTTTTATTTATTTATTTGACAGACAGAGATACAAGCGGGAGAGAGGGAGGCAGAGAGAGGGGGGGAAGCAGGCTCCCTGCTGAGCAGAGAGCCCAATGTGGGGCTCGATCCGAGGACCCTGAGATCAGGACCCGAGCTGGAGGCAGAGGCTTAAATCACTGAGCCACCCAGGTGCCCCTCATTTTTGTTTTTAAAGTTGAAGCCTACATTTAGTTTTCAGTCCAATGAAATTATCTGCCATAGTTCTAAAAAATCACAAGGCATCCAGTTTTTTGTTTGTTTGTTTGTTTTAGTAATCTCTACACCCAACATGAGGCTTGACCTCACGATCCCCGAGATCAGAGTTGCATGCTGTACCAAATGAGCCAGGCAGGCACCCAATTTCCCTAGCTTTTTACTTTTTCTTTATCTTTTCTCATTGAAAATGGTATTTAAAAATTCTGCAACTTAATGGATATATAATTCTCTCTAAATTATAATGTGATTTGCTTTTTATGGTAGAAAACATTTGCCTATGTTAGATTTGCTTCTTCCCCTACGTGAACACCCAGGTGCATTCTACCAGACTTGTCTCAAAGCAGAGAGAGCCTCAGTACTCACTGGAAACATCTTGATTTCCCATAGGCCATTTCAGAGAAGATCTCTTTACTAGTTCCTTCTTTCGAAAGTTTTAAGAGAGCACAAGTCTAAAATAAATAAATAAATAAATAAATAAAATTCACAGTATAGCATTCTGAGATTTAGAGAAGACAGGCAAAGGTTAACAAAAATAGAAAGAAATTTAACTCATTCCATTTTATTGAAAGCAATTTCCAAGTAACTTATCTGTTATGAAGATAACTTCATCCAAGCGTTTATTTAATAGTTAATTAGCAGCATCTCTTAAAAGATCTCTGCAGCCTAGAAAACACAAGGCCATAATCCCAGCTAATAATATCAAACTGATGAGCAAAGACATAGCACCTACGTTTTCAGCTGATGATGTGGCAAAGATCATGAAATTCTGCAAAACTCAATCTAAAGTGAGTTATAAATCGCACAAATACCAGCTAATGGATAATGAGATCCTATTCTAATGTTGATAATGTGCAGTGTAAGTGTTTCCTGTTTCTTAAATAGGATATCTTTGACCATTTAAACAAGTCTTTAGCACCAAGCATCCACAGGCATGAGTATATTAGAAAAGCCATTTTGTGTATGCCGCTTGGAGGTAATGAGAAAGTGCTTCTCGATGGGACACGCATAAGAGGAGACATCAATGTCTTATTAATAGGTAAGAGCACGCTGAGTTAATAGTGCATTGATAACTTATTTTTATTGTCCCCTCCTCACCACGCTTGTGTGACTCGGTGATGTAATATTAGCAAGAAAACAAAAAGCCAAACTAGCACAATTATGGTGTCATCATTTTCTTGTATAAAAATGTGCTTGCCTTTTATTAGAAACATTTTTTATCCTTGAGAGTATCATTTGACCTTTGTAACAAATATCCTGTATCCAATATAGCAATCCCTTTCCCCACATTCCCCACATATTTCCTTACCTCCCCCCCTTTATCTAGCCCTAAGTCGATCTAGTCAAAAATCCAACAAACACCTAGAAAAGTGGACTATTGTCTAAATCTCCCTCTTGCCCACATTGTTCCCCATCCTTCCACTTTAGCCTTTGAGCAAAGACTCAAAAGCCAAGTGGGGTTTCAGCAAGGATTTCGAGTGTTTGCATCTAAAAACCTTCAACTGGCCAATCTTGCCCCAACTGCCTGCCCCACATGCCTCCAACTACTGGGCACCTGGGGTGGCCAAAACACATGTGGGGGCGCCTGGTTGGCTCAGTCAGTAGAGCATACGACTCTCGATCTCGGAGTCATGAGTTTGAGCCCCACATTGGGTGTAGTCACCACTTATATAAATGAAACACTATATATTAAAAAAAATACACATGATTCATGGTCTGCCTTCCTGTCTAGCTGTGGCGATGAGATGAAGATAGTGACTGAATATGTAATTATTAAGTACTTACTCTGTGCCAGGGAGTGGCACAGATGAAAAGTGGAAGACACAAAGCTTGGGTACACATTGTAAAGGTAAGAGGAAATATAAGAGGATACACATTGTAAAGTAATCAGTGCATTCGCGTGCTCCGGGCTCCATGACGGACGTCTAAGTAGAATGCTGCGAGGGCATCCCCAGAACCTAGCAGAAAGGAGATTCAGAGAAGAAAAATACCACACTGGTGAGAACAGTGGTGAAGTTTTCAAGAGCACTACTTTAGCTTTCAACACTTCCCTCGAATGGTCATTTAAGGACTCCTCAGAAAGTATTCCTAGGGTGCCTGGGTGGCTCAGTCAGTTAAGCATCTGCCTTCAGTTTAGGTCATGATCCCAGGGTCCTGGGATCGAGTCCCACATCTGGTTCCTTGCTTGGCGGGAAGCCTGTTTCTCCCTCTGCCTGCCACTCCCCCCACTTGTGCTCGCTCTCTCTCTAGAGAGAGAATAAATAAATAAATAAATAAAATCTTAAAAAAAAGAAAAGAAAAGAAAAGAAAGTATTCCTGAAGAATACCTATTCCAAGCATCCCTTAGTATCTCCCACATTTGATGCTGTGACATATTCAGATTTCCACTTAATTGTCACCTTCAAGAGACTGAATCAGATATCCTAAGTAGCATAGCCATCCCGCCGGTCACTCACTTCCCCCTAACCTTCGCCTAGCATTTGTCAGCATCTCTTTCTTGTGGGTTTATGCATTGCCTATAAGCTCAAAGAAAATCAGACTTTGTTTTATTGCTTAGAATTGTATGCTCAAAAATATTTTTGAATGGATGAATGATAAATGCACAGAATTTTCTCAGATCAGCTTTTAGGCCAGGCCCCTTTTGCTTTCTCAAAACTTCATATTCCACCCATTTTTCCCGCACCCATATTAGCCCTCAATCAATCAATAGCCAGTATCGTTCCACAAGACAAAAATTTTACAGAATATTCATTCCATCCTCACTGATGCTCCTCTCTGTGCTCTGACGCCTCAGATAAGGGTCATAGCCAGAGGCAAGGCCTAGGACACCCATGAAACCCGAGCTAATTCTGCACAGATATCAAACTATAAGAATATACTTTTTAAACAATAAAGAATACAATGTAAGAAAATAAAATGCATTCTGGATTATAGGCAAGTGTTGTCTTTTTGCTATAAGTTTATGGGGTTTTTTAGTTCAAATATCATGAAAAATTAAAATCTGGGATGGAGTGTTTTGCTCATTTCCTAACATTTTATGTCGAATGGAAGGACTGCCAATCTGAGAAGAGGAAAAATGGCACGATTGTATGTGATAGATGAGTGAAAAAAAGTACCCTAAATATTATTTATGCCTAACAAGCTAATAACAATGATCCAAATGAGATATTGTTTCAACTTTAAAGCTTCTATCTAAAAAATAATTCTTTGAAATGTGTTGTTGTCTTCTCCCATGTCTTTGATTGTGCTAATCTATCTGATTCAATTCCACAAATATTGACTGTGTAGTCTTTGAGAACTTGGAATGGGGTGGGGGAGGGGAGGGGGGGAGGGCTAGGAACGTAAAGCTGAAGAGGAACCTCAAGGATCCTAAAACCTAGTATCCTGCCATGTGTTCCAGAATATTTTTGTACAAACATGCCATATTTTTTTAAAGATTTTATTTATTAATTTGACAGAGAGAGAAATCACAAGTAGGCAGTGAGGCAGGCAGAGGGCGAGGCCGGGGGGCCGGTGGGGTGTGTGGGGGGGGTGTGGAGCAGACTCCCTGCTGAGCAGAAAGCCCGATGCGGGGCTCGATCCCAGGACCCTGAGACCACGACCTGAGCTGAAGGCAGAGGCTTTAACCCACTGAGCCACCCAGGCACCCCAAACATGTCATATTTTAAAAGATTGTGCCTCTCTTCGGGGCACCTGGGTGGCTCAGTGGGTTAAAGCCTCTGCCTTCGGCTCAGGTCATGATCCCAGGGTCCTGGGATCGAGCCCCGCGTCGGGCTCTCTGCTCAGCGGGGAGCCTGCTTCCTCCTCTCTCTCTGCCTGTCTCTCTGCCTACTTGTGATCTCTATCTGTCAAATGAATAAATAAAAAAATCTTTAAAAAAAAATAAAAATAAAAAAAAATAAAAGATTGTGCCTCTCTTCACTTGTGTTTTCAGTATTAAAATCGAAACAAGGTCAGAGAAAGGTGCCCTGCTGTCACAGAAGCACGCTCTGCCGGTGCGGGCTCACCCAGCTCCCCAAAATGGTCATGCTTCTAGCTTTTCTGGTTGCCTTCTCTATGGGAAAATCAACAGAGCATCTGTTGCACTGAGCTTAGAAACAAAAACGTCCTCTGCTGTGCTAGGAGATAACATCCGCAGAAGGCTGAAAATTAAAATAAAATAAACAGAGGACTGCAGATTGTTCAAATTAGCTTACATTAAAGCCAGAGGAACAGCCTGTCATCTCGCTGTTAAATTAGACTGCGGCTGCCGCTGATTTGGAAGGACAGATGACTGAATGACAAGTGTGAATGAGCCCTGGAAAAGGTGCAAAGGGACCCACGGGGAAGCAAGAAATGCGGAGCAGATGGACAATTAGATTTGAACAGAAGGAGAAACATAGAATTTTTAGGTTGAATTTTTTCAGAAGATAGCAATAACCTATATTTCTACAGACAGACGCCTTTTCTTTCTGATTTCGAAGTCCTTCTCTTTCAGTTTGCTGTCAGAAAAAAGACAGACAGGAGCTGCTGGTAAAGTGATACAGATAAGAACTCCGTGGGTAAGAATACTGGATGTTTCTGGTAAATCTCAGCAAGCATTACGTCACGTCACAGGGTGAGTTACATAGGCATTTCGTAAGACTCTAAATTCCGATATGGGCCAATGAAATCAGTCGATCAGTTAACATAGCCTATTTCTAGGACGTAGAGGTCGGAGAGTACTATCCATTTGCTGCCAGCTGGAAACAAGCTATCTAGGTGAGGAAGCTTGCCGTTATAAGAACCAACACTTTTCTTTTTCTTTCTTTTTTTTTTTTTAAAGATTTTATTTATTTATTTGACACAAAGAGAGATCACAAGCAGGCAGAGAGGCAGGCAGAGAGAGGGGGAAAGCAGGCTCCCTGCTGAGCGGAGAGCCCAATGCGGGGCTCGATCCAGGACCCTGGGATAAGGACCTGAGCTGAAGGCAGAGGGTGAACCCACTGAGGCACCCAGTCGTCCCAAGAACCAACGCTTTTCCAATTTGAAACTCTTTGTTGAATGAATGGATGGGTGGAGGAAAGGGATTGTGCAGTTGCATTCAGTAGTAGACCTTGAAAACAGTTTCCTGGTGAATGTGTAAACATAAGTTCCAGTGTCCTACCATCACACACAGACACCCCTGGGCGCTAAAATGTGAGTTAGAACCACTGCTTCACTGACACAGTCCTCCTGGGTGGATCTGATACAACAGACAAGCCTAGAGGGCAGGTGGGATGGGCCAACCAGAAGACTGTCACCGATGGCCACCAAGGCATTTGCTGGGAGAGCACCCTAAGGGGGAAGCATCAGGTTCCATGATTGGTTAAAAAAGAAACAATACCAGGTTTCTTGGAGGCGAGGTGGTATTTTGAGTTCTGCACATTCGGAGTAAGTCCAATATTTTTTCTCTGGGACACTCTCATAGGTTCATAGCAAAACCCTAGGAAAACGGAAATGCAAAGGACAGACCCAAAGAATGATCCTTATATAAGATCCCTACACAACGCTGGGAACACTGCCTCGCAGCCTAGCATGGTTTCAGAGAACACAGGCCAGCTCCAGCATAACTCAGCAGCAAGCCTCCGTGAAAGGACACCTTCCCAACAACCACGTCCTGCCTGGCACATGACAGGACAGGACACGGCCGCCCTGCCCCACTAATGTCTTGGCACGAGCATTATGCCACACAGGGATTTACGCTTTCACTCAGTAAAGAATAACTGTGCACCGTGGGTCAAACTCTGGGCTCAACCCTGGGGGCTCAAGGACAAACAAGGCACATTTGGTGTCTGCCTTCATAGGACTTACATTCCAGAAAGCACTGGTCAAGGGTATCAGTGGCCTAGAAGTGACCTAATAAAGGACCTCAGACTGGGTGGCTGAAACAACAGAAATATATTGTCTCACAGGTCTGGAGGCTAGAATTCGAGGAGCAAGGTGCAGGTGAGGTGGTTTCCTTCTGAGGGTTATGGAAGAGAATCGGTCCTATGCCTCTCCCCTAGGTGGTTTACTGCAATCTTTGGTATTCCTCTGCATGGAGAAGCATCTCCCTGATCTGGGCCTTCACCTTCATGTGACTTTCTCCCTGTGTGTACGTCTATATCTAAATTTCCTCTTTTTCTAAGGACACCAGTTGTATTGGATTCAGGGGCCCACCCTACTGTAGTATAACCTCATCCTAACGAATTACATCTACAAGAACTCTGTTTCCAAATACAGTCACATTCTTGGGAACCAGATGTCAAGACATCAACATATAAAGGTTGGGGGACATAATCCAACCCATACAGAGGAAACACTGGTAGGAGCTGCGTGGAAAGGGTGAGTGATGGATGCCATATGCAGCTGAGCTCACGTGAGAAAGCCCCTGGAAATTCTCAAAAACTATCATGGAGGCCTTAGAAGTAGTGGGAGGTCCCACAGAAATAAATGGAGACAAAAGATGGAAAAATACAATTTTTTACTTTTTTCCTTTTACTTTTTTTCCAGCTTTATTGGCACATAATTGACATCATTGTGTAAGTTTAAGGTATACCATGTGATGATTTCATGCATACATGCATACATACTGCCAGACATTTACCACAATAAAGTTAGTTAACACCTCCATCACTTTATATAATTACCATTTTTGCATGTGTAATGAGAACATTTAAGATCTATTCTATTAACAACCTTGAAGTATTAATAATGCAGTATTGTTAACTATAGTCACTATGCTGTACATTGTATTCCAAGGACTTACTCATCTTATAACTGGAGGTTTATATCCTTTGGCCAACATCTCCTCTTTTCCCCCCAATTCCCAGCTCCTGGTAACCACCATTCTACTCTTTGTGTCTATGAGTTTGTCCTTTTTATTTTTAAGAATTTATCTTTAAGTAACCTCTACACCCAATATAGGGCTCAAACACACAACCCTGAGATTAAGAGTCACCGCCCTACCACCTGCTCTACCAACTGAGCCAGTCAGGCACCCCAATTTTGGCATTTTTTGATTCCATAAATAAGTGAGATCCTATAATGTTTGCCTTTCTCTGTCTATTTCACTTAGTATTATGCCCTCATGGTCCATCCGTGATGTTGCAAATGGCGGTATTTCTTTCTTTCTTTCTCTCTCACTACTGAATAATCCATTATATATCTACAGCATATCATCTTTCTCCATTCATTTCCATATTTTGGTGTTTCCAGATGTTGACTATTATGAATACTGCTGCAATAATATGGGAGTGCAGATATATTTTTGAGACTGATTTTCTCTCCTTTGGATATACATCCAGAAACAGGATTGTTAGATCACATGGTAGTTCTTTATTTTTTGAGGAACCTCCATACTATTTTCCATAGTGGCTGCACGGGTTTACCTGCCTACCCACAATACACAAGGATTTCCTTTTTCTCCACATCCTTGCCAATGCCCTTTGCCCATTTCTAATCTAACTGGTTTTGCTCTTGGGTTGTGTGATTTCCTTATATATTTCGGATATTAACCCCTTATCAGCTAATTTACAAATATTTTCTCCCATTTCACAGGTTGCCTCTGCTTTTCATTGATTGTTTCTCTGATCAGAAGCTCTTTAGTTTGGTATGATCCCACTCGTTTATTTTTGCCTTTGTTGTCTGTATTTGTGGTATTAGATCCAAATACTTGTTGCAACCACTTTCAAGAACACTTTTCCCCATGTTTGCTACTAGGAGTTTCATAGTTTCTGGTTTTACGTTTAAGTCTTTAATTCATTATGAGTTAATATCTGTGGGTGGTGTAAGGGGTTTAGCTTCACTATTTTGCATGTGATTTTCCAGTTCTCCCAGCACCATTTACTGGTGAGATTATTCTTTCCCCACTGAGTGTTTTCGACTACCACATCAAATATTAGCTCACTGCACATGCAGGCATGTATCTCTGGGCTCTCTATCCCATGTGTCTAGGTACGCGTTTTAAAGATTTTATTTATTTATTTGACAGACAGAGATCACAAGTAGGCAGAGAGGCAGGAGGACGGGGCGGGACGGGGGAAGCAGGCTCCCCGCTGAGCAGAGAGCCCGATGCGGGGCTCGATCCCAGGACCCTGAGATCATGACCTGAGCCGAAGGCAGAGGCTTTAACCCACTGAGCCTCCCAGGTGCCCCTAGGTATGCGTTTTAATGACCGTATCAGATTGTTTCGATTTCTGTAGCCTTACCGTGTCGCTGGAAACAGAAAGTGTGACGCTTCCAGTTTTGTTCTCCTTCCTCATGCTTGCTTTGGCAATTTGTAGTCTCTTGTGACTATACAAATTTTAGAATTTTTTTTTCCTATTTCTGTAAAATATGCGACTGGAATTTTGAGAGGGATTACGTTGGATCTCTGGATGGCTTTGGGTACGATGCACATTTGAACAATTTTAGTTCTTCTGACCCATGGACGCTAAATATCTTTCCATTTATCTGTGTCTTCAATTTTTTTAAATCCAAGTCTTACTGTTTTCAGTATACAAATCTTCTACCTCTTCAGTTAAATTTATTCCCAAGGACTTTATTGTTTTTGATACTATTATAAATAGGATTGTTTTCTTTGTTTTTTAATTTTTTCAGATTTTTCCTTGTTAGTGTATAGAAACTCAACTGACTTCTGTATGTTTACCAGATTCGTTTATTAGTTCTAACAGGGTTTTTTGGTGGAGTCTTTAGTATTTTCTATAAATAGGATCACATCATCTGTAAACAAACAATTTTACTTCTTCCTTTCTGATGTGAATGCTTTTTAGTTCTTTCTCTTGCATGATTGCTTGGGTTAGGATTTCCAGTACTTTGTTGAATAGGACAGGCGAGAATGAGCACCCTTGTCTTGCTCCTGATCTTACAGGAAACACTTTTAATCTTTCCCCATTGAGTATCATGTTAGCCGTGGGTTTGCCATATATGGACTTTATTATGTTGAGGATACTCTGAATTTGACTTCGTATTTTACTGCCCAGGCTAGAGCACGGCACGTGTTTCATCTGCTATTCTGTTTTTTTTTTTTCATATATTTTTAAATGTTTAGGCCTCTGAATGTTTTCAAATTCATTGCAGTATATAGAATAAGGTATAAATCCAAATTAATTTTTTCCCTATCCTGATATCCAGTTATCACAATAATTTTTCTTTAGTAATGATTTGGGAAATATTTGCAGTGAGTTTCTATTGCAAAAGAAGGTCAGGAATTCTCAAAGCACCTTTATCAGCCATATCCATCCAAACCTTCCCTTCTACCACAGGTTCCCGAGGGACTTGGGACAAGAACTTAGGAACTTGGGAACCTGCTCCAAGAAATTGCAGGTCAGGAAGTACTGCTTTGATAGAACGGAGTTCATGTCCAATATTCCCAGCTTCTCCACGTGATGAAACTGAGCTAGAGCATACAGCTCGGCTCTCCGAACTAAAGCCTGACCCCAGAACCCAAGATAATACCAGTTTCTGGCCAGATACCAGATATGGCAACACAATGATGTGCAGATAGAGGACAGAGGGACTTGGCAGGCCCTGAACCCACTTAGCCAAGCAAATGGCAGGAACTTAGGTATGGAGACAGGGAGGCAGAGAGGCCCACTGAGAGCAGAATTATCAACCACCCCAACCCTGCAGCCTCTCTCCCCAGTTGTCATATTGCTTCTGTTTCACCATACATTAATTTTATAATATATGAACAATGGAATAGAATCCCCTAGGCAATTTATGTTCTTTTAACCCAGCACTGTAATGTTTTGGGTTTTATTACTTTCTAAAATGTTTCAATATGACAGAACAATTGTATGTATATAGACACATATTTTTTAATTCATATTGAATTCTTTGGTCCTCCAGGTGACTATCAAATTGTCAAGTTCGGTTTTCTATTCTGTTATAACTTCCATTGATAACGCATCAATGATGCATAAACCTATGTATTACATTCAGTTAGGAACTGTTGTCTTCTGTATTTAAAATTCTCAACTTGGAATATTATATATCTGTCCATCCATTCATTCTTATCTTTTTATTTTTTCTGTTACAATCTTATGATTTTATAAATGTTGTGTGTCTTGAGTTAATTATTAATAATTCAATATTTGCACAGACAAAAAAAAGGAATCAGTGATATTATGAATCATAAGAAATCATCTGAATGGCCAAAATATATTTCACATTATATTTAGTCTTTGTCTGTGATTTGTGACTCAGAACACCCAAAACTGTTGGAATCTCCTGAGCTGATAAGAGAAACAGGGATGGTTTTTGTCACAATATTTGGTCTTTGTCCTTAGTTCTTGAAATTACTTTAGAGCCATCATGGTGAAATGGATGTCTTATTTATAAGAAGTGCCTTTCCACCACAGCTGGGTTTATGCTACTGAGGTGACTTTTGGAAAGCCCCTAAGGATGGGGGCTTGTTGTTGTGGGGGGAAACAATCTTGTGATTATAAGGTTGGAACCTTCAGTCCCACCTCTCTCTCCACTTCAAAGGAAGGGCGAGGTGCTGGAATTTGAGTTCAACCACCAATGGCCAGTAATTTAATCAGTCATGCCTACTTAACGGAGCCTCCATAGAAACCCAGAATGACATGGTTTGGAGAGCTTCTGGGTTGGTGAACTTGGTACAGAGAGAGTAGCATGCCCAGAGAAGGCAGAGACACTCCACACCCCTTCCAACATACTTTCCCTTTGCATTTCTTCCATCCACCTGTTCCTGAGTTATATTTTTTTATAATAAACCAGTAATCTAGTAGATAAAATATTTCTTTGAGTTTTTTGAATGACTCTAGCAAGTTAATCAAACCCAAGGCTGGAGTGGAGGTATGGGAACCTCCAGTCTATAGCCCTTCAGTGGGAAGCACAAGTATCAACCTGGGCTTACAGCAGACATCTGACTTGGAGGGTGAGGGACGATCTTGTAGGACTGTAGCCTTTAACCTGTAGAATCTGATGCTGTCTCTGGGTAGATAGTTTGAAACCAAACTGAATTCTAGAATACCAGCTGATGTCTTGAGAATTACTTATTTGTGTGTAATCCTCCATCCTTATACAGACACACACACATGTACATGCACACATGCATAGATTAGAATTGGATACAGAATCCAAATTATCATTTCATTATCATTGTATATTTTAGCACTATGGCATTCACATGTACAAATAATCTTGCATAGTTATTATATATATATATAATTATAAGAACTTATTGCCTCTGATAATTTTTGATAGAGTCCTTTGCATTTTCCAACAATAGACTCATAAAACATACAAAATTAAAATGTTCATTTCTGTATTTTCTTTGTAACTTGTTTTTCCTTCTCAACTATCATCAGAAGTCTGGGGCACCTGGGTGACTCAGCTGGTTAAGCATTTGCCTTCAGCTCAGGTTACAATCACAGGGTTCCTGGATTGAGCCTTATGTTGAACTCCCTGCTCAGTAGGGAGTCTGCTTCTCCCTCTGTTCCTCCCCCTGCTTGTGCTCTCTCTCTCTCTCAAATAAATAAAATCTTTTAAAAGAAACTATCATCAGTATTTTTGAATGGTAACTGAGGCGTGTTTTCTTTCTTTTTTTTAAATTTTATTTTTATTATTTTGTAAAGATTTTATCTTTAAGTAATCTCTACACCCAACATGGGACTCAAACTCACAACCTGGAGATCAAGAATCACATGCTCCACTGACTGAGCCAGTCAGGTGTCCCCCTCTTTTTCTTTTTTTTTTTTTTTAAGGCACATTTTATTGTGTGTGTGGTTTTTTTTAAGTTTGTTTATTTTTTAGTAATCTCTACACCCAATGGGGGCTCAAACTCACAACCCCAAGATCAAGAGTCACATGCTCTTCTGACTGAGCCAGCCAGGTGCCCCTTGTTTGCTTTTTAATAAGATTATGTCTGAGGGGTCTGGCTGGCTTAGTCGTTAGAGCATGTAGCACTTGATCTCAGAGTTGTGAGTTCAAGCCCTATGTTGGGTATAGAGTTTACCTAAGAAAAACAAAAAAAACAAAAAAAAAATTTTTAAAGACTATGTCTATCTTAAATTTAGCATTTTTATAATTTCTACAGTTTTTAAGATCAAATGGAAAGAACAATATGTGATTAACTATTAGAAATTCAAATGCTGAACACAGCAGCAGTTTTTCATTTCTTTTATTTCTTTTTTTTTTTTTTAAGATTTTATTTATTTATTTGTCAGAGAGAGAGAGGGAGAGAGAGCAAGCACAGGCAGACAGAATGGCAGGCAGAGGCAGAGGGAGAAGCAGGCTCCCTGATGAGCAAGGAGCCCGATGTGGGACTCGATCCCAGGACGCTGGGATCATGACCTGAGCCGAAGGCAGCTGCTTAACCAACTGAGCCACCCAGGCGTCCCGATTTTCATTTCTTTTAATAAATTAGAAATAATTTACTCTCTAAAGAGTAAGTATTTGGGACATACCTCTGGAATCACCAAATTTGGGGGCCATTAATTACTTTCTCTACCTGAAGTCTTCGAGAATAATATAGTCTATGAATGGGGGGATGGGAGTCCTTTTTGTGGGGTATAAGTAGGTTGGCAGATCACATGAGTGATGAGTCATTGGCCCCCAGAGCATTATCTTCAGAAAATACTCCCATTCCGTCATTCAGGCCATCCATTCTGTAGCTTTTCTTTTCCCTGTTCCTTCTCCTATTGTCCTTAGAAATGGCCCAAGAAGCTGTAACCTGCAGAAAGACAGACACAGAGAGGCAATGGCAGCCAAAGGAAGACACAAATTGGATAGAAGATTAAGGGTAGAAAATAGAAAGTTTCTTGGGACTGTCAGAGCTTCCAAGGAGAGACACATACTCAGCCCTTTTCCGATATTAACTTCATTTTATATAGTATCCTAGTACCGGCTCGGAAGCTTTCAGAGACTGAAAATTAATTCATGAAATACTGCCGAACTCAGGAAGCCAAGAATTGCCTCGTGAGGAGGGTGTGTCTGTGAGGAAGGTTAACAGATAAAAAGCCGTTGCCACCCTTTGCTGACAGTCCCAGGACATTATCCACTCACGCTTTATCAGTGCCATCCTGACAATCCCACTTACTCATTGCCTGAGCTAGCTTTCCGAGGCTCCAGCTGCTTTAGGGTGTAACAGGCCACCATCATTAAGGTTTATGGTGACTGAGTCATGGCCCAGGGAAGGGACATCACCCAGGAAACATAAGTTCTTGAGGACTTAGGGATGACTTTTGTTTTGTTTGTTATGCAATCATCAGAAGATGATGACAAAAACTTAAATCCTTCTGTTGTGATATGTAGAGTAAGAACTCAAGTAAACCCAAAAAGATCATGTCATTTTTGAAAATCCTTAGAAAAGGAAAATTTTTAAAACCCCACTAACTAACTCAACACTAGACTATACACACGTGAGGTAGTTATATGAAAGATGCACACGATTCCTTTTTTTAAAGCTTCTCTTTACAGTTTAGACATTCTAATGTAGTTACTGGAACACATGCAAAGAACCTCATCACATAAAAAATTAAAAAGGAGGGGCGCCTGGCTGCCTCAGATGGTGGAACGTACGACTCTTGATCTTAGGATTTTGAGTTCAAGAGTCACGTTGGGCATAAAGCTTACTTCAAAGAAAATTAGATAAGAAATATTGTACCTTCTCCCTCTTCCTCCTGCTCCTGCCCATGTATGCTTTTCCTAAGCTTCTGGGAGATCTGTCTGTGCTTTGTTCATGAGGGTGGCTGGAGAGGGGGTCTTCCCTTGAACATCTCAAGATATTCTTTCAGAAGCAGCGATGGTCATCAGCTTTGGGACAAAAGGGCTTTACTGAGTTTTAGAACCTGGAACCCAGGCCTTAAATCTTAAGGAGGTCAAGAGCAGTGAGAAGCAGAGATGACAAAGGCCTCAGGTCCAAGGTCTTAACGTTGAGCTGGCAAGTCAAATACATTCCTTGGTAAAGCAGATTCCTCAGTCTGAGGAACCTCTTTGTAGTCTTGGTCAAATTTTGAGGCAGATGTTTTACCTCACATTTTCAAACTACTGATTCTGCTAATAAATTTTGCTATGTAGGGCATGAGGAGGGTGTCCCCATACCACCAAGCAATGATCTGATACCAGCTGGGTGTCCTACCACTCAACTCAATTCTGACACTATCTACCTGGCTATAGATCAGAGGTTCCAACGACTGCCTCCTGAAGTTTGATTAATTTGTTAGAGTGGCTTAAAGAACTCAAACATTTTACTTACTAGATTATCAGTTTATCATGAAAGAACATAAGTCAGGAACAACCAGACAGAAGAGATGCATAGAGCAAGGAGTAGGGAAGGGGCCCAGAGCTTCCATGCTCCCTGAACCCACCAGTCTCCCCCACCTCCACATGTTCACCAGCCTGTAAGCTCTCCAAACCCTGTCCTTTTGAGTTTGAATGGAGGCTTCATCACATAAGCATGACTGAGGAAATCATTGGCCACTGGTGACTGATTCAACCCCCACCATGCCCAGAAACCAGAATAGGGCTGAAACTACCTAATCTTCATTGGTTCCCCTGGCAACCAGCGCCTATCCCTATTTTTCCAAGATCACCTCGTTAGCAGAGCAAAAGACACCTTTCCTGCTTTCATCATGTAGGAAATTCTGGGATTTTAGGACCTCTGTGGCAGGAACCAGAGGAATAGCAAATATGTATTTCTTATTACCAATCATTATATCACTACATACTTCCCAGTATAATTTCTTTTCTGTTTGTTCTAGGGCTGATTTGGTTTGGCTCTACTTGATAGTTGACCCCCTCAAAGATTTCCATGCAGTTTCTCTGTTAGATACGGATCTTAAAAGATAGTTTAGATGTGCCATCAACCATTGCTGAGGTCCAATCAGCCACCTGCGGCCCCCCCCATGCACACAGCAGAATGGAGGAAGCACAAGGTGAAGGACAGTTCATCTAATTCTAGAAATGATATCTATTCTCTGCCAAATAAGGATAGTGTGGTGTCTAAATGGGGTTATCTCAGGCACCTGGCTGGCTCAGTCGGTTCACCGTCTGTCTTCAGCTCAGGTCACCTGGGATCATGACCCACATTGGGCTCCCTGCTCAGCGGGGAGTCTGCTTCTCCCTCTCCCTCGCCCCTCCCCTCTGCTCTCTCTCCCTCAAATAAATAATCTTAAAAAAAAAAATAACTTAAACTCTAAAAAAAAGGGGGGGGGGTGTTTTGATCATATGAGGACCCCCATATGGGATGATGACAGGTGGAAGCCAGTGGCAAAGAATTCACCTGAGGCAGAACAAAAGAGACAGAAGTTGACTGAATCAACTGCAAGGAAGCAGCAGGCAGGACCCCCCCGAGGAGAAGCTGTCTGCCCCAGGCAGTGGTGGGGCCGATTTTTAAAGAAGGAAGGTGAGGAGGTAGGAGGACCTACGGAATGTCCCTTTTTCCGTAACTGTGCCTGGTTGTGAGTAGCCCATTGTTAAGTTAGGGCCTATGGAAATCTCCATGTGGGTCCCCTGATGGACCAGTCTGGGTTCTGCCAAGTGGTTGCTATGGGCCCTTTCTACATTCCACTGCTCAAGGCTGTTTGACAGAAAGTGGCCCTCACAGATAATATTACCTATCACAATGATTCTTTTGAGAATTAAATATATAAAACACCTTACACAGAACCTTGAGTAAGGCCACCCCCAAAATGTTAGTTCCCTTTATCTGACCAATTGGAAAGTCCGTTCTTCTTCCGATCCTGCTAATCTCTAAGGTCCCGGAAGTTTATGAGCTATCCATCTCCGGCGGGCCTGTTTCTGCTTCCTGGGTTGATCTGAAATGAGCATTTATGTAGCCAACGATAGATTATATATAATATATTATATGTAATATGTAATTTATGTGTGCGTGGGTGTGTGTATTAAATACAATTTGGACCTACTATAGCTATGCAGTATTGTTGGGGAGGAAGAACTTCCTCTGCCCTGTAGTCCTTCCAGCTGGATGTAGAGTCACATTAACATGAGATAGGTTACCAGGAGAAAATCAAATTTAAGAGGCGGGCTTCGTTTGTTAGGCGTCCACATGGCACTGAGACACTGAGGCAACATGAAGCTAAGGAAAAAGGTAGGGGCCCACGGTGAGAGGAGACATTTAGAAAAATAAGATTGTTCCATTATGCAGCTGAGTTTCTTTGGTAAGAGGGGGGGCCATTGTTAATAGTTCTGTTCCTGTTGCAGGCTTTCCTTTCCAGTGTAGATTTAGGCAGTTATGGGGGAGGCAGACAGCTTTTTCTGCATCTGTTGGGTGTTCATTACTTTTAAGTCAAAATAATCTTTATGCCAAAGTGGGACAAGTTGGGGCAGTCTTCCCTGAGCCCTTACAATATTAATGAACGGCATTTTACCGAAGTGTATGTATACCTGCTTATTCCCTTGTTTTTCTGATATATTCATGTACTACATATGAATAATATGATTATATTCACATATAAGAAATGGGAAGAATTGCCTCTATTTGTCTTAGAATAAAAAATACAAGATGGGGGATGCCTGGGTGTTTCAGCTGGTTGAGCGTCTGCCTTTGACTCAGGTCATGATCCCAGGGTCCTCGGATCGAGTCCCACATCCAGCTCCTTGCTCAGCAGGGAGCCTGCTTCTCCCTCTCCCTGCCACTCCCCCTGCTTGTGCACACTCTCTTTCTAATAAGTAAATAAAGTATTTTTAAAAATACAAAATGCTCAAAAATTATCTCTATCTCAATTTGGGAACCCTTGATTATGGAGCAGTCACAGCTTGCCCATGACTTGGTAGCATCGATCAACCAAGAACCACGCTGTGGGAGGCCTGTAAAGCTTGCAACACAAATGGTCAAGATTCTGTGCAAAAACACAACAATAAAATCAACCCTTAAAGGGCTAAATTTTCTTAAGCAGGATTTTTACAAACTGCCATGAACATGGACTTTGAGGAAAGGCACATACACAACTGCAAAGCTGCTAATTAGACACTTACAAAAAAAATGCTCTTGGGGTGCCTGGGTGGCTCAGTGGGTTAAAGCCTCTGCCTTCGGCTCCGGTCATGATCTCAGGATTCTGGGATCGAGCCCCACATCGGGCTCTCTGCTCAGCAGGGAGCCTGCTTCCTCCTCTCTCTCTGCCTGCCTCTCTGCCTACTTGTGATCTCTGTCAAATAAATAAATAAAGTCTTAAAACAAAACAAAACAAAACTGCTCTTAACTAATCCCCTTGCTCCTCCAGCCAGTTTAGGGAAAATAACCCATTATCCTCCAAGACACTTCCTCCTGCCTCCTTACCCTCTCTCTTCTTACCCTCCCTTTGTATTCCCACTTCTTTTTTTCTTTTTTTTTTTTTTATTTGACAGAGATCACAAGTAGGCAGAGAGGCAGACAGATAGAGAGAGAGGGGGAAGCAGGCTCCCTGCAGAGCACAGAGCCCGACATGGGGCTCGATCCCAGGACACTGGGACCATGACCTGAGCCGAAGGCAGAGGCTTTAACCCACTGAGCCACCCAGGTGCCCCTGTATTCCCACTTCTAACAATAGCAGCTCTTGCTTACAAAGTGCTGGTGATGTACTAAGAACTGCCTAAAGCACTTCACATACACCAGATAGTCTAATTGTTGCAACAACATTCTGAGAAAAGCATTGTTATTGCTCAGTAGAGAGGTGGGGAAATTAAGGCAGAGAGAGTTGAAGTAGTCTGTGCAGGGTCATACAATGAGTATGGGGTGGGATGTGAGCCTAGACAGTCTGGCTCCTGAACTGCATCCTTACCCAGCAGCATGGGGGGAATACTGTCTCTTCCGTTGCTAAAGGGACTACCTACAACTTTTTTATTCCAGGTTTGTCTGAGACAAGGAAAGCCTACTGTTCATAGTCATTTCTTTTTCTTTTTTTTCTTTTATTTATTTTAGAGAAAGAGAATGCAAGCTGGGGGAGAGGCAGAGGGAAAAGAAGAGAGAGAATCTCAAGCAGACTCCCCATTGAGCACGGAGCCTGCCACGGGGCTCGATCCCATGACCCTGAGATCATGACCTGAGCTGAAACCAAGAGTCAGACACTTAACCAACTGTGCCACCCCAGCACCCCATCTGTGGTCTTTTCTGACAGCACTCTTCACCCTCAAAAGTACCCTGTTTAGATAATAAATTTTATTTATTATTATAATTATATTATTATTAATAATTATACTATTATTAATATATTAATAATTTTATTATTATTTTAATGCTACCTACTTTGCATAGCTACTATTTGTTGAGTGCCCACTGTGCACCAATTTCCCACATAAATTTACCACCAAATGAAATTACCACATTTAAACCACACAAAAATTCCCATATGTAGTAAATGTCCCTATTTTATGGCTGAGGAAATTGAGGCTCAGAGATATTGGGAAAGTGTTCTAAAATTACTAAGTCCTATTTACTGAGCCAGGATTGCAATCCAGGTCTGTCTTTTACAAAAGTTCATGTCTTTAACCACTATCCTAACTTTGCCCCTTCTGAAAGGCAAGCAGCCAAGAAAAATCATCGAAAAGGCCACTAACCAGGGTGTCTGTGTGGCGCAGTCTGTTAAGTGTCTGCCTTCAGCTTAGTCATGATTCCAGAGTCCCAGGATCAAGCCCCATGTGGGGCTCCCTGCTCAGTGGGGAGTCTGCTTCTCCCTCTCTGTCTGCCCCTCCTCCTGCTTTTTCTCACTCACTCTCTCTCTCAAATAAATAAATACAATGTTTAAAAAAATAAATAATAAATAAAATGTCACTAGCTATGAAAAGGAAAGTCTCCCATTACTCCCTGCATTTCACTTGTGCAGCTGTTCTTTTTTTTTTTTTTTTAGATTTTATTTATTTATTTGACAGAGATCACAAGTAGGCAGAGAGGCAGGCAGAGAGAGGAGGAAGCAGGCTCCCCACCGAACAGAGAGCCCAATGTGGGGCTCGATCCCAGGACCCTGGGATCATGACCTGAGCCGACGGCAGAGGCTTTAACCCACTGAGCCACCCAGGCGCCCCTTGTGCAGCTATTCTTAAAGGGTGGCTCGTCAACCCCTAACAACCTCTCAAATCCTTTCATGGGGTCATGGAGATAAAAATATTGTCATATTAATACTAAAATGTTATTTGCCTCTTCTATGGTGATATTTGAACTTCTGGGACAAAAGTATTTGTGAGTCTATAATGAGATGCCACCTTACACCCACTAGAACTGTTATAATTTTTTTGAATGGAAAATCGGTGCACCTGGCTGTCTCAGTCTGTAGAGCATCCGACTCTTGATCTCAGGGATCATGAGTTCAAGCCCCACCTTGGGTGTAAAGATGACGTTTAAAAAAAAAACAACAACAAAAATAGAAAATAACAAATCTGGTGAGGATGTAAAGAAATTGGACCCCTCACGCATTGCTGGTGGGAATGTAAAATGGTGTAGCTGTCATGGAAAGCATATGATAATTCCTCAAAAAGTTAAACATAAAATTGCCATATGACTCACCAGTGCTACTCCTAGATACATTCCCAAAAGAACTGAAAATAGATGTTCAGGGGCACCTGGTTGACTCAGTTTGTAGAGCGTGCAACTCTTGATCTCAGGGTCATAAGTTTGAGCCCCACACTGGACAGAGAGATTACTTAATAAAAAGTATTAAAAAATAGATGTTCAAACAAAAACTTGTACACAAATGTTTGTAGCAGCATTATTCACAATAGCTTAAAGGAGGAAACAACCCAAATGCTCATCAGCTGATTGATGAATGGATAAAAAGTGTGGTATATTCATACAATGGAATATTATTCAGCTGTAAAAAGGAATGCTGGACAATTCTAAAGACCACAGTGAAACCTTGAACATCTTATATTAGGTGAAAGAAGCCAGACACAAAGGTCACATATTGTATGATTCCATTTATACAAAATGTCCAGACTAGGCAAATTCATAAAGACAGAAAGCAGATGAGTGGTTGCCAGGCGCTGGGGGGGGGAAGAGGGATAATAACTGCTTAGTGGATAATTTTCTTCTGGGGGTAATGAGAATGTTCTGGAACTAGAGAATGGTGGTGATTGTATAACATTTTAAATGTACTGTGTCACTTTAAAATGGTTAAACGGCGAATTTTATAATTTAAAAAAAAATTTCTATGGTTTTTTTCAAGATTTATTTATTTATTTTAGAGAGAGAGAGAGATGGGGGGAAGGGCAGAGGGAGAGAGACTCAAGCAGACTCCCCACTAAGTCCAGAGCTTGACTCAACTCAGGGCTCAGTCTCATGACCCTGACATCACAACCAGAGCCAAAACTAAGAGTCAGATGCCTAAAACCAAGAGTCAGACCACCCAGGAGACCCTGTATTTAATTTTTATTTTTTAAAAGATTTCATTTATTTATTTGAAAGAGAGAGAGAGAGCGCACAAGAAGGTAGAGGGCAGAGGGAAAGGGAGAAGTAGACTTCTCCTCAGCAGGGAGCCTGATGCAGTACTCAACCCCAGGACCTTGGGATCATGACCTGGGCCAAAGGCAGAGGCTTAACCAACTGAGCCACCCAGGTGCCCCTAGTTTACAAATTTCACCACAATAAAAAAATTAGGAGCAAAAAGTAATCATGGGTAAAACTGGGGTATCTTAACACAAATCAAGGCAGCCGTACCAGACCGTCACTGGAAGTCATTGTAATTTTCACTGTTGTACATTCATAGTAAATAAATACAGAAATTCATAGTAAATAAATACAGAATTTTAAAGCCAGTTTTACTTAAGAATGTCCCTAATGAAGCAGTAGACATTATTAACTTTATGAAAGCTTAACCATTGAGTATACATCGTTTTTATATTTAAGTATAAATTTTAAAAGAACAAATTATATATATGTTACATTTATATATACTTATACATAATTTATATAATAATATATAATAGAATTTATATATTACATTTCTGTATAGCTAGGTATACATATTTATATCTAAATAAGTATATATTATATATAACATATGCATTATATGTTATATTTAATATATAATTATAACCATATATATCTATGTACCTTTATATATGAAAATTGTAATACCCAGAGTAAGGACTATAAGAGCTACACAAAGAGATGCACACAGAAACACTACAGATAAATGGATAGATGGATAAAGATAGACGTTCAATATCATTAGTCATTAGGGAACTGCAAATTAAAACCACAATGGGAGATCACTACACACTTCTCAGAATGGCTAAAATAAAAATAGTGACGAGTGAAAGAAACCAATCTGGAAAGGCTGCACACTGTATGATTCCAACTCAATGACATTCTGGAAAAGGCAAAACTCCGGAGGCAGTAAAAAGATGAATGATGGTCAGGAGTTAAGTGAAGGGAAGATGAGTAGACAGAACACAGAAACATTTTTCAGGTGGTGAAACTATTCTGTAAGATATTCTAATCAGTGAATCCATGTTACTATCCATCTGTGCAAACCCATAGACTATACCACACCAACAGTGAATCCTAATGGAAAGTATTGACAACAATGAATTTACCACTCTGCTGATGCTGACAGTGGGAGAGGCTGTGGGTGTGTTGGGGAGAAGGGGCATATGGGAACTCTGTACTTTCTGCTCAGCTTTGCTGTGAATCTAAAAGTACTCTAAAGGAATAGCTTATTTTTAAAAAAAGATACTAAAATACAAAAAGGTGGTAGATACGCAGAGAAACTGGATTACTCATATGCTGCTGCCGGAAGTATAAAAGAGGACAGCCCCTCTGCAAATCACTTTGGCAGTGTCTTAAAAACTAAACATGCAATTACCATATGACCCAGCAATTGCTATTCTGGGCGTGTATCCCAGAGAAATGAAGACTTATGTGTCTGTAAAACCTGTCCATGAATGTTTACAGCAGCTTTATTTTTAATAGCCCCAAACTGGAAACAACCCAAATGTCCTTCAACAATGAATGGTTACACTGTGGTGAATGCATACCGGGAACAGTACTAGGCAATAAGATGAACAAACTAGTGTATATACAATCTGGAGGACTCTAAGAGAATCATGCTGAGTTTAAATTAAAAAAAAAAAAAAAAAAGCTATGCCCAAAGGTTCTATAGTGCATGATTCTGTTCATGTGACATTGTTTTTAAATGACAAAATGACAGAGATGGAGAACAGATTAATGGTCACCGGGCATTAAACAGCAGGTGTGAACAATAGGCAAATGGACTGGTTATTTGAAGGCAACTTGAGGCATCCTTGTGGTAATGAAAATGTTCTGTATTTTGGTTGTAACACTGTAGATAATCTGGCTGTGACATTATACCATAGCATTGCGAGGTGTTCCCATGGAGAGAACCTTCAAGAAGGGTACAGGGATCTCTCTCTGTTGTTTTTATCTTTATTTTTTTAATAACTACATGTGAATTGATAATTATCTTAAAATAAAATTTGAATTAGAAAAATTGACTGAAGTGAGCCTATCACTACCAGGAAGACAGTATTTGTTGCCAATGATAAGAGTTAAGCTTTCAAGCAAAAATCCAAATTTTAGAAAATTTGCTTTTGCCACCATGAGTATCAACTTCCCAAGACTTAAAGACTTTTTTTTATAAGATCAGTAGTGATATTAACTAATGTCATATTTTGATATGGTATAATAAATGTGCCACAAGCTGTAAGCGACGCATAACTCAGCGAACCAGGAAGGTATTTTCTAAATGATCAATACACAATATTACAAAATCACGCATAGATGAAAGATCCATCCTGATCCTAGACGGAATACAAAAGTTTGTTGATACTTTCTCAGATTCCAGCTGCAGCTAAACTTTAAACAAAGCATTCAAAAAGACTATCCAAAATTACCTGAAAAGCTATTTAAATACACCTCCCATTTCCAATTACATACCTGTGTGAGGCTAGATTTGCTTTGTATCCTTCAATGAAAATAACGTATCACAACAGACTGAATGCGGACACATATGGGAGAATTCAACTGTTTTCTATTAAGCCAGACGTTAGGGATTTGCAAAAAAGTATAAAACGAATCTAAATTTTCTTGTTTTGAAAAACAGTTTTTTTCTTAAAAATATTATTTATGCTAACATGTAAACATTGGGCTTATTATTTATTAATGATTAAGAAATACATAGCTTTCCAGGGGCGCCTGGGTGGCTCAGTGGGTTAAGCCGCTGCCTTCAGCTCAGGTCATGATCTCAGAGTCCTGGGATCGAGCCCCGCATCGGGCTCTCTGCTCGGCAGGGAGCCTGCTTCCTCCTCTCTCTCTGCCTGCCTCTCTGCCTACTTGTGATCTCTCTGTCAAATAAATAAATTAAAAAAAAATCTTTAAAAAAAAAAAAAAAAGAAATACATAGCTTTCCATTTTCCTAGTTTGAATTTCTAATAACATAAGTACTGACAAATGTGATATTCACAAGCAAAAGCCCTTTGGGTCCCTCCATCACTTGTAAGAATGTGGAGGCTCCTGAGACTGAGAGCTTTGAGAAGCACTGTTTTGGGAGTTAAAAGTTTTCTAGTTGATTGCAGTCACATGTTCAAACAAATTCTAAACCCAGCTCATGTTCTGAAGAGTCTGTAGAAGAAAATAAGAGAGTAGCCAGCTTTGGCCAGAGGGGCAACATGTTCCCGGAGAGAGAGGGAGCTGTCCTACTACCCCTCCTTACACTGGCATGGGACCACACACAAATGCTGAGACAGCATGTAGATCATTTCCACTGGGTGTTTCCAGTGGGTACCCAGGAGATCACTTGTGAGGCCACTGCCCTTGGCCCCCAAGGGAAGGATCAGTAATTTGGAAAGCTATCCCTAATTATTGTGCTACTTTTTATGGATGATATTATACTTCTCCAGGAGCCTGAATTGCTTCCCTTCTTTTAAAAGCAAGAACACAAACATTTCAGCAATTAGACTTTCACCAAAAAATGATTTATAGTATATCCAGCCCTTTACAGAGAAGATCCATTTATAGGAGAACAAGGAAGTTGGAATAGATTCTAGGTGAAATCCATGATGAAGAATCCTTTTTAATTTCATTTGCTGGCCATGTTGTTGAGTTGATCTTCAAAATGCATGTTGCTAAAAGGGGAAAGAACAATTGATGATTTAATTTCTAAATTTAAAGACCATCATTTCAATGAATCACAGTGAAGCAGTCTCATTTTTAAATGAGGTGCCATCAACAGGCTCCTGGCATCCCTGCCTGCTGTGGGGCTGCCCCAGCCGGGTCTCCACGAAGAAGCCCTGGCCTGTCTGGCTGGCCTAATTCAGATGCTACACCGTTACAACGAGCACACCCTGCAGCCTCAGAAAGAAAGGCGTTCTGATTTAAGACCTAAAGTAGATCTGGAGATTCTGTTTTCCGTGAATTAATTGTAGAAATGTTTAGACTGGAGGATTTGTAAGTTGATTTCTTGCTCTTGGGAATATGGCGGTTAGGGGTGTGTGTGCTTGCGTGTGTGCATGTGCGCGCACGTGTGTGTGTGTGTGGTGTTACTTAAAGGCCCTACCCTGTCCCTAATACTCTAATAATTCTTCTCTTTCTTGATTTAACTTCCTTCTTTCTCTCTCTTCTCTTTATCATTTTCTTCAACTCCTTCCAATATTGGCTTCATAAGTCAGCCCTTTTAATAGCGCGTATGTTTTCTAATTTCTAGAAGAATAACCTGGCAGTCCTGTCTATTCACTAATGTGTCCTCTCTTCCCTAACCACTACTCCAACCCTCAAGTGCACCCCTCTTGGCCCAGGGCACTGTGCTTGCAGGTACGGCTTTTATCAGGTTGTCCTACCAGATCATTGGCCAGTCTGTCCTTTTTACTTTGAGTCATAAAGTAAACCAGAAATACTTGTTTGTTTGAAACAAACACAACAAAACACCTACATACATTTTAAGTACTTTTCTAATAAGCTTGAGAAGTAACTGAGCCGTGCTTTGTGATTAGCTGTAAATACTTCCTGTTGTTGAAGAAATGCAACAGCAGTGTATGCAAATAAAACTATTTCCTTACTGCTCGTTATAATTGTCCATCTTCTGACTAACTTCATAAACAAATTTAGTGCCTCAATACCAGTTTGTCCACTTCAAAAAATTAGAATTGTAAAATATAGTATGACTTGAATTGCCATTTTTCTTCAGAAAATATGTACTTGATTTAGTTAATTGCAGTATTTCTAGTTTCCGAGATACCCTCATTGGGCACATTTTTTCTTTAGTTTTGCGAGTCGTTTCCAGAAACTCTATTTTGAATGAAATAGACCTGGAAGAATTTTATAGCTTCACTTTTAAACAATGTTCAGATTTGACGCCATTTTCCTTGGGCTCTTTCATGTGTAAGACGAGGAGTCTGTGTGCTCTACTCCTGCATATGTAGTGGGTGCTGGGGTTCACTGCTTAGTCCTGCCCTTCAAAATAAAGGCTTTCTTGCCGGACATGCCCTTGCCACGAGGGGCCTTCCCTCACCCAATTGTCCACTCCCTCCCAGGGGGCAACTGCAATCCAATGGCTATGATGCTGGGAGTACATTGGCTTTGTCTAAATTCTGGAGAGTATCCCAGCTCTGTAGCAGGGCCAAGGCCTCAGCTGCAATGCTATCCCCATGTTCCATGTACCCTCACTCTCTGCCCTGTCTATCTTCCCGTATTCTGTTACTCTGTGCTCCCAGGAGCACTCTCTCTGGGGAACCAGTCTCAAACAAGGTAGTTTCAAGAATCTATTGCCATTTTAGAGACCTTCTGAGACAAGACTTTAAACTCTCTACTTGAAAATCTTGCCTTAGAGTTAGTTACTGCACATGGAGCCGGATCAATTGGAACCTTTGTTAATAGAAAAGCCTCAAACAGCTCGGCACCCCCTTCCTACAATCCTGAGCTGAACCACTCCCAAAAGACCTTTAGAGCAAAAACTCTTATAGTTCACCTGTCCCCTCTATCAGGAAGGTTGGGGTTAGAGGCAAAATCACTTTTGCCCTTCAGAAGGGTCACAGACCCTCATCCTCAAAAAAGTCTACAACCATACACAATTTTGGATATAATTCCAGGAGGATATGAACTTCTTCCCAAAATCCCTCATGGACTCCAATTTAAGAACTATTGACCTGGGCGCCTCAGTGGTTAAAGCCTCTGCCTTCGGCTCAGGTCACCATCTCAGGGTCCTGGGATCGAGCACCACATCAGGCTCTCTGCTCAGCGGGGAGACTGCTTCCCCCTCTCTCTCTCTGCCTGCCTCTCTGCCTACTTGTGATCTCTGTCAGATAAATAAACAAATAAAATCTTAAAAACAACAAAAAAACTGTTGACCTTACATGAAGGTAATAGGAACTCATGGTTTCAAAGCTGTTATCCAGCATAGAAAATAAAGAGGTTCTTTTTTAAGCATATAAGAAAGTCCTAATTCCTCTTCATATGATTTCATCGAGAGGATTTGAATCGCCAAATATGAGACTCGACTTACATTTTCCAGAGATAAATCTGCCGTATTTGAACGTGTCCTTTTTTGATATTTCTTCCTGATGCAATAGACAGTGACAAGAGTGACTATCAGCATCAGGGCAAACATAGCAGCAGTGGAAGATGCAGCAATGACAATGGTGTCCTGGGTGGAGCCTCTCTTCTCACACCTCTTCCCCATGTACCACCAGTCTTCCCCTGACAGACACCTGCACATTGGAATGTGACCAGAGTTATGAGTTGATATTTCAGTCAACATTCAGGTCACTGATATATGGAACTCAACCAGATGGGAATGGTTATACCAGCTCCAGGAGACCAAGCAAGGCCAGTGGAAAAGAAATGGGATTACTGCTCAAAACAGTGGCCCTAAGGTGGGAAGGAAGGTGATGTAGATAATGGAGAAAATTAAGTTCTAATGTGTCAGTCTCTCCACATCCCCCCTGTACCCCTTGGCCAAGCTCATCCCAGAATGACAGAGGACTATCTCCATCTAGAAAACAAGGACAGTCCCACTTCACCACACCAGACTGTTGTGAGGACTTCATAAGACATATATCTCATGAGGACTTTTTCAAGCAATTACAACATAATGTACTATTTCTTCATAAATAATTTTACCATTCTTCTGGCTACCCAAAGTCCCAAATGGAGAGCAAAAAATAAATATCCCATGAACGGTTTTGAGATGAGAACCAACGGACCATTCATGTATGTGATCAGTGTTTGACACTACACTACGGAAAGAATAAAATTTCTAACAAGAGAACGGGGAGATCTCATCCAAGTGGCCCCTTACCTGCACTCGGCTTTCCCATTCTGGACAATGCAGATGCCATCGTTCTCGCATTTGAAGTTCATGCAAAGGTCATTGATGACAGAGGTTGGGCTTGGCGGGCTTGGCTGAACTTGTGTAGAATTAAGGTGGGAAATGTCTAAGGAGGGCAGAGGGAGCGTATGGATGGAAATCAGTTTGACTTTAGCATTTGGTCTTTAAGTTTCAAAATAGATGCTTAGATTTCACAGGCAGTAAAATAATAAGTCAAAATCTAAATGCAAATGGAAGCTGGGCCAGCCCGTGGGGCTGTCACCTGAACTCCACGCTTGCCTGGGCCTAGGCTTGCCTGAGCTACAGGGGGCCCAACCCCTTAAAACCCACCCTCGAGGGACAGCACTGCAAGGCAGTTGATGGATTTGCCCAAGGTCACAGGTCTCTTGCTGGAGGGAGCAGGCCGGGGGATATTCGACACAAGCTACCAGGTCCCCCCAAACAACCAGGGCTCTATTCTTTGCAGTGCATCTGCTGCTTCTCCTCCAAACAGGGTTGAACTGAACTGATGAACATGGGACTTCTTCCCTGGTACAGAAGATGATCTTTCCCTCGACACAGTTATTCTTGAATAACTTTTTCCAAGAAGTATCGTCTAGATTTCCTCTAATTGACATTGACATAAAAATTTCAAGAGTTTTAATTGCACCACCTTTCATCACAAACAAGATGCTGATTTACTGAGATGGAACTGGGTCTTTCATAGTAAATGAGTTATAATGGTGCCACATAAAACATGGAAACTACGTATTCCTGGAAAATGTATTTATTAGCTGCCATGGGTAAGGAATTTTAAAAGGCAATAGATTAATACTACTACTGACAAAATATATGTGTGTGTGCTTATATAGGACACATAAAAATATACATGCATGCTTGTGTGCTCACATGTGCTCACATGCTTGTGTGTTCACATATACATATATGTGTATATATATGTATATGTATTCAAAAAACACAATAAAGACAATTCATTTCCAGTTAATTTCATGTTCTTGTCTGATTTTCCTACTTCTGGAACCCCAGAGTATAATTTTATGGTACGATAGCTATACTTTCACTTGTTTCTAAAGATTTCTGGCGTAGATTTTCCATGGCTCCATGTGGTGGTAATTAAGTTATTTATCCTGGAATGGTCACTGTTTTCATTTACATTATTTTCATATTGTTCTTGATTCATACCAAAAAAAAAAAAAATCCCACTAATGCCCATTTGCCCCATACCTACAAGTGGAACCCAGAAGAACACAGTAAATAATGGCCGCGACAACAACAAAAATAGCTTATATACAACTGTTTTTACTGACATACCTTCCACTGTCAGTAGGATATAAACATCATCTCCTTTTATAAAATCTCTACTTTTCAGCCTCTTGTGGGTTATAAAGGCACCGGTTCCATAGCCTTGACCTCTTCTAAACTGAGTTCCATTAGGAAAAAAAGCCACCGCTCCCACTTTGGAAGGCCGGTCCCAAAAATAGTTCCCATCATCTGAAAAGGCAATTTGTATTCATGGATTGTGTTTAGCTTCATCATAGCTTTGGGTGCTGGGAAAGAACAGGCAATGTGAACCGCAATTAGGATAGAGCTCAAAATAATTAAATGATGCTATTGACCTGTGATGTATTCCCTGGCAAGTCACTGAAGCTTGTCCATTTATACTGTCCTCACGAAAATGAGATTGCCTGGCAGGGGAGACCACATTCTGGAATTTGTGTGGAGACATACCAAATGTTTCCTAGGTAGGCTATCACACCCATACTCACTGGCCGGTGTAGAAACTCCCCTGCCCATTAAAATCATTCCTTAGTGACCTTGAGTCATACACAGTCCTTTTAACTAAGTTAAATCAATAGGTTTCTGAGGCTTTTTTTTTTTTTTTTAAGTAATCTCTACAACATGGGGATCGAACTTACGACCACAAGATCAAGAGTCACATGCCCTATCGACTGAGCCAGCCAGGTGCCTGAGAGAGTTTTTTTAATACTAACATAAAACAGTTCATCTCATTAGCTGAATTATTCACCTACCAGAGCAAAGCCCTTCAGGAAAAGAAGACAGAATCACTGCTTCTGGGGAAAGGTGATGACCCACCCAACTTTGAGCCATTTTCAATGTCATTCAGGGAAATATGTTTGGGGGAAAAAAGTGAAGAAATTCTGAGCATCGAGTCCCTACAATCCTGTTTGTGAATATTTTTTTTTTACTATCTTATTAGTGGTTTCTCTTTTCCTGTGTCACTCAGGTCCATTTGTTTCATATATAGAATTCAAATTTGGCAATAATATTCACCTTGCCATAATTTCATTTTCTATTAGGTTCCCAGAGGACAAAGGATTGCTAAAATTAGAAATGTGATCATTTTGCGGGGAGGAGCTGTTCGTTTTTGAGACTGGGAAGATAGGGAGTGATGTCACCATTGGCAAGTCCTCCTGAACTTTTTAATAAGAAGTTACAATCTCTTCTCAGAACCTTCCCAACACTCCAAAGCACCTACTCAAGGTCTTCCTTCTCATCAGGAACCATCCCCTTCTATAAGAGTTGAATTGTGCTTGACAGCCCTGGTGGCAAGGGGGTGGTTATTATTACTGCCTCAGTGTTATGGCTGAGGACACTAGGGCTTCAAAAGACTATTTGCTCAGTATTGCATAGCTAATGAGAAGCAAATCTTGGATTTGAACCCAGGCATGCCAAACTCTAAAACCAACACTCCTTGAACAACTGTGAATTCACGTATGGTCTAGTGCCAGGAATAATGTCAGCGTCTTCTCTAATTTTCAGAGACATTCTCAACTCGCATTCCCGACAGTGTCCTGCCTAGGGGACTCTGCTCACAATTGCTGAAGCCCTTCTCCTCAATATCTTCTGTTCCTAAAATTTGGGGTTCAATACTCCCTACGTACCTGACCATGCAGTCTCTCATTCCCAAATCATCTGTCCCTCCTAGAGCAGTGATCATGTATTAGCAATAAAGAAAACGAGTCACAAACCGGTGGTCATAGATGGGTCTGTAGTTACACTCCGCTGATTGGACATACGTTGCCGAATGTCAGGATTTTGATCCAAGAGTGTCATCGTGGCTTGTTGCCAAGGACACGGCCATTGTAATTGATCATCATTGGCTCCAGAAATCAAGTGAAAATATATTCCTGCATTAGTTGAGTGGTTTAGATTCAAGTAAATCTGAAAGGCATAACCTTTAGAAGAATAAAATGGAGGGCTATAGAGAGTTCCACTTGAGCTGCCAATAAACTGTGTGAAATTCTTTATATGCCAGATATGATGAGGGCACCGTGTTTCCGAAAGATTGATGTCATCAAGAGACAAGCCACCCAATGATGCACCAGCGCCTCTGACCCCTCCAAACACCACTCTGAATTTGTTGGTCACTTTCAGTGTTACATGGTAAAGTTGCCAGCTCCCGATGGGTATCTCTGTAAAAGAGACATTATTATTTCAAAGCAAAGGACTGAGAATCCGGTGCAAATCAACATTAGGCTTTTTAACCTTCATAGGACAAATGATCATCCTTGAGCTATTGACGCCTATAGTGTGGAGTGTGATCTGCTCTCCTCTCCAGCTCAGGCCCATTCCCTTCCAGGGAGTTCTGTGCTAAGAAGCTGCTCTCTGGAATATCTGGATGCTTACCTATTTGTTTCTCAGAGAGGTCACCCTTTCCCAGCAACAGGTGACCAAACAACCACATCTAACTTAGGAATATTCCATGCCCTATAAATGAGTTACCCCCCATTCCATGTTAGCTAAAGCCAGTATCTGTGCTTATACCCAGGATTCCTATGAGACTCAGCCAAACCCTCATTTATAGTTGAATTGAAATACTTCCTTCACATGCAAAATTTTCAGTCAACATTTTGGTAGTATTAAACAGGAATCCACCAAACCCCAGAAGGCCCACATTTACCATTTACTCCTTAGATCATTTACTAGTGACTCAATATTATAAATATATTATCTAATACTTGATACCATCATCTTTCTCCCCATCCTACACTTGCCCCTTCACCATCATCCCCTCCCCTAGCTAGGAACCCAGGCTATGCTATCTTGTCTTACTTTCTTCTATCACATACCCAAATAAGAAGCAATATATTAAAAAAAAAAAAAAAGTTCAGAATCCCCCAGGTAGAGAACAGGAATTCATGTCGAGCTAGTAGTTAGCACAATGACTTAAAACTTAAATATATCGGCACTTAACGTGAAACACAATTATGTGAGAATAAATTAGAAATATCCAAATTACAGAAAATACTAGTATCAGTGGGTAGACTCTAGACTGAACAAAACTCTTTCATGAAAGCTTCCGCTTCATTATGGTCAGCACTCTCCATTTAAAATCTGGACTCCTGGGGCACCTGGGTGGCTCAGTGGGTTAAAGCCTCTGCTTTCAGCTCAGCTCATGATCCCAGGGTCCTGGGATCGAGCCCCGCGTCGGGCTCTCTGCTCGGCAGGGAGCCTGCTTCTGCCCCTCTCTCTCTGCCTGCTTCTCTGCCTACTTGTGATCTCTGTCTGTCAAATAAATAAAATAAATAAATAAAATAAAATAAAATCTGGACTCCTAAGGACGCTTCTGAAGTACCTTTTGTGCTACTGTTTATGGGAGGAAAATGGTATGACATATAGTATAATGTAGATCGATTTTATAATAGGTTTTCATAATTGGTTCAAACCAAGTGGTCGATATGCAGAGCAGACAGTAACAGGCAGCAGGGAAATTTCATAACCACCTGCTTTCATAGCTGGTCAGTGTGACCCACCTCTTGGACACAAGATTGGAATGGAGTGTTGCCCTCCCTCCACTCAGGAATTGCTCCAGAAGTTGCACTTAACCCAAATCGTAACAATTATAATTCTACACTGGGATTTTTTTTTTTAAGCTAGATATTAGAGGAAGAGTCCTTTTTCCAGTTTGATGACACATTTGATAATATGTAAGCTGGGAAGTGAAATATCCAAAGCCCCATTTCTGAGGACAAAACCCATCTGAGATAACAAGAGAGGTCCCCGACCATGTTCAGGGATAGGTCCAGCCCTGTCTGAGGCCAGTTCCTCCTTCGTCCATCCCACAGTCTCTTTACATTGAACCAGTAACTTCCCATTTTGCCTAAACTAGTTTTCCTTATGTTTATTTATTTTTTTATTAACATATAATGCATTATTTGGGTACAGGTCTGTGATTCATCAGTCTTAGACAATTCACAGCACTCACCATAGCACATACCCTCCTCAATGTCCATCACCCAGCCACTCCTCTACCCTCCCACGCCCCAGCAACCCTGTTTGTTTCCTGAGATTAAGAGTCTCTTATGGTTTGTCTCCCCCCCAGCCCTATGTTATTTCATTTCCTCCCCTTTCCCCCCATGAACATCCTCCCTGCCTCTCAAATTCCTCATATCAGATTTCTCTGAAATCATATGATAGTTGTCTTTCTCTGATTGACTTATTTCGCTCAGTATAACAGCCTCTAGTTCCATCCATGTCATTGTAAATGGCAGATTTTGGTTTTTGATGGCTCCATAGTATTCCATTATAGATATATACACCACATCTTCTTTATCCATTCATCTGTTGAGGGACATCTAGGTTCTTTCCATAGTTTGGCTATTGTGGACATTGCTGCTATAAACATTTGGGGCACGTGCCCCTTTGGATCACTTACATTTGTATCTTCAGGGTAAATACCCAGTAATGAGATTGGGGGGTCATAGGGTAGCTCTATTTTCAACTTTTTGAGGGAACTCCATTCCTTATTTTTTTTTAAGATTTTTTTTTTTTTATTTGAGAGAGAGCAAGTGGAGGGAGGGCTAGAGAGAGAATCTCAGCAGACTCCCCACTGCATGTGGAGCCTAATGTGGGGCTTGATCCCATGACCCATGAGACCACAACCTGAGCCAAAAACCAAGAGCCAGATCCTCAACTGACTTGCACCACCCAGGCACCCCTCCCTCATATTTTTATTACTTGCCAAGAACTGACCTCCTCAGGGCCACAGACTGAAAGAGTTAAGATGACCTCACTCTGAACCAAGACAATAAGAACGTTGACATTGTACCTTTTATTTCTTTCACAAGCGTCAAAGTACCAGTCACATGGTCGGCAGAATACTCCCTGGTGTAGATATTCAGCTGGTCATTTTCACTTCCGCTGTTGTATAAATAAAACTGCAAGCACTGATATCCTCTTTTAGGGTAGAATATTCGACTTTCCAGCATAGCTGTGGCCCCCATGCTTACAGAGCTACTGTTGAAATGCATGAAGAAACCAGAACCTGTTCAGAAAACAAAAGCAGAATTGACAAAGCAGATACGAGATACAGGCACGCGTGTCTTGCAGGCTCATGAGTTCTACTTAGTACCCACTGTGTGCAGAGCACTGTGCTGGGCATTTAAATACAGGTCCATGAGTAGGCAGTTGATAAAAGAGAACTTAGTCCATGTTTTCCTTCCTATAGCTTTCAAAATCAGAAAAAAGCATCACCTTCTTGGTCTTGTCTCTCTCTCTCATCTTCTCCCTCCCTCCTCTCCTTCCTCCTTCCTTCTGGCCTATGGAGGACCACTATCCACTATCCAAATTTGCATTTATAACAAAAGGGTATTTTTATTGACATGTATTTGACACAGAGCATTGTGTAGATCTAACATGTACAACATGCTAATTCGATACACTTATATACTGTAATATGATTGTCGCTGTAGCAATAATTAGTAACTTCTCAACATGTCACATAATTGTCATTTCTTTTTTTTTGTGGTTGGAATAATTAAGTTCTAGTCTCTCAATAAGTTTAGTGATTAGAATACAGTATTGCTGTTTATATTCCCTGCACGGTGCGTTAGATCTCCAGGGCTTTCCTACTACTCATTGTAAGTCTGTACCCTTAACATCTGCCCTCCAGCACCCCCAACCCCTCCAAAAAAGGAAAATAAAAGGAAAAGCACTCATTACTGTTAGTGACCCCAACCACTGCCTAGACCAGCTGAGCGCTCATGCAATGACCCTGAATTCTAAAGTCTAGTCTTACATCTTTGTTGCCAGGAATGAGCAAATAAATAAAAACGAACTACTTGTAGCCAAATAAATGACTGTTTAATTTAAAACAAAATTATGATGGAAAAGGATACTCATCTGAATAAAATCAAATTATACTTTGTCTCTTCATTTTCAGGATTTTTATAATAGGAGCGTGTAATCACAACCAGCTGAAATTCTGAAACTGAATAATTCACAGCCCTGTGCTATTCACTGGGAAGTCTCGTGTCTCTCGTGAGCTTTGAGAAAACAACCGGGCTATGCTGGAGATAAGAGCCCTTCCAGGAGGTACAGTCCCTTTCTGCTGTGGGCACAGACAGAGAGAGGCCTCACAGAGCTCAGCTCTGACTCACGAGAAGAAGAGAAAAGTCAGGAGGAAAGGCAAAGAAATGAACCATGTCCTTATAGGCACTGGACTCTTTCTTTAGTAGCAACCGAATGGGTTATCATTAACAATTCTGGTAGAAATCGGAGATAAAATCCCAGTCTTTCATAGCAAAGGAAAATGCTGGGCCCGCCAAATGTAAAATCCAGAAGTATCTCCCTCATGTTACCTTTGCACTGGCCCATGCTGGAGTGATCGCTCTCTGGCCCCCTGGGAACCTGGGACACCCATTGCCAGTCAGCATTATCATCGGAACTTTGAATCATACCACACACATTTTCCAGTTCAAAATTGCATGAGTCCATAAAGCTCAGGGAAGTGGCTACAGAAGCAAAACAACAATTATTGACACTCCTCCAACATGATAATCCAAGTGATAAAAACGGAGTTTGGACAGAAGTCCTGGGAATGCCAAGATGGCATTAAATACCAGGATGAGACTTCACTCATTCTGGGGGTTGAAGACCTCTTGATAGCTCCAAAACCAAGGAACTGATCAACGCTGTTTATCTGAATACTGTCTGCCCCAAGACATTTTTCTTTAACTATCTAATGTATGGGAACCTCAGTCTACATTCCTCTAATTATCCAGATTATTCAACTGCAGCGCGGATTATTTGATCCCGTCTGTATGACGTCTCCTCATTAAAAAATCGACACGTTACTATAGGACCCAATTTCTGGTTAGATCTGAAGGCCAGAACTTCTGAGAAGAAAAATGAGGCTTCCGAGGTGTGAATTTGGGATTTAGGTGACTTTTTTTTTCTTTTTTAAATATCAAATATCAAACTTCAACTATAAACCATCAAACAACTATCAAACCATCATTTCAGAAAAGCCAGCGATGCTTCTCAAAATGGTGCAGCACGTAATCTTCCCTACATGCAGAGAAACACGGAAGGCATTTCAAAGAACCTGCCACATACTGCAGTTATAAAGCCGATTCAACTTCAAGAGATCAGAGTCACTGAAATCCATTCGTTGGCCGATCACATCCATAAAGTCTGAGATCCTTGTGACAATTGTTGGTTCTGTCCCATTTTGGAAAGCAGTCTTGCTGTAGTGCATTACTGAGGTATAATCATAGGGAACATTCAAGGAGTCTGATACTTGGTCGTCGTAGGTATTAAAATTGTGCTCTTTGTCTAAATGATAAAATTGAAAAGATCTTTAATTACTTGACGCCCACAACATTTAGCTTACCTTCTTCTAAGTTTCCGTTACTGCCCAACGTTGGACGTTAGCATTTAGCGTAAGAAGAACTGCTAATAGAAAGGTAGATTCTCAAAGGTGGGGTGGAGACAGTCAGAATCAGTGGCAAGTGCTGACGGGAGGATGGGGGCACCTGACGTAGATGGAGATGGAGGTTAGAGGACTTTGAGGGGTGTGGTGGGGAGGCACCTGGGAATGATAGCCCAGACAGGAGTCATCAGAAGGAACTGACATAGTCGGCAATTTCCTGGTTACTGGAACATGTGTGCAAGTAATACGGTACGCAAGTATCTGTATTGTATTTATAGCATCTAGAGAAGATACCTAGCTGCTTAGCATCACACTAATGGGCAATGGATTGCAACTTGAAATGGGATGATTTCGTGGAAATAGTGAGGTAGATCTGATCTCCAAAGCTTACAGAAGTAAAACATCAAGACATCAGTTTTTCCATTATTAACAGTTGGCAGGAGACGGCACATGCTTGGAAATTCAGTTTTTAATAGGAAAAAAAAAAGTAAGAAAACAAAGGAAATGTACCTGACTGAATTCTGTCCCACATTATCCTGACATAGTCATCCCGGTCAGAACGAGACTGCTCGTGCCAGAATCCCAGCGCGTGGAGGAACTCGTGTTGGACTGTGGCGATTCTGTCACAGTTGGTCCCGATGGAGAGTTGTTGCTTCCCCATGTGCCTGTTTCCCACTGAAGACCAGCAGCTTACAGGAGAGTTCACAGGGCAGGGAAAAAAGGTGTTCTCATGATGTCTCAGGCCAGAATCCCCGGTACCCAGGGTACTCAGTTACCCACCTAGATCCTCCACTCATATATCAGGGCACTGCATTTCTCTCCTAACCCTGCCGATCTATGAGAAACCTTACAGACCAGATGACGTTCGGAGATCTGGCTCTGACACTATTACAGAGGAGCAAGTCATCCCCCAATCAACCTACTAGTCCTGATCTTGAGCTGGAAATTTCTAACTTTTTCACAGTGTCCTTGGTAATAAGGTTTTATAGGGGTAGCAACCACATGGAGTTTCTGAGCTTCGGACAAGAGACACTGTCCGTTTAACTCAAGTAGGAAGGGTAGCTAGGTTAAAATAAATTGAAATGCACGTGCCTGCACACATACACACAGGCACCCACACACGTGTTTTACTGGAAGAGGGAAAGAAGGAGGGTATAAGCTACAAACGGCTGACGTTCCCTGACTTGTGGGATGGACAGCCTCCCTGTCTTGATATAGTTGCATGTATGAAAATACCATTTTTATAGATAAGGACACTAAATGCAGTCTGTCTTTTACTCTCCAGCAAACAGCTAAGGAAGCCCCCCTACCCACCTCAAGATCAGGGCCTAAGGCAATTGCTGTGATGGGTCACAGCTGCAACGTTCTCACTTGACCCCTAGAAAGATAAACTTTCCACCTTACCCACTGCCCTTGAACACTGATATATAGTTAGCTTCTCCAGCCCAGGGCTTGAAGTCAATGCATGTTTTTAGGCGATAGCGTTCAAATGCATTAAGGATAACTCCCTTTGCGTTCATTTCTGATGGAAGAAAACCATACAAAAAATACACATATTAAAATTATTCACCATTGAACAATTCACCATGGAAACAGGATGTGCAATATGTTATATATCATGAGATTCATGATATATGAATGTGTAGTGTTTTATTTTTACCAAATTTTGTATTCTATACAAATTAAGTATGTATCATATGCAAGTATTTTATTATTCTTCAGCTCCCTGATTTTGCCCCATTTTTATTTCTCTGGAACCTTTAGAGAGTACATTTCAGAACAACAAAAAAGACATTTCCTTATCTCAAAGAATAGATACCTTGGATCACAGGCAGCCAAAATGAACACTCACTGTCACAGGTTTCATCAGAGAAAACTACAGTATGTATTTAAAGTCCCACTGCAGAGCTTTTAATTTGAGGACCTTGAGATGGGAGATCCATGAAAATGCTGAAATTTATGTGAAGTATCTGTATCTGTATTTATATCATCTCATCTATGTCGGTTCTGTATCTATATCAACTACCATCTATATCAGTCTATATCTACATCAATGAATGTGTTTCCTGGGGAGACTGTTCATGAGCTTCTCAAGTGTGTTCAGAGCCCAAATTAGGGTTAAGAACTATTGCTTCGGGGGCTCCTGGGTGGCTCAGGTCATGATCTTAGGGTCCCGGGATCAAGCCCCACATCAGGCCCCTGAGCAGGGACCCTGCTTCTCCCTCTCCCTCTGCTCCTCTCTCTCTCTCTCTCTCTGTCAAATAAATAAAATATTTAAAGGGAAAAAAGAACCATTGTTTCAGAATGAAGAGGGATACTAACTGGTTGGATAGATACAGAACTCAAAAAAGTCAGAGGCATGAAAGCAGCAAAGAGATTCAGGAAAAGAAGCTCAAGGGTTACCCCTTTCACGGGAGCTGCATCTAGCAGCAGGTAATACCTGAAGTGTAAGAGAAAAAAACTAGAGCAGAATTTAGTATGTTAATAATTCAATATGGTTAATATATTTCTGGAAAGCCAGAAATCACTCCCAGTGAACCCTTCATACCTATTTACTAACCCTTCATAGATATTTTCTCTTGCTACCTGTAAAAGGGGCCTTGCTTAGTGATTTCCTTGGAGTCATTTGGAGTAGGTCTAAATTTCAGAAATGTGAGGAAATACTCTTCTCACTTGGAGCACAGAGAGCAAGTTCAAGGCCACAATATTAAACAGAGGTAAAGGACTTCCTAAGTAAGAAAGAATCAAAATCATAGAATAAAAAAATGACCTATAAAAATTTGAAGATTAATTACATTATAAAACTAATGCAAAATGATGCTATAATATTAAGTAAAAAAATGCAGATCAAAAAATTTAAACAGACACACCAGCTGGCTCAGTTGGTAGAACATGCAACTCTTCATCTTGGGATTGTGAGTTCAGCCCCACACTGGGTGTAGGGCTTACTTTAAAACAAACAAATAAATAAATAATAAAACAAAACAACTTAAAAAAATTTTAAACACTATAGCTATACCCATGTAAAAATGAACACAGTTTGGATGGTAAGATTTGGACTGAATTTTTTTGCCTAATATGTTTGATTTTTATATGTGTATCAATTTATTTTTTAATTTTTATTTTTTAATCTTTTCTTGGCTTTTTCTGTCTACTCTTGGTTTTTCGTCTATGTTTCTGGCCAGTCCTACCTTCTCAATAACTTCTATTAGATCTTCCATCTGCATCAATTCTAGAAAGTTGTCCTCCTGAGCTGAATTCTAATCTTGGCCATCTTTCCCCTCAATACCACCTTATTGGGCCACTCAATAAGATCCAGTTATCTAAGGAGCACCTGTTATATGCAGGGCATTGTGCAAGGTGCTCATCCATGCCCATGGCTTCAACCATCTCCCACAGCCTAATAACACCCAAATGCTCTCTATCTTTAATGACCAGGCCATACACCGATTATTATGATCTCCCCACCACAGTGGGCCTGATACATCTCAAACCCTACATGCCAAATGCTAATTTCCACCACACTTCTCTATTCCACCCTCTTCAAGACATATTTCCCATCTTGATGAAGGCACTATCCACCCAACTGTCTAAGACTGAATCCTGGGCACCAGGAACTCTTTATCTAGACCCACTTTCTTCTTGACCTCTTGCAATCAATCACCAAATCTGACAATTGCTTCCTAAATCTCCTTAGAATTGTCCATTCTTGTCTCTCCTCACTGAGGGAGTCTTGGTGCAGAAACTCTCAGTCTTTCCCTGAGTTTCTTCTACAGTATCCTCATTGGTCTCCTTACTTTCTTTTTGCCCCACTTATGCTATATCTTCTACACGGAAACTAGCATGATCACAACCTCACATCCAGGTTAAAACTGTTGGAGGCTCCATACCACCATCATTAAGCACACCAAGTTCTTTAACAAGGGAAACACTCCCCAATTCCAATCTACATTCCAGTTAAGGGTCTTCTCCTTTCCTCACGCCTTTGCATGGTGACCCATCTGCCTAGAGCACCCTTCCCCTGCCCTCAGCTTGCATGATCACTTTCTGCAAATTGCAAAGAAGCACCTCATCTGGGCAGATGCTCCAAGTGTTGACTTGGCAGGTAGATAAGTAGCACTTCATGCAAAGTAGGAAATGTCGGTTGATGGACAAAATGCAAACTTGATTTCAGTACCAATGTACCCCCTCCCAGGCACCAATGTATTACATACAACTTGCATAATTTTCATGGCAACTCAGCTGCACAGTGTCAACTGCTTCCTGATGTATATGCCTTTATATCTAGGTTGAATTCAATGCCCCTCCAAAGTGCTCCCTAGCTTTTGAACATATCACTAAGCAAAATGTTTATTCCATTCTATTATAATTAACTGCTGGCATATCTGAATCTCCACTGAAATGTATGAACTTTAGGGAAAGTTTCCCAAAAAAGCAGTTCCCAAAGCGATTCTGGTAACTGGCACCATAAATAAAATGAGGACCATGTTTAGAGTTCTCCATTACAATTAAATTTCTTCTATATAAAAGTTTTCTTTCATTTTGGATTGGCTTCTTCTGACTTTTTAGTATTGAAATACTCTTTATTTTATGAAAAGATGATAAAGATAATGGTTCTTGTAGCTGTGTAAGTTCCTGACTTGGCAAAATAAAATGTTGGTAAAACAATGCCAAGTCCTAAAGTTTTCTATGTTTGTTTGATGTTTTTAACTCATGTAAAATATGAACATATGAGAAACCACTGTTTTCAAATAAAGTCTACCTCCCTGATCTTTATGTCCCCAGAACCCAATACAGAGTATGCTCTCCATAAATGTTAGTTACATTAATCCCTTTCTTGGTCAGAATTCTGCAACTATTTCAAACAAAATCATTTAGGTTCTTTTCATTGTTCATTTTGTGTAAATTTTTATAAGAAAATGTTCATGGCCCCATAAAGCAACAAACAAACACTTCAAGACCATATGAGCCTACCCTTAAAAATACTGTGATTATAGGGCACCTGGGTGTCTCAGTCGTTTGGGCATCAGCCTTCAGCTCAGGTCATGATCCCAGGGTCCTGGGATCAAGCCCCACAACTCTCTCTCCCTCAGTCTGCCAATCTCCCTGCTTGTGCGCTCTCTCTCTCCCTCTCTCTCTCTCTGTCAAATGAATGGATAAAATCTGAAAGAAAGAAAGAAAGAAGAAAGGGAGGAAGGGAGAGAGAAAAATACTGTGACTATATTCTGTCAGGAACATATATCAGTTACACATACTCCAAGGTATATACTAACCCAAGCTATCTTCTAGAACATATGGAATAGTATGAGGCCATCTGTATTCTTCTCCAATGATAGAATTTCTATCTTGTGCCTGTCAAAAATAAATGTGAAGGGTTAATTCATTGAATCAGGCAAAAACTTAGGAAACAACAAATAGTTAATCTATAAATAAATGAAATTTAAAATGTAAGAAAACAAAATAATTTCATAGTAGTGAATGGTTGCTCTGATTCTGAGGTGGGAATAACACTTGTTTTATTCTAATCTGTTTTGAGGACAGTAGCCTCATGAATTAGGAAAGAAAAGAGATGAGATAAGAGAGAAGGGGAAGTGACGGAAGGACAGAGAGGCAGGAGTTAAATTACATGGGTCTTGAAGGCTGTGGGTAAATTTGGATATTATTCCAAATGCAGTAGGAAGCTGTTGAAGAGTTTTGTTGTGTGTTTTTTTATAAGATTTTATCTATTTATTTGAGATAAAGAGAGAAAGCAGGAGCAGGAGAGCAGAGGGAGAGGGAGAAGCAGTCTCCCCGCTGAGCAGGGAGCTCGATGTGGACACAATCCCAGGACCCCGGGATCATGACCTAAGCCAAAGGAAGATGCTTAACCGACTGAACCACCCTACTGAAGAGGTTCAAGACAGGAAGTGAAATGGTGTTATTGCCTGTTTAAAAGACCACTTTGTTGTGGGCGGGGTGTGGGAGGTGGGGACCGGGACAGGGTGGAAAAGATTACAGGGGAACAATATTTGAAATAGACAAATTAGGAGAAAAGTGGGTTATTCAGAGCATGTGTGGCAGACAGAAATGACAGAACTTGCTAATGTATCAAATGCTGGGGTGAGAGAAAGGGCAGAAGCAAAGGTGACTCCTGGAGTTTTTACTTATTTGGGGGAGTAGGTTCATGCCTTTGCTAAAAGGGAAAATCTGGAAGGAGCAGTTTGCATGAAAAATCTGAGTTCACATTAGGACACCTTACATTTGAGGCACCTCATAGGCACGGAAATGGAACTGGCAAATTGGAATTGACAAATTGGCAGCTGGATAGACCAGTCTGGAGTGCAACGGAAGGAATGGATGAGAGCCACACACTTGGAGTCATCAGCATAAAGATGACATGTCAAGCTCTGGCACAAGGTGAGATCAAGAAGGAGTGCAGAAAGATAGAGCCCAGGACCAACCATTAGATACCACAGCTCTGCTTCTTCTGTTGAAGTTCCCCATGGGGGTTTGATTTAAACTGTCTGTAAGGTACCTATGTTCATCTGTGTGCCATACACTCTTCATGCATAGATGTGTTTACCTGGCAACACTGTCGTTAGCTGTCAAGATAGAAGTCACAAAATCTATCTTTTATGGTAAAAACCTTATTCACTGATGACGTTTACAAATTCAGGTTAGCTTTGTTTCAATTAAATTTAGATTAAAATTAGATTTAGATTAAATCAGTGAGGTTCTATTTTAAAATGAAAACATCATATTGTTCCAATAATGAAAGCCCATCAGATCAATAAGACCAAGGCGCACATGGTGAGGGATGATGGCGTTGACAACACAGAAATCTGAGAAATGGCTGATGAAGGCACCGTTATGGGAGTCCCTCAGAGTATAACGTTTTCATTGAATACATCTGTCACCATGATGATGCACCCTTAGAGATAGCTGGGCTTAACAAAGTCCATGCTGTCTAATCATTCTCAGATACTCTGTATTTTGGTTTGCAGTAATTAACAGAAGATTCTTCCTTGCTATGTTTCAACTTACCCCATCAAGTCTAATGTCTCCCTCAAAAAGATCCAGTCCCAAATCTAAGAGGGAAGATTAAAAATTCATGTTAGCAAACTGGATTCAAACTTTCCACTTCATAAAAATGTAAAAAAAAAAAAATCTACAAACCTTCATTGATATCAAATATATCTTGATTGAGTCCACCATCTACATCTTTAACTAAAGGAACAAAAAAACCCACATTGAATATTATGCTTATGAAAAAAGACAATCTTCATCAATTACCAATTAAAAGTAAGTTTTTTTCCCCTCAGAACCTACTAGGTTCTGATTCAATGTACATTGACTGATTGATTTACTGAGAACGAGTTCTCATGCACTATACATTGATTCATTGATTCATTGATTAACTGAGAACCCTCCATGAGCAAGGCTTGGGGCTATAGGGCTTTTGCATATGTGCTCTTGTCCTATCCATGTCCCTTGAATTCCAGATCTCCAGGAGTAAGAAATTGGTCAGTCTATATAATATTAAAATTAATTTTAAAGACTAGACTAGATGATTAAATAGGAAGCAAATGTTTAAATTAGGTCAAACCAGTCCAATCTGCCCAATATATCTCTTGCTAGTAATAAACCTTGGAACTCTCAAGCAGAATTCCTAATTTAAATTTGAATTACTCTTTTAAATTACAAAGGAGTGGATAATAAAGCAAAATCTCTAAGTGTACAACAGAAGAGGATGGCCATCAGGTCTATCTGAGTTTATACAAAATAGCAGAAGTAATAATAGCAAGCATTGATGGTATGCCTTGTGTCAGTCACTGTGTTTGCACTTTCCTATATCACCATTTATTTTCTGCTGAGTATGTGGAATCTTGGAACA